>NC_133785.1:18929872-19250789 GCF_003597395.2 Chelonoidis abingdonii
TCCCAGGTCGCCCGCATCTCCCCCCCCAACTTGGAATTTCTGGGGAAGTATTGTCTCGAGAGGTCGTAATCGTAATGAACATCACCCTTCATGGTCTATCCTCCGGGAGAAACATACAGCTGACAATCCTTCGTCGGCCGGTGTTTCCGCTGATTCCCTGGCAGATAGACGCCAGAGCACGGACACGATCAGCTTGCAATGGAGTCCTGTTCACACTCGCTTTGTTTTCCGCCGTAAGTGTACTGGGAGTGCCGCGGAGAGACGAGAGGCGATACCTCCAGCACACACAGCAACATAATCACTTCTGGGCTTTGCAATGAAGCAGAGATGGTAACCTGTCTGTTCTGTACCCGTTACTGCTAGGAGAAAACGGCAAAATGAACGTATGCTCTTGCCCGCTCTGTAGCTGGTCCGCGTGCTATCGATATGAGTGCAGGCTGCGAAATCGCCGGGGCGCAACCAAAATCAAAAGTGGGCAATGACTCCTTGGACTTTTGGGGAGTCAACCCCTGTCCCAAAATGTACAGCATCCCAACAAGGGGGCAGGTATTCGAGGAAGCCAGTGTATCAGGACACAGCTGCTCCTCGTAACCTATTCCAGGGGGTGCCCTGCAACAAACGCCACCCGTTTTGTCACCTCCTGCCCCCAACCTCACGGGTACTGTATACCGTGGCAAGGTGCCCCCCCCATCTGTGGTCGATGAAGTTATAAAGAATGCAGGATAAGAAACAGAACTAGTTAGTGAGATACGATCCAGGGGAGGCAGCCTCCGGCTACTGACAGTCCAGGCAGTACTAGAATCTTTTCTTACACAGGAAAGGGAGGGGGCTGATGAAGCCAGCCCCCATTTGCCGATAGAAGATGGTTACCAACCACGTGCGTTACCATCCACGTCGCAGGGATTAACTGGATCATCTAATGACCACTAGTTCTTTAACCAGCTAGGGCATTATGCGCTCTCTAACCCGGCCAGGGACTCACCTGAGCCAGCCAGGAGCACTCAGCTGCGATGGTCCCTGGGACGTACGGATGATCAGTCATATTGTACCGGCTAATTAGCTGGTTGGGCTCCACCATCTACCTACTACCCCAAACCTGCGCCGGCACCGCGGTGTTGGGGCTCTGGCCTCCTGAGCTAACCCCCCCCCCCCCTCTACACTCCCCATAACCTATTACGACCCCCACCTGACTCCTCCCCTAAACGCCGCCCCACTACCCATCCCCTGCCACTCTCTCCACCTCTCCCACACACCTCCTGTACCCGCCGGCGCCCCTCTCACCCCCACCCATCCGCACCCGGCTTAATTGTCCCCCCCCATCCGGGACCCCTTCGCAGGGGTCGAGTAAGTCTGCTGTGAACAGCTCCTAATAATTACCCAAACCCATACCAATACTCTCACTTTTCACACGCCAACTTAACTTACTCCGCAGCTGTGCATATAAAACAAGACAAAAAAAAACCTCCAAAAACATGAAAAGAAACCACGAAATAAGACAGAATGTTCAACACACTACAGCCCATTCTACCCCGACCCACTTATTTGTGCTTTCTATTATTTCTTGACTCCCTCCCCCAGTAAACAGAATAAGAGAAATATCGCACCCATATCCTTTTATTCCGCAGTCTTGAAAACAAAACCGCAACGAACAACCCACAACAAAACCTCATAACCCTACACCAGAAACTATTCACAGTCCAATTTTGGACACCACTATGTAATACTATCTTATTTAAATTGCTTTACTAAGTAATTAATTATTAGGAAATTGTCAAGAGCATTACCAAACTCGTGAGAGGCACCAAAAATTTGTGGGTGGAGAGACATCGATGATTTAAGGGCGGTGGTGTGGTTCGTACATCATAGCCCTGAGTACTGTGGAAAGCTACTTTCAGACTCGCAAGCAAGCCTTGGTTACAGCACTGATCCCAGGTGCGCAAGCTAAAGTCAGAGACCTGAGATTCTCTCCTGAGTTGGCCTGATCACTGTAGGTAACGGTTTTGGTGCGAATATACTAGGTTTCTTATTTCCTATCTTACCGGTGGTTGTAAAGATAGATACTGAACATGTTCAAAGCAGTAAGAATTAGAGGGAGAAAATACTAGTAAAAGCCCCCCAGCAAAAAAAAAAAAAATGGCAGGGGAGTAGGAGGCAGTGTAATAACATGGGATAGCTACGGAAGAGCTACCCACAATGCAATGCTTCAGAAATCGACGTTAGCCTCGGACCATGGACGCACAACGCCGAATTACTGTGCCTAGTGTGGCCACATGAAATCGAATTTACAATATCAGTTTTATAAAACCGATTTTTAGCTAATTTGATATTATCCCATAGTGTAGACATGACCAGAGACACTCTCCTCTCTTACTCAGTATCGGTGTCTCCACCTCCCACACCGGCCACCCCCCACATATTAAACTACTGCCTCTCCTGAGGGACCTGAGCTAGTGAGTCTCAGCTACAGCATGTGGCATTGGGCTGCTCTTGGTCACCTTCTGTAAGGAGTGTGAGATGGTGGATCTTTCAGGGAGCGATCTGTGCTTGGTACAGCCTCCCTGGGGATTTGGCAGGATTAACCCTTTGGAGGGTAGGAGGAAACATCAGGACTCATTGATTGAAAGAGGTTCTCCTATGTCTTCACTCTGGGCTCTCCACGTTCATCCCCTACTCAGCCACCGCTCTTGAGACTTGCCCGAGAATCCTTTGTGTCAGCTCATATGACACTTGAAGGAGATAGCAGCAACCCTTGCCTCTGAGTACAGCCTGCAGTGGTGAGAGGCTGAGCAGATCTGCTCTGGCTGGGAAATGGGAGCAGGGCAGACTCATGACTCCTTTGTAAAACTACTGCCAGCCTCCTGTCTGGCCTCAGACTGAGAACTGCCAGCATCAGTGAATCCTCTGGTTAGGAGAACAGCATTGAGGTGAGTTTGAGATACTGAGTAAGAGCAATGACCGTTCTCTGCAGGAGCCAGATCAGCAATTCACCAGGGAGGGCCTGTGAGTCTGGAGAGCTGTTTCCTGCAGAGGCTGGACTAGCAGGGGGCGATGCAGGTCAGGATGGAGGGGCACTAGCAAAGAGGTGTCTGGTGGTGGTGGGGAGCTAGGGGCTGGAGTACTATAGATCAGGAAAGAGGGGTATTGATGGAACTGCAGGTGGGAAGCCAGGTGCTGAAACAGCTGGGAGTGTTGTTGGCAGCCTGTAGGTGTGGGGTAGACCAGGGCTACAGCCAGTCTTTCATCTTATCTCCTCTGTCCAGCCCTAATTGCTCTTTCATGGAGCCAGGCACCTCAGTGGTGGAGGGAAGGAGCGGGATGGGGTGGGGAGGGGTCCTTGCCAGGCTCCACTGGGAACTGTTGTGTTCAATCCCTGTGGTGAGAGTCCTGGGCAGGACTGTGTTTGGAGTCTGCTGCTATCTCCTCCTCTCTGGGAGGCCTTTTCTGATCTCTGTCAGCCCCCTTGTGCCCTGGGGTCCCTCTCAGAGAGCAGAGCCCACCCGCACTACCCAGCACCGAGGCTTCTCTGCAGACTCTGAGGTTCCCACCTCTCTGGTTTCCTGGCGCCCCAGGGCTAATCTGTGACACCCATAGCTATGCCCAGGCAGGAATGTCTGGTACCAGGCTGCTGTGTCTGAGCTCCCAACTGCTTCTGAGACCACAGCTTCCCGCCCCACCCAGGAGCAATCCCTGGGAGAGAAAGGGGATGGCGGAGCTCCTGGCTACCCCCATGCCTCGTTAGCAGCCTCTAAGCAATCTGAGGCAAGCCCCTAGTCGCCTCCCTGACCCCTCATCATGCCCCTAAGTGATGATGTTTCCCCACTCTCCTTGGTTGCCCTGGATCTGGGGCAGGAATGAGCCAGTGGTAGCTAAGAGGGGCTCATATCATTTCCTCACTTGGTTATTGCACTAAGTCAGGAGCTCAGTCCCCCTTGCACACAGCAGTTTAAGCAGTGTCGATGTATTGACAAACGGCTCATCTCTCTCATTCCCTTTTTCTCTGGCAGCCTCTGCAGATTGACGACTATTTCTGTGGCCAGGATTTTAACCAGCCGCTGGGCGGGACGGTGACCATCGAGGGGACAGCACTCTTTGTGGATAAGGAGGATGGCATGACCTCAGTGGCTGCCTATGACTACCGGGGACACACAGTGGTCTTTACCGGCACGCGGAGTGGCAGGATCAAAAAGGTAGGCAGCTTACTGGGCCGGGGTGAGGAGTCTGGTTGGCTGACTACCTCCTTTGGGGCAGGGGCAGGATTTCAGTGCTGTTTTGAGGCGCGAATGGTGTATGCAGGCTGGGGAGTGGCAGCATTGACGAAGGCCTGTTCCCTTCGCTCTTGTCCACCAGGCATATTTATTAAAGCAATTGTTTATGGCAGGATTATAAGATGGGGAAACTCCCAACCCTCGCTCCCCTCATTCAAGTCCCAGTCAGCAGTGTTAGTGGGAGTTCCCTTCGCACAGTCTCTCCTAGGGCTGGGGGGTTGGGTTCACAACATAGCAAGGTATCCCAGTACTGGTGGTTTCCCTCTATACCCTGTGTGCTTTTATCATTGGATTGCTTTGCCACTGACCCGAGAGGGGCTGCACATGGGTTGTGTATGCGCTGGTGACGTGATGCCTGTGGTGCTTCATTGGTCTCTGCCCTCTTGCCAGGTGGCAGTGCTGGCATGTGTGAGCTGGCATTTCTTGGGTGAGGCGAAGCTCCTTCTCTTGGCTCTTCTTAAGTTCAGAAACTCCTCCTCACTGTTGGCCTTAAGTCCTGCATTGGGCCCAAATGATTGAAATAAGATGGAATAGAGAGGGAAAGGCCTGAAATCTTGTCAGGAGGGGGCAGTCCTCCAGGGCAAAGAGCCTTTAGCCCAGGCTGGCACACTCAGAAGATCAGCAGGGGGAGAGCTTTCGTCTTGCCATAGCACCTGTGCTTTGCTTAGACATTCCCGGGCCTCATCCCTGTCCCATTTGGCTGGGTGATGTGACCCCAGAGGGGGGTGACATGTTTCTTAGACCGCAAGTATTGAACAGTGAGGTTGCTCCCCTCTTCCCTGCCTGCATTGCTAGCATCGTTAAGTTCCCATCCCCATGCCCGTGCTAGGCCCTGCTGCAGCCTCTGTTTTGGGAAAGCCCTGAGATGGATGGTAATGCTCCACGGTGGGAGTGGAAGGAATCTAATAAGCTTCTGTAGAAGAGGAGTTCTCTTTGGGGCTGCAGTGTGCTCCAGCCTGGCTGACCTAAGCCATCTGTGGGCAAAACTCCATAATGTGGGGGAGACCTCTCTTCCCCAGCAACACAAAAGGCTTTTTGTTGGTGGTAATTAGCAAATAAGTCTGTGCTTCTCACTGCATCTCCACGAGGCATGGATTTCCTGTTATCATAACATCATTCCTATAATTACAGTTGAATCTTCCCTGTATAAACACAGCGCACATTAACTGCATCCTCCACCAGGCAAAGTCATGTTGAGGGTCCTGGTACAGTCCTGCCGGGGGCCTGAAGTGCAGGACTCAGCTGGAGCACCCAGCCCTGTTTGTTCCTCCGGAGACACTTGGGCCTACCCACTACCTGGCCCTGGGGATCAATGGCTTGAACTTTGAGCTCCTTTTGGCATCTTTGTTTCCCAGCTAAAATTCCTCCTTTTCTAAAATGACTCACTGGTATGTAGAAGCAAAGTCAGCTCTTTAGAGATATGGTGCAGTGGGGGGTGGAAGCACCACATTTGCCGGCAGGGTGGGGTCCGTTGGCATTGGGCTGTGCAGTAGTCACCTTGGAAGGCCTGAAGCCATTGGCAGCTGTTTCCTTGCATGAATTGACAATGTGATAGGCAGGCCACATGCTCCCTTGGGATCAGTGTTTACATAGCCAAGTTAATAAGGGGATTAAATTAGAGGGGGCTGCAGCCCCCGCCCCCTTTCAGTGAGGTGGAGAAGGATTTCAAGCTAGTGGGAACATTATGCACAAGGAAGGCCAGGTGGTTTTATCTAGGGGTTTGGACTCTCAGTGTGCTGTACAAAAATGAGCTAAGTGTTATTCTAGCCCCTCTACCTCAGGAGATGGTCCCAGTGTATTCCGCATTTTGCAGATGGGGAAACTGAGGCCTAGTGAGATGCAATGACTTGCCAAGGCCACTTAGCAGGCCAGTGGCAGAGCCAGGAGCAGCACTTAGAGTTCCTGGCCCCTGAGCCTTTGCTGTAGCCACATGACCCTGCTGCCTCTCTATTTGACTGTGTGCAGTATGTTGGACTTGACCTGTGCGGGTTTCCTCTGGGCCACTAGTCTGTGATCAGCTGTGTCCACTCTGGTGTGAATGGCACAAATCCCTTCACCCCTATAGAAGTGCTAGAGGAAGCAGACTTTTGCTGAGGTGCTGATTCCTGGTTCACTGGGTCGGAAATGCAGTGATTGGCCCAAGGCCAGTTCAGGACTGAACTAAGAGTGTGGTTAAATCATTATGCTGGTGTCCGCCTGCGTGGGGCCAGTGCTGGCAGAGGGGAGCCCTCTGTCTGTGAGTAGGGGTTAGACAGAGCTGCTTGCACAGCCCTCTCCCCAGTCTCCTTGGCTTGGCTCCAGCGGAGCTGAATAGCCCCAAGGGGTCCCAGCCATCATGGCGTAATGCATACACATGCTGTGCTAAGCTCAGCGAGATCTCTGTTGCTCCCCCGTCTCTGCTGACTGCCAAAGCTCAGTATCAAAGGCAGCACCCAGGTCTCTGATCCAGCCTCCCATGCTGGCTGGTGGCAGGACAGAGACCAGGCTGCTGGATTCAAGACCCCTTTGCCAGTCAATTTGGCCATTTGAAATCATGATGAGCATGAAACTGGCTTCTGGGTTGGTGTGGGGAGAGGCCAACTGAGAATCATAAAATCATAGACTATCAGGGTTGGAAGGGACCTCAGGAGGTCATTTAGTCCAACCCCCTGCTCAAAGCGGGCATCCCGCAACTAATCTTCCAGCCAGGGCTACGTCAAGCCTGACCTTAAAACCTCTAGGAAGGACGATTCCACCACTCCTTAGTAGGCCATTCCAATGCTTTCACACCCTCTAGTGAAAAAGTCTTTCCTAATATCCAACCCTACAACCGTGCCCACTGCAACTTGAGACCATTACCCCTTGTTTCTGTCATTCTGCTCCTAGAACAGTCTAGGATCCACTCCTCTTTGGAAACCCCTTTTCAGGTAGTTGAAAGCAGCTATCAAATCCCCCCTCACTTCTTTTCTCTCTGCAGATAAACAATCCCAGTTCCCCCAGTTCCTTCCTCAAAAGTCACGTGCTTCCAGTCCCCCTAATAAATTTTGTTACCCTCCACTGACTCTTTTTCCAATTTTTCCACATCCTTCTTGTAGTGTGGGCCCAAAAACTGGACCACAGTACTTCGGATTGGAGGCCTCACCAGTGTCAAAATAGGGGAGGGGGGGAATGATCATGTTCCTCGTATCTGCTGGCAATGCCCGTACTTATACAGCTAAAGTGACATTGCTCTGGCAAACAAGGGCACCTCTCAACCTCATATCCAGCTTCTCGTCCACTTAACCTAGGTCCTTTTCTGCAGAAGCTGCCTTAGCCATTCAGTTTCCTAGTCTGTAGCAGTGCATTGGGATTCTTCGTCCGTAAATGCAGGACTCTGCGCTTGTCCTTTGTTGAAACTCATCAGATTCGTCTGGCCAGTCGCTCTATTTGTCTAGGTTTTCTCTGTTATCCTGTGCCTACATGCCAGTGTATCTACACTCCTTCCCAGGTTCGTGTCATCTGCAAACTTGCTCGGGTGCATCACACCATCCTCAGATCATTAATGAAGTATGAACAAAAACTGGCCTCTCAGGACCGACCCTTGGGGCCACTCCGATTGATACCGGCTGTAACGTAGACATGGGCCATTTGATCATTAGCATTGCCCCGATGATCTAGCCAGGCTTTCATCCAGCCCATACTGCTTAACTTGCCAGCAAGAAGTACTGTGTGGAGACCGTTATCAGAAGCCTTTGCCTAGTTCAAGAATAACATGTCCACTGCTTCCCCTCATCCACAGAACCATTATCTCATCATAGAAGAAAGTTAGGTTAGTCAGGGCATGACTTGCCCTTGGTGAATCCTAGCTGACTGTTTCTGAGTCACTTTCCTCTTCCTCTAAGTGTTCAGAATTTTCCTTGAGGATCTGCTCCATGATTTTTCCAAGAACTGAGGTGAGGCTGAGTGGGTGGCTGTTGGCAAAGAGAAGAGTATGTGTGTCTGGATGGGTGGGAGGTTAGTCTCTGAACACCTTTCCCCCACTATCTCATTCTTCTGGGATGCATCAGTTGGCAGCACTTTCCCCCAAAATGGATGTAACAGTAGGCAGTCCCCACGCAGTTAGCCTCCTGCTCTATCTGGGATCCTTCCCCATCCCTGGTCTGGTGGCATCTGTTGTGAACCCTGGATACCGAATAAACCCAAGAAAAAAAGGGGCCCACACAGAAAAGCTGTGACCCCAGCTGGTGCAGGGAGAGTCGAGGAGGCAGCTCTGGGCTTGTGTCCACAATTTGGAGTTCAAGGTGCAAACCTGCAGTACTGGGGAGGGGAAGAGATTGTAACCCTCTGCACATATTGGGCCAAAATCAGACTTGGTGTAAGTGGGGACAGTTGCATGGACTCCAGTGGAAGTGCTCTTGCTTCCACCATGTCTGAATCCAACCCATTGTCTGTAGTTCCTTCTGTCAGAGGATCTCATGGCATTTCATGAGCATTAATGAATGAAGATACCTCACACAGCCCCACTGGGTTGGGTCAGTATCCTTATCTCAGTTCTACAGATGGGGAAACTGAGGCACAAAGCAGGTTAGGGACATGCCCAAAGTCACACAGTGAGCCAGTGGCAGATCCAGAAATAGAACCTAGGGGTCCTTGCAGTCTGCCCTCCGCTCCTACAACTAGCCCACACTTCTTGTAGGATGCTCAGTGAGTGAGGCTTCCCAAAACCCTTGGGTTTCTTCATCTGTTCCGAAGTCTCCAATTTCCATTTCTCTCCTTCAGTTGCCTTCCTCCTCAACATCATCATCTCCATCAGAGGAGGCATCGAGATCGCTAGTGAGTTGGCATGGATTGTGAGAGGCTTGCTGCTGGAGGCAGCTTGTCCTCCCTTCCCAATCAATAAGGGAGCTGAAATGACTGGTGTTGCATTTCCACCAGCCTCTGCTGCTATTGAATTCTAAATTGCAGGTTTTAAATAGGTCTGTGCCAGTGTGG
Organism: Chelonoidis abingdonii; assembly: GCF_003597395.2. NCBI lineage: Eukaryota > Metazoa > Chordata > Testudines > Testudinidae > Chelonoidis > Chelonoidis abingdonii. The sequence continues at coordinate 18,939,088 of NC_133785.1, forward strand.
TGCAGAGGGAAGGGAGGGAAGTGTGGGAGGAGGATTCATGAAGCCACTGAGACAGTGTTACACATCTAGTTATTATCCCAGGCACCTGACGATTGCTATTTGTGTGGCAAATTTCTCCCTGAGGTGCCAGGTCTTTCTCGGTTTCCATTCCTGCATCTTCATCTAACTTTTCCCTCCCCCTCTTCCTGCGACTTCTGTGGCCCTGCTGTGGTGGTAGATAGAGAGAGTGCCCACCTGAGGTACATGGACAGCCCCCCTGGTTTTGGGCAGCCCCCTCGGGATAATAGAGGATGCAGGGCTGGTCCTGCTGAGTCCTGAGGTGATTTTGGAACTTCAGACCCGCTAGTGTGACTCATGTTCATGTGGAGTCTCTCCTTTCTTTCCATTTGCTTTACTCTGCCCGTCTGCAGCCATAGTATCAGAGCCCCTGCTGCTCCATGGCCCACCGGGTATGATGGGCTCTGGCCCATTTGGGCTTAAGGAAACAAACTGGGGTTTGATGGGAAACAAACAGGTGGTTCTCCGTCCCATTTCCAGTGAGCAGGTCTCCTCACAGTCTTGGTGGGCTTGTTCCTGAGAGAGGCCAACGACAAGACTCTCCTCCCGCTCAGTGGGCCAGGCTAGGACGCACTGATGGGATAGTGTAGGGGATGTTTCTCCTTAGGCTGTCCTCTAGGGTCCATCGCCATTGCATTGGAGCACCTTGTAGGGTTTTTAAAAGGAGAGCACTCGCTTCCTCCTTCTGTGTGCCTCCTTTCTGCTTTCACCCAGAGGCAGAGGAAATAGTCTCTTTGGTAAGAGAGGAGCGAGGGTTTGCTTGCAATTGGAAAAAAAAATTCTAGCAGGCAGGCAACGCAGAAGGTGGGAATGTTGCATTTAGTTCTGAAAGCAATGAGGTCTGTGCTCACTCTTAACCCTATGGCAGCAGGTTTCACAGTCCAGATCCTCCCCAGGGGAGTCCCAGCTCCTGCACTCATCATGAGGCAGCCTCATTGGTCACCCATGTCATCGTTGCAGCCGGGAGCTTGTGCTGTGTGTGCATGATGGGAATTTGCCATAGAGGCGGGTGTTGTCTGTGTACTGCAGGCACTTTGGCCTGTGTTTTTTCACCAACTGTGCTCGGGTCTATCTGGGTGTTGAGTAATAAGGGGGAGAGGAGTGAGCGTCATGGGACTCTGCAGGTAAAGGCTTTGGAGGTGGAAGAGTAGTTACCCATGACGTCTCCCTGGGTGCTCTCCTGAAGGAAGAACCCAAGGCATTTCAGTGTATTTCCGTTGCCCAGCTGCGGTTCAATGATCTCAGATGACACAAAGGCTCAGCAAGATGAGCATGTGTCATAAATAGAGAGCTAAGGGTTAATGTTTCTTTCACCTGTAAAGGATTAACAAAGAACCAAACACCTGACGAGAGGACCAATCAGGAAACAGGATTTTTCAAAGCTGAGGGAGGGAATGTTTGGGTCTGTGTCTTTGTCTGCCTCTCAGCTATGAGAGGGGATCTTTTCTATCTTCAAGTTTCTAAATCTTCTGTTTCCCAGTTGTAAGTACAAAGGTAGCAAAACAATAGGCTTTTATATGTTTTTTTTTTTCTTTTTTTGTTATTTCCATGTAGTGTAGTTTGCTGGAATGTTTTGGAAATTGGATCTGTTTTTGAATGAGACGTTTATTTCATATTCTTTCCTTTTAAGCCATACGCCCTGTGTATTGTCCACCCGCTTAATGCAGAGATGCATGTTTTATGTCTTTTTTTCTTCTTTTATATAAAGTTTTCTTTTTTTAAAAAAAAACCTATGTCGTAGCTTCCTACCAGATTGAACCTTAGCCGTTCAATAAACTGAGAAGCTAGCATAAATCCTCTAAGCTTATTACCAGCTTAGATCTGATAGCCTCGCACCACAACCAGTGAATGTCAGTGCCTGGTACACCTTGGCCCCCCAAAAACCTTCCCTGGGGACCAAGACATCCAAATCCCCTTGGAGTCTTAAACAGGAGAAATAACCATTCCCTCCTGCCTCTTTACTCTCCTCCAGAATTTCCCGGCCTGGGTTATTTACTAGGAGATTTCCCTGACTATCAATCCCTTGAACACAAAACCGAGAGGGACAATTACCCTTTCCCTCACTTCTTTTTCCCCCCTCACCTAGTCTTTTCCCGAGAAGAGGCAGTAATCTTGGCAAGAGATTCCTATGCGCCTTGCCCAGTAACTAAAAGAAAAGTCAATAAGTTTTAAAAAAAAAGAGCTTTACTATAAAGAAAGAAAAAGACAAAAAAATTAATCTCTGGTATAAAGTGACAATACAGGCAGCTTTAAAAAGAAAAATATGAATAAACCAGCCTTATTCAAAAGAGATACAATGTTAAACATTCCAGCAAACTACACACATGTAAATACAAAAAAAAAAATAACAGCCTACTTGTTTTTTCTACCTTTGTACTCACGAATCTTGGAACTGAAGATTAGAAGCTTACGATAGAACAAGATCGCCCTCTCAATAAGCTGAGAGCCAGACAAAGAAGCAGACCCAAACATTCCCTCCCTCAGCTTTGAAAAATCCTGTTTCCTGATTGGTCCTCTGGTCAGGTGTTTGGTTCTCTTTGTTAACCCTTTACAGGTGAAAGAAACATTAACCCTTAGCTCTCTATTTATGACAGCATGGCTGGACTTTCCTTGTCAATGGATGAGGGAGGTTGGCCACAAGAGCAGCATGTGCTCTTGGTGTCCCTTGCTCTGACATGTGGGACACAGGGCTGTGGCTACTGACAGGAGACCTTGGAGACCGTGCTTTGCCAGCTCCTGGATTACTTAGAAAGGGCTGTAGTGGTATGTGAGGTCTCTCAGGGGAGCAATGGGTTTTTTCAGTAGTCGCTGGATTATTATGTGCTTCAGGATGCGTGGGGATCTCGACCTCTTCTTTGGCTAGAAGCCCTCAATCTCCAGGGCTGCCAATCCAGCATCCATCACCAGAATAAAGTCCACCCAGATATTGGTACAATAACAATAACACCTTGGTTTCAGCTGACTTTGAAAGCCCACCCTACTGAGCCCAGTTGGAGGGAACCAGAAATGTAAGTAGGGGGAGCAGAGGGCTCTGAAGGTTTGAGGGAGTACCTCTCATTTGGGGGAGGGTGGATCTGTTTTTAACCATTGCACCTTCAGGGCTCATGTGCTGAAGGCTTCTGAGTGTGTGCGCGTAGGGGAGGGGTGTCCTATGTCCCCTACTCTAACCTTGGAGCATTGCTGAGGGTGTTGTGGGGGGCGCAACATAGAGAGCTCAACTTCCCGCAGCCGGGGCCATCTGGCTGGATCTGGAGGATGAGGAAAATGCTGCCTCAGCAGTTACCTGATCTTCCTGGGGAGCCCGGTGTAACCAGACCCTGCTGCTGGCTGTCTCTGCCGCCTCCTCTGGAGTTGGAGTAGCGCTGGCTCAAGTCTCAAGCAGTCTGTTTTCTGGAGGCTGAGTTTGCTTGGGAGATTTGGCTTGTTGTGTGAGAGGGAGAGCGGGATAGGCGGTGCACTTGCTTCCTCAGTAGGGTCTCTGGAGGGTGAGGAAGAAAGCCTTTTGTAGGTCACTCTGTAACCCATGCTGGGTGGTGGAGAGTGTACTCGGGGAGCCCCACCCGGAGAAGTAGCCACTAGCTTGAGGGCATGGAATGAGGGGAACACAGGCATGCAGGTGGTACATATCTCCTCTGACCTCCTGCTGGTTAGAGCCCTGGATTTTCATGCCCCAACCCTGTGGTGGTTGCACCAGTTGCCTCTTGCAGGAGGTTGAATGGATCGTGGGGAAACCTGGGAAGAATTAAATTGGACTAATACCATTGGTGCCTGCCTCCCCTTTATATATGTACCTGCCAGGCAGGCCAGCTGTAACCTACTTCCTGGAGAAAGGCGGGACTTCCTGAAGTGGTAGGTTAGTGGGTTATAGGTTGAGTCCTCCTCCAATGCTGTCCTGCTTCCTGATGCTGATGTGCTTTGGCCAGTGGGCTTTATGGAGCAACAGAGAAGAGTGGTGTTATTGCCCAGAGGGTATTGCATCTATGTCTTGTGTTGGCAGTGGGGAGGGGAGTGTTGCCAGGGGCATGGGTCAGCTTACCTCTCTTCACTGCAGGGTGTACTGTTCTCACTGAGTTCCTCACAGGATCAGGCCCTTAGCCAGGCAGGTGGGATTGAGGGGCATTGACAGAGCTGTTGGGGAGGCTGGGACTGGGGATCCAGGGGCACAGTGGCAGAGCTGTTGGGGAGTCCAGGACTGGGTAGCAGGGGGGCTGCAGGGTGGGATCGAGGGGCATCCGTATGGCTGCGAGCTTATCACCTTGGCAAGTAGCTACATTTGGCACAACGCTGCTGGATAATCCCCTTCCCCTCTTGGGTTTCTCTCGCTTCCTGAGGGAGGTGAAGCCTCTGTTGTCCTGCCGGAATGTGGGGCACAGCGGGAGAGAAATGCCAAGTCTAAGCCATGCTGCCTGCCTCCTTCCCCTGCATGGTTGGCAGGCGGCCTTGTCAGCCCAGCAGTTCTATCCCCAGCTGTCTCCTCAGCCCTGCAATGTGTTAGCATGGGATCTGGTGTTGGGTTAGACTCCACAATAACATGACCATGTAGTGAAAGTCCCCAAGATCACAAGTGTGCTGGTGTCTGTGGGACGTCTCTGTGCCCAGGGAAACCCCATTGCCTGCATGTGAACATCCTGCTCGCTGCCCAAAGCTCAGCTGTCCAAGCAACCTGAGAGCTCACCTGGGACAGACGGACACTTCTGCTAGCATTTCCAGGAGCCCTGCAATGGATGCCAAGTTAAAGAGGATGCTCATATCGCCATCCGGAATTGAGGGGGTGAGGGTGGGGAGAGTCACTGCTCTGTTTGCACATTCCCTGGATGGCAGCTCCAGGCACTTGCCCAGGCTGTCGCCTGCAGACAGAACTCTCCTTTGTCCCAGGAAAGGGTCACGCGGGGTTGCTTGCTTGCAGAGGCTTCCTAGACAGGCTGCAAACAGTTGCTTCTCAGAGGCTAGGCTGCTGGTCGGCACCTGTTGCTCTTGCAGCTGTAGCCTCTTCCCTGACCTGCACTTCCCCATCCTGTCCCCCCTTGTTTCCCTTGCCCCCTCTTCTTGGCTCTGCGCAGGCAGGAGGATTGTGTCACACTCGGAATCCTCCTCTCCCACTGACTAATAAGGAACCCAGTCTGCCTTCCAGCACAGGAGCTGGCTTTGAACGGTGCTGAGCCCTAGGGCAGGCGGGGATGGGGGTGACTGGCAGCGGATGGCAGGACAGTCAGGTTTGGGAGGAGATGTTTATAATGGTGATACAACTGCAGTAGGAAGTGAGTTGTATGACCAGACTCTGAGCATTGCACTAGCAGGGGGGTTGCAGGTCAGGATTTAGGTGCCTTGGCTGTGTGGTGGGGAGCCCAGGACTGGACTTGCAGGATGTATTGAAGTCAGGAGTGAGGAGCATCAGCAGAGCTGTACAGGACTGATATCTGGCAGGAATGGGATGCTGCGTGGAGCAGACCAAGCCATTGAAACCACAAAAAAGTTGGCCCTGCCTGGTGGTTTCCCTGCTGTGTCACCAGGCACATGGTTATCTTTGGAAAGCCCAGTCTCTGAAATGTTGTGCAAGTACCCTCGTGCTGTCTGTTCTCCACAGTCATGGGGTTGTTTTGTGTTCTCTGGGTAATTTTTGCCATTGCCAGGATGAGTAACTGGGGGATGATCTTCCCGAATACTGCCAGTTTTGGATGCAAGCCACTTCCTCTTAGTTCTCCCCGGTCTCTGCTGTAGCCTATCAGAGACCTGTGGGGTTTACCCTGTGATTTACTGGATTTTTAGAACCAGGGAAGTGACACTGTGAGTTGATCTTTTTGTCTCTTTATTCTCCTTGGTGGTTTCCAAAGCAAATCTGCTCTGTACAAGGCAAATGAGATTTGATTCCTAACTCTGGCTCTTGCCAGGCAGTTGCTGACCCCTCTCCCCATCTTGACATTCACTGGAGAATCATGGTTTCCTTGGGGCTGTCTCATACTCCTGCAAAGTGGGACATTATGGGCCTGATGTGCAAAAAGCCACATGTGCAGCTGCAAAACTGCTCACTGATGCACTTAATTTGCTCATGCAAACGTATCTCCAACTGATGCTTGTATGCACATGCTGAATGCATACATTTCACGTATGCTTAGTGTTCATGTGAAAAATGCACCAGGAGCTATAAGCTTATTGGGCATGAACAAAAAATGCAGCATTATTTGTAACCTGTATCTTCATTCTTGCTTGCCACAGTTGCCCAAACGTACATCTCACATCCAGAGGGAGCATTGCGTCCTGGGACTTGTAGTCCCATGGGGTCACCGCTCCATGCTAGGAACAGTGTCTGCCATCTGTTCCACATTATGCAAATTAGGCATTGCCTTAGGGCTTCTGCTAAACCCCACTGTGTCCCCCTTGGTTGACCCAGCGTTGGGGGCCACCTGACTTGTTGGGGAGGTAGGATCAGCTCTTACGTTCAGCAGCCAGCTGGCCCTAAGCTTACAATAGCCCCCAATCTGCCGGAGTCCCCAGAAATACTGATGAGGGAGATGAGGCGGGTTCAGAGCGGATGCCTTGCTGCCTCCTTGCCGCAGGCTCAGGGCTTTAGGGAGCCGGCTTGTCACTCGGATGAGGAGGATTAAGCTGTGAATACCTTTTGGAAGGGGATTAGTTGGGGTCCAGGGGCTTTGGGGGTCTTAATTTGTATTTTTCAGGATAGGATTTTGGATGGCTTCTCTGGGGCCACTGGTAGGAAGGGGGGGCAAGAGGGAAGCGAGTTACTCCAAATATACCCCACAGTCAGTGAGAGCAGAATTTAGCCCAGTGGTGGGATTAGGGGTGGGCCCAAAGTTCAGGGACGCAGATGATTTATAACAGAAGCTGTGGGATCCTAAAGGTGGTTAACTGGAAGTAGGGGAGGGGTTCTGCTGGCTGAGGCTTTGTACACAGGAGCTTTCTTGATCTCCCCGGTGCACTGGGCAGAGGTGGTGGTGGGGAGCCTGTCGGGTACATAGTGGCTTAACAGCTTTATTCTTTTACCTGCAAATGGGCTTGAAGGATGTACCAGGCACTGCCTAGATCAAGGCTGATGTGAAGGGCAAGTGAGGCCAAATCAGAAAGGCCCTGGGCTAGTACCTTGGTGAGAAGTCCACCCTCTGACCTGTGGCTGCTGCGACAAGCGAAGATGCTGGGTTTCCTATCAGGTTGCTATTCCCAGAGCCTGCTCAGGGGCTTCATCTTCCATATCAGCCTCTGGATATGGGGGTGTCAGATAACAGTAGCGTCCTCCTTCTCTTCTAGGCTGCTAGAAGGAAGTGTGCCTTTGTTCCTCCCCCCAAGCCTCTTCCTGTTGGGATGGTGGATTCACTACCTGCCTTTCCCCAACCGCTCTGCCGCTGCCAGGAGTCATATGCAGGAGATGTGCTTCTCTGCCCCACCTCCTGGCTGCTGTTTGTCTAGTGGTGGTCCCATTCTCCTGCCCTTCCCCCATCAGCTTGCCGGGCCTGTTTGAGCGGAGGGGTAAATGTGGGGGCCTCCACTGATCTATCCCAGTGTTTCTCAGACTTTTTTTTACTGGTGACCCCTTTCACATAGCAAGCCTCAGAGTGTGAGTCCCCATAATAAATTTAAAACATTTAAATATATTTAACACCATTATAAATGCTGGAAGTGAAGCGGTGTTTGGGGTGGAGGTTGACTGCTCGCAACCCCCCATATAATAACCTCATGACCCCCTGAGGGGTTCTGACCCCCAGTTTGAGAACCCCTGATTTCTCCCATCCTTAGCCCCCTCTTCCATGAATAGCTCCAGGCCAAGATTTTCCAAGTGACTAGTGACCCTGGTGCACACCTTAATGAAGGACCTTGTTTTCAGACAGCACTGAGCACCCGCTCTTTGAAAACCAGGCCCCTTTGAGGTCTCTGAGGCTGGGTCTCATGTGCTTACTGCCTAGGCCTCTGTGTCTGGCTCTCCTCAGAGCTTTCCCAAGCAGCTGTGGCAAAGCAAAACTAACTTAAATCTAGTAGTTTCCTGGCTGCCCACAGGGATCCAAAGAGCTGCAGCAAAAGTGGTCAAAGCCTTGTGAATTGCTCCTGCTGCCTTGGGAAGGGACTGGGCAGAGAAGAGGCCTTGGAGCTGCCTGTCTGCAGACTCAGGGAGAGGACCATGCTGCATCGGGCCTCACTTGGAAGGATTGTCTTTGCAGTCAGAAATGAGAAACACTTTTAATTGCTTTAAAGGAAAGCTTGGATTTAGTGGGAGTATCTGGCCTAGGCCTCTAGTCCCTCCATTCCTCAGGGAAAGGTTCCTCAGAACAGGGGAGGAGGAGTGGATTTTTCAAGCCAGACTCTTAAATGGTTTTGTACAAATTAAGGCTGGGAATGATCTGTTAGAGGGGAAGGATGGTCTCTTTGGTCAAGCACAGGTCTGGGAATCGGGACAAGGAGTTCTGTGTCGTTGTCCGTCCCTCCGCGGCCCACCCGCCCATATGCTTTGTGACCATGGGCAAATCCTTTTTCTCTCGCTCTCTCATTCTCCCCATCTTACCAATGAGGTCTCGTTTATTAAAGTTTCTGGTGCACTTTGAGCTGCTCAGGTAGAAAGCATGAGAACCAGGCAAAGGATTATCATAGATGCCCAGATGCAATGATGACGGGCACTTCAGGGATGTGTTCCCCACCTGCTGCACTCTTCTCCTCCAGCTGCCAATGGAGGTTTGTTCCTTTGGATGTATTACACAGGGTTTTCATATGTCTCCAAGGATGGGGCTCGCACCTCTTGTTATGGAGAGGGTGTGTGACAGGCCAGTAGATCTCCCAATATTCAAGCAAAATTTTCCTTTGCTTAATTTAATCACATTTTGTGTAACGGATATTCCCTTGGCCACCCTACAAGGACCCTTCCTCCTTGATCTCCACTCCCTTCCGTAGCACCTGCTGAGCCAAGCAAGATGTGGTTAGCTCTGTGTCCTGCCCCACAAATCTTTGCTTACGGTCAGTTCTCATCCCTGAATTTCCTCACAGAGGCCGGGCTGGTTTGGAATCACTATCACTTGGTCTGGGTGGGCTTGGCTGGGCTGGTGCTGAAGACCTGCCTTGCCCCTTTTATGCTGGATCTATCCTCAGTACTGTGCTGCTGTTCTTCAGAAGCAATAGTGAAAGTGAAGTATGGCAACAGTGGGGTTAAAGCTGAGTGTTTGAGAGCTCCCAAGGCTGGCACAGTTGAGAGACTGGCTGACCAGGTCTGTCGCTTTTTCCCTGGCATCACGGCTCAAGAAGTGTCAGACTGAGTGGCTTTCGCAGCAAGCTGAGCTGTGATTTTGGGGGACGTTTCTTTGTCTAGATCTGCCTGTCCGGTCGCCACTGTAATCCCTTTAACTCTCCTCCCTTCCCGAACCCAGATGGCCCTTGGCGCAAATGCATTAGGGAGTGTCTGTGTCTGGAATCTGCTCCCCCTCAGAGCTCACACTCTCTGCAGCTTGTTTATTCTCTCCCACGGAAGGCAACGCTGAGCTGGCCCCACGTCTGCTTTTTTTGGCTCATCTTCTTTGCTTGCTTTGTTGTTGTTGTTGTTGTTAATCTATTCATGCTAAGTGGTCATCCTGACCCTTTTAAACACATATACACGTACTCTCCCCTTCCCCCCAAATCCTTTGTGCTGGGGAGGATCAAAGGGCTCCCATTTTCCCTGCATGGGCCGATGTGGCCATATGCTTGCTAGGTTACTGACTTGGTGAGAGCTAGTCTCATCTGGGAGGAGGTCACAGTGGATGCTTTGCCTTTAAGGTTCCAGATATGGAATCTCCCACCTGAATGCATGGCTCAAGCTCCTCCCCATCCTCTCCAGCATTTGCAGGTCCTCAGAGAAGCTGGGGCGACAGAGGGAGGGCAGGGGAAGGTGAGGGAACCCCTAGAATCACTTGGTAGTGTTGCAGTGCGAGTGGGATGGTAATGACGCTAGTTTGGAAGGAGGGGACCCTGGTGACTTTGGGGGAGGAAGTGCTTCTGGCCAAGGGCTTTGCAAGAATCAGTAGCTTGCTGCATTCTAAGCTGCTGAGGTAGGACAGGAAGCCAGGCACGCCCCCTTCCGCCCTCTTCCCCGCTGGGCAGCTTTGCTTTTATTCTGCTCCCAGAGAACAATCTTCTCTCAGTGATTTAAAAGCAAAATATTTTCCCATTGCAATGTTCTTCCCTCTCCTAACCCCAGTGGGTCAACAGTTATCCCCACAGGCTTTGCAAGGACTGCAAGGCATCTGTCTGTCATGTGCTGGGTGTCCCAGCTTTGCTGGCTGGAATGAGGAGTAGTGAGGACTCCTGGGTTAGAATGTACACAGAGACTGAGGCGGGACAGGGCGCTGGTGGTTAAGCAAGACTGTTCCCACCTGCCATCTCCCTGAGGGAGGCAGGGATTGGCCCCTGATGCCACTTAGGGGCAGTTGCCTGTCTGAAAAGGTGTCTTATCTTGTCCCTTCTGCCTCCACTACTACCTGCAGGTCCTTCAGTGGCACTGCTCTGGAGGGAAGTCTGCCGCTTCCTCCATCTGTATGCAGGCAGTGGTGGTCACTGGAGAAGGTGTCTCCCCGGAGAATGCAATTCAGCTTAGAGGACGCAACAGAAGTGTTTCTCAGTGCGACTGAGATGGTGGTGGGGATTGAAGGGAGAAGCTGGGATGCTGCTGATCTCCAATAACAGCTTGGTTTACCACTCTCCTAGCAGAGCAGCCACTGCTGGGCCTTTCAGCAGCTGAAGCAGTGTGTGTGTCTGCCCTGTCTGAGCTACCTCCTGAAGGGATCGGCCGGAACCCTTGCCTTTGTTGGGGAGGTGGGTCCACGCCAGTGTCTGGGGCTGGCATCCGCCTCTTTGAAGGCTGTCAGTGCATGAGGGGATGGCATTCCCTTTCTTGGTATCCGACACGCACAGACACAGTATAGCCAGAACGAATCCTCCAGATCCCTGGAGACTTGTCCATTGCACCCTATGGTGCCAGGTGGAGCCTCTTCTGGATGGATGAGACCTGGCGGAGATCACAGACCAAATGGCCAGGCACAGTCCTGGGTAGTGCACCATGCTACATGGATGGTTGCCCCTTGGCATGCATCCAGCGAGCTCCAGCCTCATTCCCTGACCCTGCTGTCTACATGGTGTGTCCAACATGTGGAATCCAGCCCCTGGCTCCTAGGACTTGTAACAAATGCGCTAACTCTCCTTGTGACTCTGCTTTCCCCTGCCCTGCAGGCAGTTGGAACCATTGCAAAGGAGAGGAGAAGGGCTGGATGATGCCTTCAGAGCCAGCATTGGGCCATGGATGGAACTGAGTCATTTACCTCCTGGCCTTGGTGCCCGCTGTTTCTGGAATGAGCAGTGTTTCCCAGCAGTATGGACTGATGTGGGCGAACCCATCTTCTCAGCAGCCTTGTACCACTCTTGCATACCAACTGGGGAGCTAAGGGAAAGGTGGGGTTGACCTGGCGGCACGTGCTATGCCCCTAGCTCTGCACAGAGTGCTTTGGTGTGGAAGGCCCTTAGTGGGGGCAGCTCATCTGGCAGTGGATCTGTCAATCCCATTCTTGGGCCTAGCGTAGATCTGTAGCTGTTCTGGACCCCTTGGGCATTTCCTGCTGTTCTGCCCCACGTCTGCCCAGGCCCGAGTCCTGACCGGCCGCCCCCTACTATTCTTATCATAGCAGGCCCTGACCCAACAGCTCGGCTGAAGCCCCTGAATTACAGGGAGGGCTAGTTAGGAGGGTCTTGTTGCTGTTGTCTGAAATCCCAGTTTCAACACTGGGCCCTGCTGAATGTGCTGAGGTGTGCCCAGGCAGGGGGCACCTGCCAACTATACCAGGTAAGTCCTGACGTTTCCTAGATTGTACTTGAAGGTTCATGGGCAGGGGAGGCCCAACAAGTGTGGGGGAAGGGCCTAGCGGTGAATGGGTTTAAATGCCTGATCTAGCCTCCCCTTGGGGAGTGCTGCCAGAGATATTCTCCTTGTAGCAAGGCCAGGCCCAGGCAAAGCCTAATGTGAGAGGCTTCCCTAACCTCACAGCAGTGTGTAGGGTGGGGGAATCCTGTGATTGACTTAGCCCTGGGTGAATAGCACGCTCCACGTGCAGTGGGGTCTGGCTCAACCCGCCTTTGTTGCTCTGGCCTGCTCCCAATGGGATTACTGCCTTTTGCAAATCCCAGAAGGGTTTAGAACAGGTTAAAAAAACCTTACATTCCCTGCCCCCATCATCGCACCTCCCCCTGCCACCCATATAGCTGCTCCAAGGGTTTTGGCTTGTGGGTGCTGGGCTGCCCTACTTGAGTCTGGAATGTCATATGGCTCTCATGTGGAAGGAGCCTCCCCGCACAGCCCTGGGGCTTGTTCTGTGTAGCAAGCAGCACAGAGCTGGGCCATCGGACTGGAGATTGCTAAGGCAGCTGTCTGTGCTGCACAAGGGCCTGTTGTTCTCTCTCTGTCTCTCCCCTACTCTGTGGTTGTCTCTGTCTCCTCCTCTCTGGGGACCCTCTTCTCCCACTACAGAAGACAACTAGATCCCCTTGACTTCTCTGGGGGTGTCTCGAATCCTGCGGTGGAAGAATTGGGCCTTGTCTGTCTGTCTGCCTCTCTCCATTCAATAGCAGTAAGTTTATTGGCATGACAAGGTAGCTGAGCGTTGCCAAAGTGAATCCATCAAATACCTCTTGGCTGCTCCCCACCCCCTTGGGAGCGCTCGCTGGAGTCTTTAAGCTGCAGCCCTTTTAATCAGGGCGGAGGCTCGGGGCTGTGGCTTGTTAAGCTGCTGGGTATTGGGAAGGAGCGAAGGGAGTCTCCAGAGCACGCCATGGGGGCTAGGCCTCTTTGCTGTGCGCATTGGCTGGTTCCTGCTTGTGAGGAAGGGGGCTTATTCGCTGCTCATCAGCATCTGGCTTTGTTCAGCTGAACTGCTCCCGACAGGATGTTTCATTGTTAGAGGAAACAATCAGAAATTCCTTGTGAACCATTGGCCTCTGAGAGCTGCCCTGGAGCCACAGACAGGGCTGGCAACAGCCTCCTGCTCCCACCCTCACGTGTCTCAGTGGGACAGAGTCTCGATGCATCCCGCTTGACAAGAGGCAGACAGCTGGCTGAATTGACAGCTCTGGGCTGGCGGTGATTCCTCCTGCCTCACCAGGGATGCTGCTGTCCCCCTCCCCCACCCCTTTTGCCCTATCCCCTTTAGTGACCCTTTGAATCACTACTGGCATTTCAGGAGGGCGCTGTGACTAATGGCAGGGCCTTCCCTGGGGAGGGAGGGGAAGCTTTTGTGTAGTCACAGGCTCCGCCCAGCCCCCCTCCCAGCTGGCCAGGGCCCTATGATTCATGGGCTGTAACTTCTCTCCCCATCTGTTCTGTACTCAGCATAATGTAGACAGGTGAAGAAATGAAGGAAACAGGGCTCGGAGTCTGGCTCCCTGCCAGCTGGAGACACGGTGTGAGGGGAGCTGCAAGCCCTGCTCTCAGAAAGTGCTGAGCCTGCACATCTCCTCTGCTCCTTTCACTTTGAAGTCTGGAAGCAGAGCACTGCGTATTTGCCATCCATCAGCCAGCACTGGCTGCCAGAGGGGGCCACCCCACCCACCAGGCTTTGCCCAGCCATTCAGGTTTGGTGTCAGGGGAAGGTGACCATTTGTCTGGGGTTTGAAGCAATGGAGTCGAGACAGATCAAAGCTTTGGGAGCTCGCGTGTGCTGTGTCTCTCCTGCTGCTACAGCCAGGGAAAGAGACGCTCTGCAGTGTGGGACTTGTCAGGGAGGCATGAAGAGATCCTGGGCCGATCACCGGCAACATGACACCAAGAGAGGCCAGTGAGTTTGGGCTGTGTTCGGAGAAACTTCATGCCCCACAACAGAGGGGGCAGCCCCCCACCTTCTCCACAGCTCTGGTGAGGCTCTGACTGGGACACTGCATTCTGTCTTGGGCCTGCATGCGCCAAAGCAGGAAGAGGATGGTCCCTCTCCGTGGTGGTGGTGAGCCCAGCTGTGTCAGTGTTGGGTACCACGTTCCCAGAAAGATGCAGAGAGTGGAGGGAATTCAGCAAAGATCTATAAAAATAATTAAGGGTCCAGAGGGAGCAAGATTAAAACATCCAAGGGCGGCCTGGATTGCTTGACACACTAATCACCATTTAGGGAGGGGCGCAAGGGGGAAAGAGGGTCTGTCCCTGCCGCCACTGAAACCAGTGGGAGTTTATGGCCAATGGGGAGTATGAGCAGGGCTGGGTCTGTAATTAGGAGCAAAGAGATGAGATTGAATAAAGTCAGAGGGACCAAGGTGTGGAGCAGGTTCTGAAGGGAAGAGGTGGCACAGCACAGCTCCTGCGCTGCTGGGGATACATAAAATGGACCTGTCTCGCGAGCTTGGCTTTATATAACTAGGAGCTGGGCAAGCTGCTCTCCCCAGCTCTGCTCATGCCCCTCAGTCAGTCCTGACCTGCAGCCCCCTCCTATTCCAGCCCTGGGCCCCTGTATGCTGCTTGGCCAATGCTCCTCAATCCTGACTCTCAGCCCCATGCTATACCAGTCCCAGGTGTGTCTAATTCATATTAAAACAGCCTGGTATTTGTTGTGGTGATTTCAGGCGCTGTTCTCTCCTTTCCGTGTGGCCTGTTCTGCCAGCCGTCACTGTTCTCCTGGGTGTGTCTGAGCGCATGCGCCTGCATCTCTGTGCCCTGCCCTCTGGCTCACCTTGCCACGGACCAGTGCGGGCCTTTGCAAAGATCATGGAGTGCCCAGCAGGAGGCAAAGAAATATCCTCCAGCTGCTGCATAGTGTTTAAGCACCTCACAGACCTTACTGACAAGAGTGAAGAGATCACTGTCCGTCCCCCCGTCTGCTGTCCTCATCCCAGAAGCTTGCTAGCACGTGGGAGCAGAACAGTATTGATAGAAATGCAGCTGCATCGCTCCTTCTTCCAGTGAGCTATCGCACCAAGTGGCCGCAAATCATCCCTCTTGCTGGAGCCTGGTGGGAGCTGTTGCCATGTTTAGGCTGATAATAGACCCAGGGAAGGGGAGAATGTGCCTCCCCTTCCCATACTCCCTGTGTCCCTCACCACTCGGGTTTGGTCAGAGGCAGAGCTATAAATCAGAGGCAGCCGTGCTTCATCAACCCCAAGAGGAAAGGAGCAAGGCAAAAGAGCTGTGCGACACCCTCTGAGGCAGGAGGCTGCACCATTGGGTCCTAGCGTCCTACCCGCTTAGTGGGCATCTCTTTAGAGCCTTCAGCTCAATGAGTCCCTCTTCCAGTAATGTGTCAAAATCATCTGTAGGGGGTGCCAGTTGGACAACACAGCAGCCAGTAAGGTGTCTGCAGGGGGTACAAAGGAGGGGCCTGTTGAATTTTCAGTCACTGCAGAGAGTCACTGGGTCTAACACGATGGTTGGATTTGGAAAAAGGATGAGCACTTTCATCCATGCTGCCATTAGCAGCCTGGCACAGGATAGCATGTGCTGCTACAGGGCAGACAATGATCACCTCAGGTACAGGAAGCAGTGGTCTCCTTATGCACATCCTGTTCAGCTGCTGTCATAGCTTCCTACTCAGATTTAAACCTTAGCGTTCATAAAATGAGAAGCTAGCATGAAATCTCCAAGCTTAATTACCAGCTTGGATCTGATATCGCTGCCACCAGCCAAAAATTCCAGTGTTTTGGCTCACTCTGGTCTCCCCAGACCTTCCCTGGGGGACCCCAAGACTCAGAGGCCCCGAGTCTCACACAAAAGGGAAAACAAGCTCCTCCCCTTGTCTCCTCTTTATCTCATCCCCAGCTCCCCCTCCCTGGGTTATCCTGGGCGATACTGTACTTAAACTCCTTGAATGCAAAACAGAGAGGGCAATTTACCTCCCCCCCCTCCTTCTTCCCCTGAGGCTGCACAGATTCACCCTCCGTAAATCTAACACAAAGAGAATTTCCCTTCCCTTCGTTCCTTAGCCTACGCAGAAAAAACTCAAACAGGTCTTAAAAAGAAAAGCTTCATATAAAAAGAGAGAAAAACACATAAACATGATCTCTGCATCAAGGTGACAATACACAGGGCTATTGCTTAAAAGAAAAAATATGACTAAACAGCCTTATTCAAAAAGAAATACAATTTAAACATTCCAGCAAACTACACACATGTAAATACAAAACCAAAAACCAATAAAAGCCTATTGTTTTTCTACCTTTGTACTCACAACTTGGAAACTGAAGATTAGAAGCTTGAAGATAGAAAGATCCCTCTCATAGCCGAGAGACAGACAAAAGACACAGACCCAAACATTCCCTCCCTGAGCTTTGAAAAATCCGGTTTCCTGATTGGTCCTCTGGTCAGGTGTGTGGTTCCCTTTGTTAACCCTTTACAGGTGAAAGAAACATTAACCCTTAGCTATCTGTTTATGACAGCTGCATTGGGGGCTCCTCTGGCCTTCTTCTGAAGCAGCCTGGCCTGGACGCTGCTGAATGCAGGTCCCTAGACAAGATGGACCAAAGTATTCGCCTGCTGTGGCAAATCCTTTGGCTAGCTCCTTGAGTTTCCACTGGATGCGAAGAGCACCTCTCTCTTCTGGTAGCAAGCTCCACCATCGGGGCATGCACTGATCTGGGCATGCAGTTGGATCCCTGTGCAGGAGCATGGGAGTGTAGGGTTCTGCTAGAGATTGCATCTTGAAGCACTCTGGCTGGGCTTGTGATTGGCGTATGTGGAACATGCAAGAAGAAGCTGGTGGCAGTGGGTGGGAGGGAGAGGGGAGATCAGTGTGTTTCCTGAAATCCAGGGATTTAAAATTCCCACATGATCCCAGCAAATGGTCTTTCCACCCCGGCCTATGTTGGCTCCTTCAGATCAGTGCAGGGGCCCAGGAGGAACATCCCTTGAGGGAAAGTTGAACCTAGGATTCGCCTCCTGTCCCCTGGCTGATGTGGGCTCTCAGGATTGAAGGGATCAGGGATAAGTGAAGGTAGGTGTTTCTCCACCCCTCTGTCAAAGCTATGGCCTGACATCCAGCTGCAACCACCTTGGAAGGGGGAAGAGTGTGAGATCAGCTTGAAGGTGGTCCATATGGTTCTCTGTGTGGTTCCCCAGCAGAATGGGCCTGGCAAATGTGTCCCCGAAGCCCAGGACAATGTGGGAGTATGGGCTCAGGAGGATCCTAGGGATGACTGCTCCCTCCCCCACTCCTGTCTCTGTCAGGCTCCAGCTGGAGTGTGCTGTTTTGCCTCTGGAGCGTGAGGCTGCCAAGCAGTTTGTTTCCATCCTTTTCATGGCTGTTGTCTCACACCTGTGACCCTGACTCCCCTGTGATGAGCTCTGGGACCTCACTGGGATGGCCCTGGTTGAAATGGGTTGAGGTGAAAAGCCACCCCCATTGAGATGGAAATGAGCTTGGAGTCTCGAGCTCTGGAGAGGTCCCTCCTGTCGGAGGCATTGTGTCCATTATTAGGCTGTGACGCTGACTAATTTGCGCCTTTCAGGCGGGAGAATAGCCCCCGTGTCCCACTGAAGGGAAAGGAGAGGATAGGGGGGAGCCATGCGGCTGGTAATGGAGGTGGGTGTTCAGATGGCAGGGGGTCTATAGACATCGCTGGTGCAGAAAGGGGCAGCTCTGGTATCCAGGCAGGCCTTTGTCTGACCTGACCAGCACAGATGAATGATGTCTGAGGAATCTCGCTCAGTCCCTCTCTGAACCGCTGCCTGTTTGAGGAAACCTGTCCCCCAGTGGAGTGAGGAGTTAGCGGCTTCTTGGGCCCTAATTGCCTGAGTTGCTTTCTGCTCCGCCTGTTTTTTGTTTTACTCAAGTTGGCATTGCAAAGAGACAAGGGGTGCTGGTGTGCCAGGGCACGGGCTAAGAAGGGGGGATGGAAAGGGCAGTGGTGCTAGGGTTTTGGGGACAGCAAGGCGAATGCCCTTGGATGTAATGCTGCAACTCAGCGGGGTGCCAAGAGACTAAAGTGGATGAGGAGAGAGACTAAAGTGGATGAGGAGGTCCCACTTGCTAGAAGCGGGGTTGAGACAAGCCCTGGGGAGAACAAGTGGAGGCAGTGAAGTCTAGGGCTCACAGCGAGGCACTGTGGGGGATGCACTCCTGGGAGCTAGTCCGTGGCTGCCCCTCTTCTGGCCTCTCTTTGCTGACC
The DNA here is from genome assembly GCF_003597395.2 of Chelonoidis abingdonii. Classification (NCBI taxonomy): domain Eukaryota; kingdom Metazoa; phylum Chordata; order Testudines; family Testudinidae; genus Chelonoidis; species Chelonoidis abingdonii. The sequence goes on from NC_133785.1 coordinate 18,957,235, forward strand.
TGTCTTGGGGAAGGTGGTGAATGGGTTGTAGGCTGTGGCCATGCTGCAGAATAAGGTGTGTTCTTAACCTGGTTTAGGCTAGATCACGTTAGAATAGCAGTCAAGGCATGGCATCTTGGCTGTTTAACTAGGGTTGCAGCGTGAGTATAGGGCAGCCTGGGGTTGAACTCATGCTGCTTATCTGAGTTAAAAGCTGAGCTGCTGTGTCTTCACTGCTCTTTTAATCCGAGTTAGCTGAGCCAGGTTACGAACACACTTTCTTCGCAGTGTGGCCTTTGCCTTACTGGGTGAGTGGTGTTGTCTGGCCTTGGTGGCCCTGCCACAGACTGACCTACAGGGGTCTGGCTTTGCATTACGCACTGTGATGCTTTGGCCGGCATGGTGAATCCTGACTTCCCAGGGGAGCGGGAAGGTTGGAATCCGTTAGCCCTGCCACTTCTCCGGTAGCTCCTTGGGCTGAACTGAGCTGCGGGTTAGTAGCAAGGGTGGCCTGTACATGTCCCAGGGCCAGAGCACATACGGATAGCGGCAACCGGGTAAGTCAACCATTACTGATCCCGCTGTGGCCTGACCTCTGCGGTTCCTATGACAACTACCAGTACATGCGACTGAGGAGACCTCCAGCCTTGGAGGGAAATCCGTCATAAATCAAGAGTGAAACGGAGGTGCAGGCAGTAGGGAGACTGAGAGGAATGTGCAGGGCTTGGGAACGAGGGGCTGAGATGCTGGCTGCTTCCTCAGCGATTGAAGGCTGCTGCTGGAGCCCATCCTAATTCTCAGAGCCTTTTGATATTTGCATCGCATTCATCTATATTGCATGGATCCCAACAGGGGGCTTGTGCTCCGCACACACTCCACCAGCATGGCCAGGGCCTGCGAAGGCTTGAGACAAGCTGCTGCTGGGATCCCTTTATCCCTCTCCCTTGCTTTCATTAATGATCAATTGGTCTTTTTGAAATGGGGAAAATGCAGGTGTCCTTATGGCTGAACTGATACAGCCAAGAGTGGAGATTTAGTCAGGGCCTTGGAGATCAAAAGGCTGAGTTGAAATTTGAGATGGGGGTTGCAGAAATGGGGCTAGAGGGTGGTAACTGACAGGGCTCTGTAACACACTGCCTGCTGCTAATAAGAGAGCACATCAGTGCGGATCCCCTTGGGGGAGCAGCTTGAGACATTTGTTTCACCAGAGAGCTGGTGGATTATTTTGCGGTGGGGGGCAGGAGCTAAACCCAGTCCCCCTGATGCCTCGGAAGTGTGCATGGCATGCTGTGCTGTGATTAAAGTCCAGCAGGGCCATATCCCTCAGTCTCGATCTTGTGTAGGTTGTATTTAACCTGTACGAAACAAGGCAACAAACACACAATCAAGACCATGTTTTATAATCCCTGAGTACCTCACATTAGAGCAAACACCTGAGGGCTCTGCTCATCAAGGCAGCAGAGACAAAAGATGAGGTAGTGGGATTTAGACGTATCACTAGGCTTAACGGGATAAGGAACGGCATCTTCCAGCCATGGGAGACTTGTGTGCTAATCTTGGCTTAGGCCATGATAATATTTGGCATTTTATATGATGGTTCTTTACAAGTGACATTAGTTTGATGGATTCTCATTTTAATCCTTCAATTGGACACATCACTAAACCCACGCAGGGTTGGGTATAACTGGTGTAGTCACTCAGGAGTGTACTGAGACTGGAGTAGGGGGGTGCTGCATATCAGGAGTGAGCGGCATTGTCACAGTTGGTGGGGGAGTTCAGAATGGAGGCAGTGGAGTGCCTAAAAGCCCCAGAGGCCATGGTTCTGGGATGGATTTAGGTGCCATGTCTTCTTCTCTTGTTTCAGACCTGGGATGTTTAACTATCTGTCTGGCCTTTTCAAATATTTGAAATCTCTTGCTCTGCTGCAGACAGACCTGTTTCCCTTCCCTCCTGTATTCTGCACATTGTGGGTATGTGAGGGGTACACTTCTGACCACTGACTAATAGGAGGCACTGCTTTCACAGGTGGCCAGCTACATATCATCAGCTTTTTTGCCAGTGATGATGTCATTATTCTCTCATTTCCTGGGAGAAATACAAAACTGCAGAGACAGGCACATACTCTCTCAGGTTGGGAAATTCACCCAGAACGCCTGCCTGCCCTAGTGCTGGACCCAGACACAGGTTCTCCTAGTGGTGTGGAGGCCAAAAGAGGCTGTGGCAGGGAGGTATGCTGCCCTCAAGAAAAAGAAAGTGGAGGTTAAATGTCAGGGAAATCTTCCTGGTGAAGAGGCAAAGCCAGGGGGAAGGAGAGAGGGAGGAAGTGGGGACCTTGGGCAGAGGGAGCCCCATTGCTTGGGACACTGAAATCCATGAACAGACATGGTGCTGGATTTGGGGATTCCCAGACTTTTTCCTAGCGATAAATGTTGCGTTTGCGAATGGTCCCGTTTGTAATCACAATCACATAACATCCCTGTGGCAACTACAGCAATTGCCCACTTGGAAAGCAATAGTAGCGAAGTTATTCAATGGCTGTTTAGCTTCTTCTAACGCAATTTGGCAGCAAGAAAGGAGGAGGTGAGCCAGCATCGTGTGACAAACCTGTGCTCTGCCGATCATGAGTTTGGGAATGAGAATAGACTACAGGGAGCAATCCCGTGTTGGCCTCATGGAGAGGGGCAGGATAATCTAATAGGCTGTTGCCGTCTCTCATTGCTACGTATCTGTACAGTTCCTGGTGCAACAGAGACCCAAACTGGCTGAGGTATATAGGTGCTAAAGCAACGTAAATTATATAGGAAGGCAACTCTGTTACTGCTGTGTGTTTGATGGAAGCTGGTTTTCACTTAGCATAATCTGAATAGAAATGAGAGAGACAATGTCAGGTTTAAAAATACCATTAGTTTTTATTAAATATGACCTTAATTGTGGGTTTCTGAATAATAGCCTGCATTTATAAACCTGCCAGACTTTTAAAAATGAAAAGGACTTGTTCCCCTTTAAGCTGTTTCTTTACTATTTTGTATTACCGTGACCCAGACTTAAGCTGGTCAGTATCACATGTATTTCTGTTCTGTTTCACTTACTGGTTCACCTGAAAGAGCAAAATGTTGCTGTCTGTGTTTCTGATGCTGCAGAGGGGAGTGTTTGTTTGGGGTGGAGGGAGTAATGGAACTAAATCAAAAGATCCTGAGAGCATTTCCGTTCATCTTACAGCCCCCAGCTCTTTAAAAAAGGCTCATACTAATTAACAGGTTCCTCCTTTGATGACCCAGTTAAAGGTTTATCGTAAGCTTCTTCTCTGGGCACGTTATTCCATAACTGTCCATGATGGTGGTTTCTTTCACCTTGCTCTGAAACATCTGTCTACTCTGTAGACTAGCTGGACCATTCATCTGATCTGGTTTGGCAGTTCCTGTGCTTCTCAGGCATCTCTGCTGCTTTCTCCTCTTCTGCTGTGCTTTAGTCTGCATAAATAGCACAGTGGAGACTTCTTCCCCCAGGGGAGGAATAAGGTAGCCCTGTTTCCCATCCTAACCGAAAGCTGTCTGGCATGGGAGTCCTGCAGTTGGACGGGCGGTGGCATCCCACCTACTCTCCTGCCTCCACCCTCCTCTGGCTTCATTTGTGGTTGACAAACTCACTGGAAGAACAAATGTTGCTGTAATTTAATTTTCAGACAAACAATAGTCTGAGGACAATGTTAAATTCATGAAACAGGCTTAATGGGATGAAAGTTAATGAGACAGCTTGTGCGCTACTCTGGACTCCTGGAATATGCAGGCCCTGGGCTGGGGGAGACACTTACACCCCTCTTGCACATGTGTGCACCCCTCCAACTCTCCTCCTCTCACCTCACTGAACACTGGGTCTGTTTCCCTGCTCAACTGCAGAGCTCACACACATTTCTGTTGGCTTCAGGTGTCCTGGTCAGCATGGATTGATGCTGGTCATATGGTGAATGGTGGGGGTCTGCATGCCATCTTGCTGAAGAGGAGTGCTTCTCCCTCTGAACACAGGCTAGAGTGGGGCTGGCCCCAACAGAACTGTTGTCCTCTAAGGTGCAGAGCAAGAGCAGCCTCTGCCAGGCAGGGTTGATGCCCAATGGTGGGGGGCAAATCTTGCCATACTGCTACCCAGATTTGGCCTTTTCCAGGTCTTTGTGAACTGGAGACCCCCTAGCCCTGCCCCCTAGGGCTTTTTACTGTGAGGATCTGGGCTCTGCAGCTACCTGGGTTAGGAAAGCGTTAATGAGAAATTCCCCTCTGCTCCTGGCTGCCTGGTGGAGTAGGTCTGGAGCTGAATAGCACTCCCCCCAGGCGCCCCTTTTCATCAGCATTATTATTTCTTTCCCTACACTTTATTTGGCTCAACCTGGCTGAGCAGCCTTTCCTCCCCCTAATCCCGGATGTGCTGCCTGCGCTGGGTCCTTTGTTAAGGCAAAGCCCCAGGAATTAGCCGCTCTGGGGCATGTGGATCCAGGGCCAGGCATTAGAGAGAGTTTCCGTGATTAAGGCTGACCACGCTGAACGGCTCCTCAGGATTGTGCTGCTAATCTCCGCTCCTTGATCTCTTCGCCCTTTGGGGCTCCCCTAGTGGGGAGCATGTTCTCCATGCTTGCCACTCCCCCGCCGTAGGGAAGGTCCTGGCAGGGGAATGTATTACCGGTTTCCTGGAGGATGTTAAAGCCTGTGCCCATCCCTCTGCCCAGGGTGTAATCTCTGTGGGGATGAGGATTTCCACCCATCGACTGAGACACAGCTAGATAAGTAGTATTCGTGGCACAGGCTCATGTACGTCGGTTGGCCTCGACGAAGCAAACATCAGCTATGGGTACTGCTGCAGCAAAGTATCCGAGGGTGCGGGGAGACCTATTCCCAGCAATAGCAAAATGAGCAGGGTTGTCCTGGAGCCCTGATCCTTGCTCTGTGCATCACCGTGGGCCTTGTGGAGTGGGGTGGAATAACAGTTGTGTAGCTCCCCTAGAAGCGTTATTATTTGGGCTGACACTTCAGTCATGGGGCTGGGTGTAAGATCCCGCAAGTGTCAGCCCCCTGCCGAAGGACTTCACGCTTTGCCCCTCAGCGTGGAGAGGATCTAAGTCCTAGGGGATCCCACTGTGAAAAAGTCTGTCCTGTCTTTGGCCAGGCTGTACCTCTTTTGGAGCACCCAGCTTCTCCAGCACCATCGATCAGAGTTTCAGGTGTGTTTGAATGGCAGTGCCCCCTGCAGCAAAGGCAGAGATGATGCAGCTGCACTTGGTACCAAGTAGCCCTAGCTCACACCAAGCCTGCCTGTTAAACGGGCTGCCAGCATGACAGAGCTCCATATGGAGCTCCCAACTCAGCAGCTTGGTGGGGAACCTGCAGCTGAGCCCCCTCCATGCCCAGCATCAATAGCTGTCCCTCCTAATGCCCAGCATCACTGGCCCCCTGCATGCCCCCTAGGGTCAGTGGCCTTTGTGGCTCTTACTCATCCCCCTTTGAGTATCACAGAAACACTCCAGCTCCTGAGAGGTCGCTTGTCTTCATGAGGTGATAACCTTTGCTCTTTCTTTTATACAAACAGTTGCAAATGACCCTTCCCGCTGGGTCACAGGGCAGAGTTGAGAGATCACCAAGCAGGTCAGGCCAGCTTTTGCACAGTGATGAACTCTTGCATGCCTAAAGCCCGGGGTAGAAATGATCTGCAAGTGGCTGGGCCTGCTGGCCCAGGCTGTTGTCAGCTGGTGTGATGTCAGGGATGGTAGGGGGTATTTTCCTGTGTGATTGTGCCTGCTGGGAGTTCGCTGTCAGGTCTGGGAATGCTGAAGGGGAGTGGAGAGTGGGTGGGTGCCTGGAATGTGATAGACCCCATCAGCAGTTTTGGGGGTCAGTCTGAAAACCCTGAGGGCAAGGGCATGTGGTGTGGAGGCCAAGAGAGGCTCTGGCAGGCAGGTATGCTGCCCCAGATGTTAAAACAATAGAATAAAGTAAATCACGACAAGGGGGAATGTAATGATGTCCGAACATTGTTCCCTGTCTAGGGGTAGACCAGCTCCCAGAGAGGTGGCTCCCTGGGGGAGGTGAGAGGGTGGGCTATTTTGGCTGGGGAAGGAGGAGAGGGGTCCTGGTGTGGGAGGGGAGATGAGAGGCTGGCTGGGGGTTCCAGATGGAGGTGCTAGCAATGTAGGGGGTGTGGATGAATTTCCCAAGCTAGGAGAACATGTGTCTGGGTCTGCACCTTTTGTATTTTTCCCCAACAAACAACGCACTGCCAGGCCTGTGTCTCTCACTCTCCTATTCCTGGCGCAATGGCATCTGGCTGCCTCCCCCGCCCCTTCTCATTATCCGCAGGCCCCTGGGGTCCCATGGGATTGTTGTCGTGTCCAGTGATGCTCCAGCACTTGGGTGCTCCCAGACTTGTGAGCCCCATGTGGATGCTCTACCCTACTCTAGATGCACTGGGAGCCCTTTGATGCTGTTGTAGCTTTGCTCTGCTGGACCAGCAGGTAACATAAGAGCCTAAACGCCCCCCTCCTGCCTTCCAGTGGCTGAATTGCTTTAGCAGTTTGACATACCCCTCGAACCTCTGTGTGGGGCGCTTGAAGCTCTGGGGTTGCCTTGCCTCACACATGCCCCAAAAGGGAGATTCTGTAATGGAGACATCTGCAGGCATGGAGTTCGGCTGGCATGGGCACAAAACACGTGCCACTAGTACTCAGTGACATGGGGAACATGCCATAGCTCCCCGCCTCCAAACTGCACTTGAACCCCGATGGTTGGTACATGCTGTGAAGGAGCAGGGATAGCGCAGGGAGCCGTAGCACCAGGCTGGTGGCATGCTGGCAGACAGCAGGTGCGTGGGGAGCGCAGGGTGATTTCATATGCAGTGCCATGATCGTCCTCTAGTGCTGGAGTGGGATGCTCCTGCATCTGCCCCTTCCCAGCATTACAAGGCATGGCCCTTCTCCTTACAGTCACTGGCCCAGTGCACCCTTTTTAGGTGTGGGTGACTAGGGAAGCAGGAGAGGCCATAGAGGACAGCTTGGGTTCATGGGCTAGGCTTGTTCCTTGCAGGGCCTGGGGTGCACAAGATCATTCCAGTCCTTTTCAGTTCCCTGAGCCTTGGCAGCCCCCCAAGGCTCTTCCCCAGGTGGAGGAGCCCAAGAGGGGGAAGTCACCCTGACCTCCACTCAGTGACCTTTGGGGTGGAGGGGAGAGGAGCTCCCATACTTAACTATCCCCAAAGCAGTTGAGAAGAGGAGGCAACAGATCTGCTTGAAGGGCGGGCAGCTCAGAATCATGCACAAGTATGTGCTGGGTTTGTGTCATGAAGTCCAGTGTCCCTTGGGTGCCAGGCACCGGTTACTTGGTGGCATCTGTTGCTTACCTTGCCTTTGGTGATTAACAGAGTCTTAATTATATGACAAAATTCGACTGAGTGACCCTTTCCTCTCCTGTGGCTGGAAGCTTAACCCGTGCATTGCTGGTTGGATGTTTACTGAGCCAAGGAACTTCGTAGGCTGGGCCTTTAGTGACTAGGACTTTTGGGGAAATCTCTCCCTGGTGCAGCCTTGCGGATAGTTGCAATGGCAGGAGAGCCAGAATAGGTGGAGCACTGGCCTATTTTCCACTGTGTCGTCTAGTCCTGCTGGGACCAGTGGCACCGTGACAGATTGCCTGACGGTGGCATAGAGAGAGCTTTAGGTGCGTGAGATTTAGTGCAGAGCTGCTCTCGGTTCAGGTATGCAAAGGAGCAATAAACAGGTGCTTTTGTATACTGTTTCCTACTTTTGTGTGTGAATCTAGGTGTTGCTGATTGAGCAGCTGTGGCAATGGCTAGAGAATTGTGCTGGCAGGAGTTAAGGGAGCTTTCCTCACCTAGCTGTGCTGACCACCTCAGTCCTGGTCTCTGAACTCTGCTATTCCAGTCCTGCTCCATCCTCCCAATTTGACCAGTTCTGGCCTGTCACTTCCGCACTGTTCAAGCCCTGTTTTCTAAGGCTGCATTGCCGATGCACCTCAATCCTAATCTGCAGCAGAGGCTCCTGGTTATGCCAAACTGTTTGCTGGCTTGGTGAGAAGAGCAGATGCCCCCTGAGAACTAGGCTGAGCCCCTCCAACTCATTCGATTTGCGACATCCCCCCCTATAGGATTTGAACCCAAAGCTACAGAGACAAAATTCTGGTGAATTCAAGTCCTTTGCCACCCTTTCACACCCCCTGCTTGCTCTCAGATGGCTGCACTTAGGCTGGAGAGTAGGCAAAGAAAATGACTGTAAAATGAACAGCTGAGAGGGAGATTTCACTTGAATATCTGTAACGAACAGATGTCAGAAACCAGTAACGCCACGAGAACTTAGCTTGAAACATGAGCACATTGGGTCTTAGGGAGGAGGCTGAAGACGCTGTGAAGAGCTGCCCTAGAAATGCGTGCACAGATGCAGACAAGCAGCACAGAAGAAGTCCCCTTCCACTCGGTATGTTCAGAGGCCATGTCCGAAGGGAGATGCACAGGGGTTGAGGGGAGGGGAGCTGCCCTGTGTCAGCCTCTTTGCCTGGCATTGGGCATGCGGTATGTGCCCTGTGAATGCATCTGCCTAGCGGTAAGGCTAGGGGAGATGTTTGTTCTGCTCAGGGATGAGCAGGGAGCTGGGGAATGTGCGCACCTGTCGCACCTCCCCGTGCTGCATTGCTGCTGATGGAGAGCCATAGCCCAGGGCAGCCCTGTGTCTGCCATCTGGCACCATGCTGGAGGGTATAATTACAGGGTGAGAGGCTTAGCAAGGGGAGCGCCAAGGCACTTTGGCACCAGTGTGGCAAGGCATAGCAGCCTTGTTGATGACAGGAAGAAGTAAAGTGGCACCAATGGTGCCAGAATGGCCCTGGCAGGCCATTACCCCTGCAGTTGTGTGGGTGGGTGGAAATAATGGCTTCCTCCAACAGAGTAATGTACCAGGAACATTGGGCAGTGCCGCAAAGGGTTAAATGCTGCATATCCTTCCCTAGAGGGAAGGTTTGGATTGATGACCTGACTGCAAGAGACAGTGCAGGTAGGACAAGTGATGGTGCATGTGTCAGCCAAAAGGTGCTGTGCTACAGGGCAGCTATAAGCAAGAGTCTTGAATACTGCAGCATGTTAACATTCCCCTGATGGGTCAGGCTGAGCAATCTGCATGGGTTGGAGATATTTTCTGGCACTGCCTATCCCATCCTGTCCCAGATCTGTGCTTCCTGAGACAGGGTAGGAAGATGGTTACTCATATTGAATGGGGAGTTAGGCAGTGGGTTTAATCTCTTAGATAAAGTTTGTTAGGTAAGACCGTCTGCATCTGCCCTGGATGGCCTTTGAGCATGTGGCTGAAATTGCAACATCAGAAACACAGCTATTTGATTGGAGCTGCTATTTATCATAGATTCTAAGACCAGAAGGGACCACGGTGATCATCTAGTCTGACCTCCTGTATAGCGTGGGCAACAGAATTCCCCCAAAATAATTCTTAGAGGAGAATCTAGGTTTTGAAAGTTGTCAGTGATCGAGACTCTACCATGACCCTTGGTAAATTGATCCAATGGTTAAGCAATCCCACCATTAAGTGTGTGCCTTATTTCCAGTCTGAATTTGTCTAGCTTTTGGTCGTTGGATTGGGTTGGACCTTTATGTGCTAGATCAGTGGTTCTCAACCTTTCCAGACTATTGTATCCCTTTCAGGAATCTGATTTGTCTTGTGTATCCCCAAGTTTCACCTCACTTAAAAACTACTTGCTTACAAAATCAGACATAAAAAACCAAAAGTGTCACAACCACACCTTACTGAAAAATTACCTACTTTCGCATTTTTACCATATAATTATAAAATAAATCAACTGGAATATAAATATTGTACTTACATTTCTGTGTGGAGTATATGGAGCAGTATAAACAAGTCATTGTATGAAATTTTAGTTTGTACTGACTTTGCTAGTGCTTTTTATGTAGCCTGTTGTAAAATTAGGCAAATATCTAGATGAGCTGAGTACCCTCTGGAAGGCCTCTGCGTACCCACAGGGGTACATGTACCCTGGCTGAGAATCACTATGTAGATTGAAGAGCCCATTAAATATTTGTTTCCCATGTAGGTACCTATAGACTGTAATCAAGTACCCCATAACTTTTTCTTTCTTAAGAAATAGCTTGAGCTTCTTGAGTCTATCACTATTTATAGGGCATGTTTTCTAATCCTTTAATCATTCTCATGGCTCTTCTTTGAACCCTCTCCAGTTTATCAACATCCTTCTTGAATTGTGGGCACCAGAATTGGACACAGTATTCCAGTAGTGGTTGCACCAGCGCCAAATACAGAGGTAAAATAACCTCTCTACTCCTACTCAAGATTCCCCTGTTTATGCACCCAGGATCACATTAACTCTTTTGACCACAGTGTTGCACTGGGAGTTCATGTTCAGGTGATTATCTACCATGACCAAGTAATCTTATTCAGAATCACTGCTTCCCAGGATAGAATCCCCCATCCTGTATGTATGGCCTACATTCGTTGTTCCCAGATGTATAGATTTACATTTAGCCTTATTAAAATGCATATTGTTTGCTTGCACCCAGTTTATCAAGCAATCTGAATCAGCAATCTGTCCTCTTCATTATTTACCACTTCCCCCAGTTTTTTGGTCATCTGCAAACTTTATCATTGATGATTTTATGTTTTCTTCCAGATCATTGATAAAAATAGTGTAGGGCCAAGAGCAATCCGTGCAGAACCCAACTGGAAACAGGCCCACCTGATTACAATTCCTCATTTACAGTTGCACTTTGAGACCTATCAGTTAGCCAGTTTTTAATCCATTTAATGTGTGCCATTTTAATTTTATGTCGATCTAGTTTTTTAATCAAATTGTTTTGTGATACCAAGTCAAACGCCTTGCAGAAGTCTAAATATATTATATGAACACTATTTCCTTTATCAACTAAACTTGTAATCTCATCAAAAAAGATATCAAGTTAGTTGACAGAATCTATTTTCCATAAACGCATATTGATTTGCATTACTTACATTATCCTCCCATAGCTCTTTATTAATAGAGTCCCGGATCAGCTGTTCCATTATCTTGCCCAGCATCGATGTTCGACTTACAGGCCTATAATTACCTGGTCATCCCATTTACTCTTTTAAAAAATTGGCACAACATTATTCACTTTCTTCTAGTCTTCTGAAACTTCCTCAGGGTTCTAAGACTTACTGAAAATTAACGTTAATGGTCCAGCGAGTTCCAAAGCTAGCTCTTTTAAAACTCTTGGATGCAAGTTATCCGGACCTGATGATTTAAAAAAGTCTAACATTAGTAACTTTTTCTCATTCTACTAGTATTTCTGGAAGACGTTAAAGTGTGTTATCACTATATGATTAGATTATTTCAACTGTTCCCCCCCCCCCCCAGTACAGTACTACAATATTTATTGAACACTTTTTTGCTTTTTCTGCATTATTGATAATTCTAATAGTTCTATCTAGTAATTACTTCTTGTTTTCCACAGATGCCACATTCCACCCCAGAGTTGGCTGCATTTCAGTAGTAGGTGAAGTGATTCTTGTGTGTACAGGGTTCTCTTGCCTAAACCAGGGCCCAGTGATCAGTTAATCTGGCCCTGGACATTGCGACCCATTTCAATGTTCCCCCGACCCACTGGTGGATCAGGATCCACCTTTTGGCAAACACTGATATAGTGGTTAGAGCAGGTGACTCAGAGGTCAGGACCCCTGGGTTCTATTCCTGCTTCTGGGAGAGGGTGTTGAGGTAGTCAGAGCAGGTGATTAGGAGACAGGACTCCTAGGTTCTATGCCCAGCCACTGACTCTGTGTGTCAGAGGGCAGGTCGTTGCCTGCGTCTTATACAGTGGGGAGCAGAGTGGTGCACAGGGAGACATGAGGTTCAGTGGCTGTAAAGCACTTTGAGATCCTGGTGTGGAAGGTGTGATGGAGTGATAGCATCATCTGCTGGGTTGGTGGGTGAGCACAGGCCCCAGAGGGGTAACTGAGCACATGGCTTTTTCTTTGGTTGAGAGTGTTTTTTGTTTTCTGTTAAAGTTAGTTAAAACTACCTAGCAGCCACTGAACGAATGCAAATGAAACATTTCTGGAAGAGAAAAGTGACACACTCTGTGTGCCTTTAAAGCTTCCAAAAATAGGTCCAAGTCTCAGCCAAGGTGACTGTAGCTGAGATTAGCTATGGAAAACAGTTGTATCAGCAAGAGTCATGTGTTGGTAGCACCATTCCTGAAGACTCCCAAGCCCCAGTGGGTGGGTCAGGATTATCCCAGTTGCATGTGGAAATGCAGGCGGGGGAGGGAGGGGGAACATCTGACTGACCCAAACTCACCCAGCAAGTATGTTGGGGCTGGCATTCGAGCCCTGGAGTCCCTAGCTCCCAAGCCTGGCCTACGGGCCTGAGCACACCTTTGTGGTGCTTGAGTGAAAGTGCCTGTGGTGCCATGCATTGGCTTGGGTCATTTCATTTCAGCAGCCTTAGTGGTAGTGGGGGAGGTGGGTGCTTGTACCTCTGGGGCTCAGGCTCCTGCTGCCCCTCCTTGCCTTAGAATGCATTGCCCTGCTAGCTTTAGGAAAAGATGAAGGCCTATTTTGGCTGGAGTCAGGGGGAATGGTCTGTTTGGAGGTGAGCTGGGGCTGGGGAGGCCCAGCCTGTGTTTTCTGTAACACACATGGACTATGGCCAGAGCAGAGAGCCAGGTGACCGAGCTGGGCTGCAGCCTGAGGTGGTGGGGGAGCAGAGTTCTCAGTCCATGCTGAGAGGGGAGCAGGTACCCTGCTGACAGACATGGGATATAGGGCCCTCGCTTGGACAGCACTAGCATGGGGAGGTGGGATAGGACCCAGCACAGGTCCCTCCCCGACAAGGCCTTGGGGAATCCAGCAAGGATATTGTGGGGTTGGGGAGGGCAGAGGAATGATTGCCTCACCCCATTCCATTCTGCCTTGAGACACCATCTCATCCGGTCTGTGCCCTGGAGGCACTAGCACAGGAAAGAGTGTGTGTGCGACTGGCACTGGCCCATGTGCGACATGGCTTGGGTGCAAAGTCTGACAGGGCATGGAGTTCGGGGAGCAGCTACTTCTGCTGCTCCCCAGATCCTTAAGGGAACAGATGGTTTTGGCCTGTGGGGTGGCATTAATCCCTTGTCCCCATCCATTAGGGTCAGGCCTAGAACTTGACACCGCATCAGGGAGAAGAGCAGTGTGACTGGGGAACTCCAGGTGAGAGGTGTGGTGCGGACATGGAGTGGAGCAACAAGAAAGCCGGGGGTTTGGTGGGGTGGAATTTTCTTTCCTGTTGTTTGGATCTATTGCTTCCATTTTGGCTGAGCTGATGTGGCTTTAAGGAAGCTCTGCTGGGCATCTTCTCTAGAGGGGCAGCCCAGGTTGGACTGAGCTGTGCATGCACAAGTGGCTGTGGGGAGATTTTGCTTCCTGGCATTTCTTAACCACAGGCAGCTGGGCCTGAGGAGCTCTTGTTAGCCACCCAGGGAGAGGTAGGTGACTCTGAACCAGTGTATTTTGAAGAGTGTTGCATGCCCTTGGAATGTAGGGTGTGGAAGGATGTGTATCTGCAGGCTTAGGTTTACATGGAGGCTCTGGACTTTCCAGTGCTAGGAGTCCCCTCAGGGATGAAACAGCCACACCCTTCTGCTCTGTGCCTTGCAGTGTGGTGCAGGTGTCAGCAGAGGCGTAACCCATTGCATTGGTGGCGCTGTGCCAAGCCCTGAAAATATTTGAGGATGGGCTTCAGGGCCCTGCAGTCTCCTGGGGTTATCTGCATGTGGTGGAGCTTTGCTGGAAGTGGGATTGTTCTGCCCAGACCTGGTGGGTGGCCCTCTGTGGGGTACAGTGGCTCATGACAGCTTTATGGCTTGTAGAGTCCTAAGCTGAGGGAGTTGGGGGCAAGAGGAATCAGGCAGTGAGCAGCCCTCGTGTCTGGTCCAACTGCTGGGCACGCTGCCAGTGCTTACATGCAATGTAGTGGGCTCCCTTCTTGTGCATAGCCCTGATGGTCCCAGGTCAATGCATTGGGGTCACAAGTCCTGGCCTGCCATTCTCTGTTGTCTTTGGAGGGACTGGGACACTGGATCCCCAGAGGTGCTCTCTGTCTGGACCTTGTTGTGTGTGACATTCCACTAGGGGCTAGGGGCAGATCAGTGGTTCAGCTGGAGCATGCTCCCTTAGATTGGCTTGAGCATCATTTGGATGGTGGGACTGCGACCCTTGACTCCTGTTTTGCACTCAGCTCATCTCCAAGACTCTACGTGTGTCTGCCCTCTATCCTTCGCCGCTCGGAGCCTCTGTACCCATAGCGCAGAACCAGTCCTGCAGCGATAACAGTGTACTCCCATCTGAAGGAAAACCCCTCAGTGGGGAAAGAAAATGAGGAGCAGGGTCAGCTTTGCTGCAAGGCTGGGTCAGATACACTACAACGATCTGCTTCCCTAGGTAACCGTGAGCTGCACTAATTGTTCCTGGTAGATTTCTCCTCTCTGTGAATGCGTTCCATATGGCGCTGCTGCCAGTGTCTCAACCAGTGCTGAGGCAACTGGACCTAATGGTAGAACAGTGCTGCTAATGGGGAGCATCGTTGGGGAATGTCAGCTCTGTCTCCCTGGCAGGAGTTGTGATGGGGAGAGAAGCTGCCTCTGTGAGGACCTTTGGAAGAAACAATCAAACTTGGCTGTCTGGTAAGAGTCTCTAAAAACAACCTCCTTCCCCCAGGTAAGGCATCTCTGGGGGCATTTTCCATCCAGCTCAAGGGATGGGAGCTTTCAGAATTGAATTCCACATTTATTTCCCCAAGGTTGCTCTGTCTCTCGTCGTCTCTTTCCTGTTATGTTTGAGCCTCCAGATGAGTGTTTTTACACTCAACATTTTAAATTAAAGACATTTCTTTTCTAGCAGGTATGGAGAGACACTCCCTCTGAGCCTGGGCTTTGTTTGTTTCTTTAAATCGGTGTATGAGAGAGAAAATAAGAGTGTGTGTCCAGAGCAAAGGGACTGGGGGCCGAGATTCCTGGGTTCTGTTTGCTGCGTGACAATACATGTTAGTCATGTAACTTCTCTGTGGCCCCATTTTCCCCTTCTCTAAAGTAGGGACAAAAATAACTATCTCTGCTGGTTGTGAGTTCTCATTTTATAAATATTACTGAATCCGAATTCTTTACATTCATTCAGCGCTGTTGCAAAGAACTCTGCAAGGGATGGGACAGCGGACACTCAGTCCCCGGATTTCCTTTGCAAAGTCAGACTGAGCATTGTATTTTGCAATTTTTTTTCTCTTAAAGAGACAACAGCACGATAACCGTCATTCATTTGATCAATTTTGTGTGTTTAGACTGTAAGCTCTTCAGGGTCAGGACTGTCACAAATGTGCGTACAGTGTCTGGCACAATGGGGTCCGATCTCAGCCGAGGCTAGCAGGTACTACTGGAACACAAATGTATGCCTTATTTCCAGTCTGCTTCAGCTTTCAGCCATTGGATTGTGTTACACCTTTATCTGCTAGATTGAAGATCCCATTAAATATTTGTTTCCTATGCAGGTACCTTTAGATAGTGATCTCTAGCCCTTATCGATAGCTCTTGAATAGTGGGTACTGTCCGTTCTTCAGCCGTACATCTCAAAGCAGGTCAGTATCATTACTCCATTTTATATATGGAGAAACAAAGGCACGGAAAAGTGAAGGAACTCACACCAGAGCGTCCAGCAGCGGATAGAATCCAGGTTTCTTGAGTCCTAGTTCACTGTGCCATGCTGTCCCCCTAATCTTAGCTGGCCTTTTCAAACCTCAGGCAGGGATTGTCTTCCAAGATGACTATACAGTGCCTAGCACCCACAGTGTAAATAGCCATCTACTGAAACAGGAAAAGTCCTTCCCTCTGTTAATAGTTCATGTTGTTAAAATGGAAAGAATTTAAAAAAATCCCACCGCAACCCCTCTCTTCCCCAAATATCTTATCACTGCTGGAGCTGTTTGCTCATTTTCTGCAATCTACTGGGCAGTGGTTCAGGTGTGCTCTATCGTGCTCAGCTTTGTTCTCCGACTGTCCTGGCTGCTCTCCTGCTTGTGCAGCCAACGTTTTGTTTCAAACCAGCTATAAAAGGTTTGGCTGTAAATGGAACCCGCATCTCAGAAGGCATTTCTTATTCGCGTTAGATTTTGTCCAGCATTTATTTGTATCTATCCCCTAAGTTTGGGGCCACAGCCACACACAACAGGCAGAATAACAGTGTCTTTGGAAGGTTTGTAGCTGACATGGACGGGTTAGCCCCAAATTGCATGGTAAAAAGTGGTTGGCATTTTTTAAACAGGTTTTTTTGGTCCAAAAAAATGATGTGTGTGGTTTTTGTGGAACGTTACTATCATTTTGGCAATTTTTTGGTGAATTGCTTAATCAAATTTTTTATTGAAAACAGTTGCCAAATTGTTATAAAAATATTTGACTTACTGAAAAATAAAACAGGTTTATGGTAACTGAAAAATGTCAATACACTGTTTTGAGAATGTTTTTGGTGAAAAGTTCTATTTAAAAATGTCCCTCCAAAGTTTTGGGGGGAAAAAACAAAAGACTGTTTCAAACTTAGCAAAATGCAAACCATTCCAATTTTTTTTTGCAAAGTTAAAAATCGCATGTTAGCCCAGTCTGGTTCTGTAGTGCTGGCTGGGGAAGTGGTGCTGCAGTGTGTTGAGAAAAGAGGGACATGGGGTTAAGGTCTGAGTTTCAGGAGATTTGAGCGTTATTCCCGACTCTGCTACAAACTCGCTTTATGACCGTGGGTAGGTCATGTCACCTCTCTCTGTGCCTCCGTTTTCTCCTCTACAGAATACAGATGATGATACTCAGGGGCAGACTGAAGACTGCATCAGTAATGTATGCAGTCTTTTAAGATCCTCAGGCAGAAGGTGCTAAAAGAAGACAGAACATTACCATTATTCCTTTGTTATTTGCTTGAGGCTGCTTCAAGAGCTGTTCCTCTCCCCTCTTCTGTTCAGAGATTGCTTTGCTGAATCTTCCCAGGCCTGTTCATTTGAAGATGATGACATTTGGTTGGACTGTCCTTAACCTTTGTCTCCACTGCTCAGAATTCCTGAGCACTGTACAGGTTAGAAACAGGAGGGGCTGGGAATGCAAAACCCTTAGCTTTGCTGAGGGAAGGACCAGTTTGGCAGAAAATGGTCTTATTGTGGAGCAAGTCCCCCCTGATGCCTCCTGGTGCTTTCCTGAGAAACTCTGGCTAAGAGTGTAACTGAGACTAGGATCTAATTTTTAGGGGGCTTTTAAACTCCATCCAGGAGCTAAGTGCCTTCCCCCACTTGCACATCCGCTGCTGTAACTATTATAGTCCTTGCACAGGCTGGAGTGTTTGGGGCTGTTACTGTTGTGATTTTCATAAGGGCTCTTAATCGCACACAGGATGTTTCTGTTTATTCAAGAAATGAAATCACACAAACAACCCACCCCTAATTTGGCTTTTGCTGTGCATCAGCTGCATGACCCCAGTTCCACTCAGTGCCAGAGAAATCCTCCCCACCCTTTCTCTGACTTTTCCAGCAAATCTCAGCTCAGCTATAGTTCATGTTGCAAGTACAAACTGTAGAGGAGTCTTCTGGGTTTGGATTAGGTTGGGATTTGGGTCTGAGGCTCAGATTGTGGCTGGGATTCAGGTTTAGATTAGACAGCACTGGAATCTTACAAGATTTTCTCTTGAGATTGTCCCCCTCAAATTGTGGGGCCTTGCCAGGTTTCTGCTGCCTTGGCCTCATCCAGACTGGATCTGGAAAGCAGGTTCCTCCCAGTTCCAGATCTGACGTGGGCCCAAACCTGCAGGGGTGCCATTCTGGGATATGAACTCTGACAACCCCTCCTCAAAACCCAAGGGTTTTGGAAATGCTGGCTCAGGCCCTCTGATAAAAATCACAAACTTTTTTTTAAGCTGAGCTGGCTCAGGAAGGGGTGGGGGGTGAATTGGAGAGACTGTTTCGTTCCAGGGGACTTATATTTTTAAAGGTCATAAACAAGTAACTCCAGGCTCTCAGCCGTGGGATAGGTGGGGGTGTGGATTTGCCACTTGAGTTGCTCCCATGTCATCACCTTTCTGCTTGAGCCTTATCCTTTGGGATATTAAATGGAAGGACAGCAGGGATGTCATAACTGATGGAAATGAAAACCCAACTTTTCTCAGGCCTGTTGAGCAATGGGTCTTATGTGCACTGGTTACCATGGCAAACCAGCAGGCCCGTGACCCAGCAAGAGTGAAGGCTGTGTTGCAGTCCTCGGGGTTTGGAGAAGCGAAATCTTTGGAGACGATTAGAATAATTTAAAAAGCCATTAATGAGAACAGGAAAAACACCGGTGGAGTTGGGGAGGGTCTGGAAGTGGGTGGGGAAGTGGAAGGGGGGTGATTTTGGCAGGGAGCAGGTCACATTGGCAATCTGCCCCTCTTGCCTAGATGTGTTATGAAGTTTTTGAGGTTGCTTGAAAAGTGTCTGGGGAGCGGTGGCGAGCCAAGCGGGCCCCAGGCCAACTCCCAGCTAAACATGTTGTTGTGTAAAATTGTAGTCAATTAATCTAAGACCTGCCAATTTCAGCTGCAAAGCGCTATGAGGTTCTGTCAAGTTTTCAACAGGGTAAAGAGGGAGGGGGCTGAATGTGGTTAGCAGCACTGGGGGAGAATTGTGATTCAGAGCCCAATCCTGCAAACGGCCAGGCACTCTCTACTTCCACTGATGTCAGCCGGCCTGCTCCTGCGAAGTTTTGTCGTTATCTGCAATGGCAGCCAGATGGAGGCCAATGGGATAGGACTTTCTGTTCTCCTTGGAAGGGCTGGACCATTCTGCTGGCATGCTGAGGCCAAGGGAATGTGGAAGGATCTATCCTAGGCATATTGGCTACTGGGGCAGTTCTCATAGCTCTGGCTTTGGAGTGTTCCCTGCCCTGAGGCCAGCTGGAAAATTTCCACTGTGGCAGTCCCTGTATGATCTCCCACATGCTAAACCAATGACTCTCAACCTTTCCAGACTATTGTACCCCTGTACCCCAAGTTTCATCTAACTTCCAAACTACTTATAAAATCAGACATAAAAATGCAACACACACTATTACTGAAAAATTGCTGACTTTCTCATTGTACCATATAATTATAAAATAAACCAATTGGAATATAAATATTGTACTTACATTTCAGTGTGATACTTGTGCCAGTATTTCACTTGTGAGCCTTGTCTGAAGCCCAAGCCCCACCGGTGGCGGCTGAAGCATGTAACTTAACTTTGTGGGGCCTCCTGTGGTGTGGTGTCTGGGGCAGTTTCCCTGCTTGCTGCCACCTAATGCCAGCCCCGCACTTATAACCCCCCCCTAAAACCATCCCATCACCCCCATAGGGTCTCAACCATGAGGGTGAAAAACACTGATCTAGATGAGTTGATGTACTCCCCTGGAAGACCTCTGAGTACCCCAGGGGTACACATATCCCTGGTTGAGAACCTCTGTGCTAATCATTCCTGAAAGGTTTGCCCTGTCCCCTTGCCACCCGGTATAGTAGATCTGAGGCTGCAATTTCCTACCTTTGCCCATCTTTCTGAAGCAGAGAAGGACCTTGGAAGTCAGTGGAATTGTCTGTGCCCAATCTCCCTTTCCACCAGCTGTCCTGTCAACCCTGGGATTGAAACGTGAGTCAGCCCCTCTCTTCCTCAGCTTCTGATCACTTCCAAGTAGTACTTGAGTTTGTATGAAGGCGGGACTGTCACTGTTGGCTCCAGCATAACTGAAGAGGATTGCAGACCCCTCCACTTGAGCACCTCGCTCCTCACCCCCAAAGACACACATTGCTTTTGGCACAAGTGACGTGAGCCCTAGTCTGTCTGCCTCATTTCTTGTATGTGGAGTACTAATCACCAGCCTATCTAAGTGCCAGCTGTTCCCTCCATTGATCGGTTGTGGGGCAGGATGTCATCCTTGGACAGTTCTAATGGCTGATGGGGGCAGGGTGGGGCTGTGTGTACAGCACCTAGCATAATGGGGCTCTGATCCCAGGCTTTCATTACAAACAGTGGCCCTCAGCTTCCCTGAAGCATGGAACATTGCTCACACCTCCTTGGTTCCCAGGGGTGCAGCATCCCTCTCTTCTCCCTTGCAGGGGCTGTGGCTGTTGTTTTTAATATATTTGCTGGACACTCTAGTGGAGACTCGGTTCCTGTTTCTTTTTACAGTTGTATTAAACTCCTGAAAAGTTGCAGTTCCATCTGTAAGCAAGTCAGAAGACTCGCAAAACAAGCTCTGTTTATGCCCCGGGGCTGTTCTGAGCAAACTTCGTAGGGATAAGCTCCTAGCCCTGTTGCAAAAGACAAGGAATTTATTCTTCCCAGGGCCTACATGTCTGTTTCCATTGGCTCCGCTCTCTCTGTTTACCTTTTGCAGCCTATTTTTCCACGACAGAACCCACTTTAAGTGTATTTGTCCGTCTGTCCATCCGTCCTTCTACCCGTCCTTGTGTGGACAGCGCTGGACTTTGACAATAGCCTCTGCAATCATGGCACTGATTCTGCATCCAGGAAGACTCTGAAATTACTGTGTTGCTGCATAACTTGCAGCTAGGGGGTGCAAAGGCATGTGTCAACTCGCCCCAGCCCCAGCTCTCCTATGAGATACCATCAGATCCTGACTACTTAGGGCATGTCTACACTTACCTCTGGAGTGATCAGTCCATCAGGGGTCGATATATTGCGTCTAGTGAAGAAGCGATAAATTGACCGCCGAGCGCTCTCCTGTCGACTCCTGTACTCCATTGGAGCGAGAGGCACAGGTGGAGTCGACTGGGGAGCATCAGCAGTCGACTTATGGCAGTGAAGACACCATGGTAAGTAGATCTACATATGACGACTTCAGCTATGTTATTCACATAGCTGAAGTGGTGTAACTTAGATCTACACCCCTCCGCTCCCCACCCCAGTGTAGACTAGGTTTTATGGTTATTTTTACATCCCATACTTTCTTCTAAGTGGGGGGAAAGGAGGTTAGCCTTAGTGTGGGCTGTTAATACGTTAGACCCCCCTAAATCTCCCTGCAGTGCTATGAGGTGTTGCTCTGCCCTGTTTAACAGCTGCCACATTCTACCCCAGAAGTGGTTACAGTTCAGAGATATGCAAAGCAATTCCTGCATGTGGTTTGTAAGGACCTTTGTGGCCTTTTAACATAGAAGGCTCTATAGAAGTGCAAGAGATACTATTTAACACGCCAGGGCTGAGAATTTACTGCCCCACAGCTCGTCTGCAAGGAGCAGTGAGTCTTGGGTCGTCAGTGGTGTTTGCTGTGCAGCTTGTGTCACTGTGTGTTAGCCCTTGTGTACAGTCATCTCTTTTTACGTACTTCCTCAGAATACATTAAAGGTGATTTCGTCCGACTTCATCCGGAGCTTGTTAATATTTCACTGGGACACAGGCGCAGGCTGCAAGGATTTCACTTCAAAGGAGGGCAGTCTCCAGCAGCTTTTCGGTTCAGGCATGAGGTTTTGCAATAACTCCTTTTGTGGTTTATTTAAAAAAATATATATATACCCAACAGCCCCAATGTAAGTCCATTGCTCTGCTCTTTTCCTTTGTGTTTAACTGGCTTGCAGAGTCAGCTGGCAGAGCCTAACCGGTAAGTTCAGGCAGGTGTTTATGGAATTGCACAGGAGGCAGAGGGCAGGAAAGTGGTTGGGTATGAGGAAGGCTGTCCTCTTTTTCAGATGCTCAGAAAGCCCCATCCTTGCATCTTCAGTTCTGCAGACCTGAGAGGAATCATCTCTTTATGTGACATGGGCTAAGCATCCTCCAGCTGTCCCCCAGCATTTAACCCTTTGAGGTCCTGTGGAAGTGAGGGTTGTGTGTGTTAACTTTCTTAGTGTCCAGTATGAATGCTAATGAAATAGCGGACAGTGTAAAGGGGAGGCTTTAGATTGTGCGCAGTTAGTCTGTGTCTATCTCTGGTCCGCCTACATTTGTGTTTCAAGAAAATGTCGTCAGCCTGATGTAGTGATGGGGGCTGGGGAGTGCTGAAATGACTAGTTCTCTCCTCATTTTGTGTAACCCATTCAGACCTGAGTAAATGACGAGTGTGAGATGATCTGGGGTGTTCCTTGTTCCAGCGCTGCTCAGAGCAGGCAGAATATCCCATTGCGGACACCAATGTACTTTGAAGTCTCTTAGGGTCCCACATCTAGTCTGTGAAATGCAGCTAGAATCTCATTGCCTGGCCCTTCCCTATCAAACAACTGGAGGTGTGCGCTGTTTTCCCCCCAAATTTTATTTCTGTGTGTGAATGGATTCCACATAGCGCTTCCAAAGGCTCAGGATTGGCCCCCCAGGAGCAATAACACAAGAATTACCGCATTGCATGGGTGTCTTTATGTTTTTTTTTAAACCGTGCCTCCTAATTATAAATAATGGCTGTGATATGAGATGTGATTATGATGAATGGTGATTCCGTATTCTGCGTGCATTAGCTGCTTTAACCTTGCTGGGGTAATTATGTCTCATTTAGAATTCTGATAGAATTTATTTGAGGTAGGGGACTGGGAATTTAATTTCTACCGCTTTGTCTTTTAGTAATGGTAGTATTATTTGAAAAGGATACCTTTGCAAAATTGTTTTTTTAATAATTCCCCCCTGTGGCAGCACAGGTTCATTAATATTTTAGGGGACTGTGTGGAGTTGTTAAGATGTTCCTAAAGGTATGGGCGGGGAGCAGAGGAATGTAAAATCAGGACTAATGGATGGGAGAGGGAGTCCACAGGAGGGAGGGTGAATGGCACCTGTGTTTGTCTCACTCACTTACGCATTAGCACTGGCAGGGTGCAGTGTAAAATTCTAGCCAAGGCATCGCTCGTGATTCGGAGCTGGCAAGTGACTTTGCTTCATCTTGGAACAAAATAACTTGTACTGGAAAAAGTGTGGAATTGGTAGACACTCGTAATAGACTCCCTGCTTTGTGCAGCCTCCCTCTGTGTTCATCTCCCTCCCCTTCCCTGCCACTGGCTAACCAAATGCAAGCTCCTGAGAAGTGTGAGGTTTGTCACTGAATTTGTTCTTAAACCCAGGCCTCTCTTGTGAATCCTTCCTGGTTTCCTGCCTCTCGCCTCTAGTCATCCCGGGAGCTGTACCCACTGCCAGGAGGGCTGACTTTGTCACAGTATCTGGGCACCTTCAGTCCTAATAGTTATCCAGGCTGCTGTTCAGCTGTGAGGTCTTTGGGGTGGGCACTTTGTCTATGAGTCTGTAAAGTGCCCTGGGTACAAACACTCATTCCATTGTGATGCCCCTGTTGCCAAACGGAAGGAGCAGTGCAAATCTCCTGGAAGAGGTTACAAGGCAGGTGGGAGAACAGTATGGGCAGAGTCTAAAGGCAGGAACTTACAGACATTGGACTTGTTCATCTTCGCAGTGCTTGGAGGGGGAGGGACTTCATATTTTTTTCTGTTGAGGAGAAAAACATTATAGCTTATCCTGAGAGGTCGCTGTCCTCCTGGCCACTCACAAGTCAGTCACCAGCTCCGAGGCATGTTTGTGTGCACAATCACCAGACATGCAATCTCATTTGTTATCCCAAGAAACGTGATCAGAGAGACACACACACAGTATCCCATGTATGTACATGCAAGTGTAGCCCTTCCCAGACAGGCATGTCTGTGTGCGATATCCAGGTCCTATATGCCCTACCCATTCGCATGTAGACACACACATGCAGCCTCCAGTTTTACTCCATTCGATGCTTTCCATGCTCTTCCACTGTAAATCTGTAGCACGTTGATCTTTGGCTTCTGTTCTGGGTGCTCTCTGGGGCGCAGTCTCTGACGGCGATTAGGAGGGGGGGGAGAGTAACAACCAAGGGCAAGTCATTGCCCAGCCAGCCCCTCACCATCTTTGATGGTACGTTTAATTAAAAATCAAATCAACCTAAAGATTGCATACGTGTGCTTAATCAGTTTGAAGTCTCCAGGAGAATAAAGTAATTATACTAGTCATTTGGCTATTGTAATTAAAACTTTAATTAACATTGTTTCCCACCCCTTGGCCTCCCTAAACAGTGCAGATATTCAAGTGCTGCCACATTAGCACCTTTAGGCCCTGCCAGGGCTACTGCCAGGATTTAATCGTGGAATAAAATAAACTTTTTGTTTTGAGTTGTTTTTTCTCTCTCTCACTTCTAGCTGTAAGTCACAAGGCATCTTAGAGAAATTATACGCATCCCCCCAGTCTCGTGGCAATCCCCCTCCTCACACCCTATTGTTAACCCCTGCACAGCCAGTCAGTCTTTATGAACAGAGATGCCTCCAGCCTGTTGTTGCAGAAGAACCCATTTAAATGAACTCTTTTGTGGTCCTTGTCAGATTGTTCTCCCCCCATCCCCTCCCTCCCAACTCCCCCCCCCCCACAACACCATGCATAGAGGCTAAATCTGAATATATCTGTAAACAGCGTGTCACACAAGGAAGAATAATTGACAAGGAAGCAGCTGTCTTGCGAGTCTGACCCAGTTTGGGGGACAGGCCGTGGAGCTCCGGGATGCAAAGGTATGATTGAGAGGAGACTGTCCCTATGATAAAGGCAGGTGTGTTGTCTGCTTGTGGAGAAATGTGTATGTGAAAGCATTGTTAAATTAACTCCCCAACTCCTCAGCCTAATTGCTTGACCTCACTGCAGCCTTGCAAACGTGCCACTCTCATGCGTTCAGATGGTGATCCGCATTTCAGGTGTCAGTCATGTCTTTCGCCTGGGCTTCCTGCTGGGAAAGTAACAGTAAAACGCCAGCGCTCATATGAGATACACTGGCAGCATTTGAAGTTCTGGAGAGACTGAAACAATGGCAGGTGTTCTTCAAAGCTGCTCAGAGAATTCAGTTTTTAACATGGTACGTACTCTAGTTCTGTTCAGCCATTCAGAGCTCAAACGCACATGCACAAGGCAGTGACATGCAGTAATTGTACATGCAAATGACCCGTTAGGGTATGTCTGTTGCCTCTGGGAGCGAGTCTGCCAGCCCACAGACTCAAGTGAGTGGGGCTCCTGCTAGCGTGCTAAAAATAGCTGTGTAGATGTTGCTTTGGTGCTGTAACTTGGGCTGAACTCTCAAGCCTGTGGGGTGGACTTGACAGTCTGAGCTCCAGACTGAGCCTCTTCATCTACACAGCTATTTAGCATGCTAGTGAGAGCTCTGCTAGCTCATGTCTGTAGTTCCAAGGTGGGAGGCTTGCTCCCAGATGCAATATAGACACTCTTAGGCTCCTGACTGATGACTTGCTTGTGCAATTACAATGGATTCGTACACAATTATAGTGAATGTGCATGTACCAGTCTGGAAATCTGAGCCCAAATATTTGCTTAGCTTATTAGAAGTAACCATGGGAGTTTTTCATTAGTGCCAGTGGAAAGTCCATGCACGTGCTGCGGGGAGAATG
Organism: Chelonoidis abingdonii; assembly: GCF_003597395.2. Classification (NCBI taxonomy): domain Eukaryota; kingdom Metazoa; phylum Chordata; order Testudines; family Testudinidae; genus Chelonoidis; species Chelonoidis abingdonii. The sequence continues at coordinate 18,982,685 of NC_133785.1, forward strand.
CCTCTGCTGTATGAAACCTTAGCTCTTAAATATCTCCAACTATATATCTTCAGAAATAAATGTGAATCTTTTCAGCCTCTCCCAAGGTGTCCCAACACACAGGTTAGAGTGGCTCGTTTTTCATAACTTCTTTCAGTGATGAGCCCCCTAATCCCGAGCACACCTCCTTTTTGAACACGCAAGCAGCCTCCTGTTTGAACTGCACACAGGCTCTGTGCAAGTTGGGGAGACAGCCACAGGGCCTGATGCAAAGGCCATTGACCTCAGTGGGACTTTCTTTCCATTGACTTCACTGAGCTTTGGATCAGGACCATAGTGTAATGAGAGATGCCCCTTTAATGGGTACACTTGAGGCTGTGATGATATTAAAGAAGGTCAGAAGTTTAGACTCAAGTGGAACTGGTGCAAATCTTAGAAAGCAAACAAAACAATCAAACCAATGAAATGAACAGAGAGGAAGATCTCAGGTCAGAGAGAGGAAGGGCCCGTGTATGTGGAATAGAGTTAAAACTTCAAGAGGATGCATTTTGAAGAAAAAAAATTGTAAGTGTTCACCAGTGCTTACCTACTGCAGCCTGTCTTGGGGCTCGTCTACACTGGCAACACTAAAGCACTGCCGCGGCAGTGCCTTAATGTGGCTTGTGTGGTTGCAGTGCTGGGAGAGAGCTCTCACAGCGCTCTTAAAAAAACCACAGTGCTGAAACCTGCTGCGCTCAGGGTGGTGTTTTTTCACACCCCTAACCAAAAAATTTGCTGTAGTGTAAAGTGCCAGTGTAGACAAGCCCTTAGTTTTGTGTTATTGCCGAGGACAATTAATGCAGAGTGGAGGATGTCATCCTACCCCCCCTCTCCCCCCAGAAAAGAGGCAGGGGCTTGCGTGAACATCACTGACTCTTTCTGGGAAGAAAATGCAGCCCTGTACTCTGGTTTTGGCAGGTAGGTAGAGCAGGGACTGATTCTTCAATGGATTTGTATACATAGCTTCCCTTCTCCCCCCTTCACCCCCCACTGGTTTGCTTTCCCCTTTGAGGGTCGGGCTTTCTATGAGCAATTTATAATTTTGCCTTGCAGACATTGTGGATTCTATAGAAACTATATTTCTATCCTGGGAGTTAATGTCCTGTATTGCTGATGTGCCACTTATTTAGACACCACTCATCTATCACTTATCACCTTCTTCCACGTCTGCTGGGTATTATTTGTCAATCAAGATTAAACATTAGGGCAGCGCATAGAGCTGCAGGAACAAGAGGCCTGCTCTATATAAAAGGATCAAAGCCTCTGTTAAATAGCTGAAGTTGAATCTCACTTGCACAGCCAGCATAGTTGTCCTCCCTGGGCAGATGTGAAGGGGCAGTGGATTTAGTTCATGCGATACATTTGTTGTAATATATTACTGCAGCAAATGGCCTTCAGACTGTACATAGTGGAAATAATGACTGTTACACTTGTATGGCAGGAGTTCAGTGAATGGGCAGTCTGGGTTACGGTCTACCTGCTCAGAAGGTTTTAGAGCTCATGGGGTTTCATTGACTTTGAATGTAGGGCTCTGGAGAGAAATTTGATGGATGAATAAACTTAGATGCGTACCTGCAGTGCCTTATAAACAACAATAATCACCTCGTCTACCTGAAAATCTGCTGTGCGTGCTAGATACAGACGTGGGGAAACGGCCTTACAGGTTAGTTGAGCTGCTACATAGTGGTATTGGGGAATATCACTAGACATCATAGCATTAAATAACTGGTCCCCACACTTCCCCCACACGTATCTTGGTGATTGCAGAGACCATGGTAAGAATTTCCCATAAAAGGCTGAATAAATGAAACTCTGTGAAGGTTGTGCAACCGACCTCCATCTCTCACAATACTTCACACACCTCTCATGATGTTCTCCTGTCCTTTCCCCATAAGAAAGCATTTATCATAGACTGAGAGATTTGGGCAGCTGAGGGTTAAGAGATTTTTTTTCAGGCTGGATTTGTGGGGGGAAGGTGGAGTTGTGTTTGGAAGGCAGCCCATGAAAGGTGACAGTGTCCATATCTGGCTCGGGGCTGCCCACCTGGTTTCAGTTGAGGAAGTGGTTGGATTCCATAAGCTCTAAATGCTGAATCCTCTGTGTCAGCCGCGCTGGGGTTCAGCCTTGGGTTCTCCTCTGCATTACTCAGAACATGGGATGAGAAGCGTGGGTGAAACAGACACACCAGGCTGGGTAAGGGGAACTGGCTTGTGTCCGTGCCTGGAGCGTTGGGCGTGGTGGTGCGAAGGAAGCTTGACTATCCTCTGCCTTCCTCACTCCCTGGAGCAGAGGCTTTGGGTGTCTGGAAATGATTCCTCCCACCAAGACACAGACTTCAGTAATGCTGGATTCTCAGGCAGTCTCTAGCCCCATTAAAAGGGGACAGGATGGGGCCTTAGATGAACAGACAGTAGTGGGGAACACTCCAGCGCTGGCCTCGACCAGGGAGAGACGGGATGGCACTTGCTGGGCCTTCTCCAGCTCTGTGGAGCAAAGTTCTGGAGCAATAGTGTCTAGGGACCAATCCTGGGCTCCCAGGACCCTGCTTGGTCTCTTCCTGTCTTTATCTCCCATGATGCTAGGCAGGATGCCCCCCTGCCCCATGTGGATTGCCACGTATTCGCAGGGGCAAAAGAAAATGCAGGCCTGTTATTTAACAGGCTGCACGTGGCAACAGACTGTATAGGTAAGGGATGCAAGGAGAATATGGGCCACGATGCAAACTGCAGCCACTCACAACTAAAATTAATCAATTTAAAGTTTTATTGGGGATAGTTACAAGGGGTAAGGGAGCAGCGTATGATTAGCTAATAGAGTTAATAAAACTTAAAAACACACAATGACTAAAATATCTACTAACAATATTTATAAACAAGGATGCAGCATTTAGGAATAACCGATACTTACAAATGCAAACCAACGCATAACGACCGGCAAACGTAGAAACTCTGTTTTTTGAAACACGTGAGCTGAGAGAGAGGCTTCGAGGTGATCAGGCTCGTTACGGGTGTACACAGGATACACAGGATTCATTTTCTTTCTCGTCTCCCTGCCTGCGCCATGGCAGGGCGACCTAAAGTACCCACTATGACATCACAGAAGTGTCATAGGGGACGGGGCCCAAAACCTGTGTGTGTTCATTTCTGATTGGCACAAGCAAAGTTTACACCAAGTAGGGGAGCAGGTGCCAAAAAATCTGGCTTCGCCCCCAAAAGGTGAGGAAATGCATATTGTTGTAGAATGCGTTCAACACTGAATGACAAAAGAAGAGGCCAGGGCAATACCAGGATGCAGACAGGAACTCATCTTAACACCCTATTCAGCTTCACTCTCACTGCTTTGTTGTTTTAAGGGCAAGGAAAGAAATAACATTTTCCCTGGCGATGATAGGAGGTGGGCACAGGGATCAGCTGTTCTCAGTGCCAGTCTGCCTGCACTCCAGCCCCCGGAGTGGCCCTCTCCCCCGTGCTTCCTTTGTGCAGCAGATGTTGGCAAGCTCATTGCTGGCTCCTCCCCCTTCAGGGCTCTCTTTAAAATGAGAATATGGCTTTCCTCCTTTCTGCAGCAATAGGGTGTGAATATCTGTCCTAACCAGTTTGGGAGGGGGCATTAATTTGGGGACCCTCCCCCCCGTTCTAACAAGGCTGAGAAAGTGAGAGAGAAGGACGACTTTCAGCACATCACTCTGGAAGGTGACCTGGAAAAGAGAAAAGTTGGCTTATTTCTTAGGCCATGTCTACACTTCCACGTATGTCGTTGCTCTCCCGCCAACGTAGCTACCGTCACTTATTAAGGTGGTGTTATGATGTCACCGGGAGACAGGTCTCCCGTCGGCACAGTGTGGCTACATGCGCGAACGTACAGTAGTACAGGTATATAGGTACAGTTGTGCCACTGCAAGCTTGCTAGTGTAGACATGGCCTTACTCTGCCGTTATCATGACCGTTGGGACTGCTCATCCCAGTTTTCTGGCCGTCTCCTTGGATCCCAGTGCCACGGACTGAGAGCTGCCTTGGCTTTCAGTTGAAGGTGAGGGGTATTTATTCACAGTGATGAGCTGCCAAAATCTTAACAACCGGTTTCCTATAAAAAGTTCTGATTTAAGGGATGTGCCACAGTATGTATTTTTTGTACCAATAAGGTTACCATATGTCCGTCTTTTCCCAAACCTGCACGGCAATTTAAGAACTAAAAAGCCTGACATGTCTGGGAAAATATAGATGTATGTTAACCCCACCTAAAGTTCTTTTTTAAAAAGGTGGGCCTGAACTGGAAATGAGCTCCGTTTTACATGTGTGGGGTCCCTGCCACTCCCTGGGGGTGTGCTAGGGTGACCAGATGTCCCGATTTTATAGGGACAGTCCTGATTTTTGGGGCTTTTTCTTGTTTAGGCTCCTATTTCCCCCCCTCATCCCCTGTCCCACTTTTTCATACTTGCTGTTTGGTCACCGTAGGGTGTGCACGTATGTGGGTCTCAGCTGCTCCCTGCTCCCCTCATTGAAGCAGGTGTGCAGGGTAACTGCCCTGGGAACTGCAGGGCACCAGTGGACATGGGGCCAGCTGCAGACAGAGGCGTGGAGCAGGGCTAGCTGGAGGCAGGGGGTGCAGGGCTGGCTGCAGGCAGGGCAGGGGCTGCAGAGCTGGCTGGAGACAGGAGGGTGTGGGCTTGACTGGAGGCAAGGGGGTGTGTGGTTGGCTGAGATGGGGGTTTGGGGCTGGCTAGAGTCAGGACAGGGGGTGCGTAGCTGGTGTGGGCAGGGCAAGGAGTGCGGTACTCTGGCTCAGTGTCCCCCTCACCCCCCGTGGCATTCCGGGTCAGGTTTTTTTCTTTTTTTTTGCTTTGGCGGCACTCCGGACCTGCCCCCCCATCTGTCCTGATATTTTGTTCATGTAATCTGGTCACCCTAGGGCAGGGCAGGGAGTGCGGCAGGGCAGGGGTGTGGCAGGGGCAGGCTGTGGGCAGGGCAGAGGGTGTGGCAGGGGCTGACTGCAGGCAGGGCAGTGCGTGTGGAGCTGGCTGGAGACGGGCTGGCTGTGGGCAGGGCAGGGAGTGCGGCAGGGGCTGGCTGCGGGGAGGACGGGGTGTGGGGCTGGCTGGAGACGGGCTGGCTGCGCGCAGGGCAGGGGGTGTGGGGCTGGCTGGAGACGGGCTGGCTGCGCGCAGGGCAGGGGGTGTGGGACTGGCTGGAGACGGGCTGGCTGCGGGCAGGGCAGGGAGTGCGGCAGGGGCTGGCTGCAGGGAGGGCAGAGGGTGTGGGGCTGGCTGCGGGCAGGGCAGGGAGTGCGGCAGGGCAAGGGTGTGGCAGGGGCTGACTGCGGGCAGGGCAGAGGGTGTGGGGCTGGCTGGAGACGGGCTGGCTGCGGGCAGGGCAGAGGGTGTGGCAGGGGCTGGCTGCGGGCAGGGCAGAGGGTGTGGCAGGGGCTGGCTGCGGGCAGGGCAGGGGGCGTGGGGCTGGCTGGAGCCGGGGGCTGACTGCGGGCAGGGTGGCGGGTTCTCATGGGTAGAGCGGCTTGGAGCAGCCCAAACAGCAGGACGCAGCCCAGGCCCACCAGAGCAGCCAGGGACCCAGCAGGCAGCAGCAGGAGCCTCAGGGCCAAGGGTCAGAGGAGCAGCAGCAGAAACAGGGATAGGCAGTGGCCCACATGGCTCCCGCAGTGCAGCACCGCCGGTGGCCAGAGGAGGAATTATACACTTCCCTGCTAGAGCCCATCAAAGCCGCAGCTCCCCCTCCTGGCAGGGAAGCAAGTTAACAAGCGGTTCTGAAACAGCTTCTAAATTTAACAACCGGTTCACGTGAACCGGTGTGAACCGGCTCCAGCTCACCACTGTTTATTCAGGAGTTTTCTGTGTTAACACACCCTTTGCAACAGTTGGAAAGCTGATTCCATGCGGTCTCTCTATGGTAGCTGTGAGGTCGTTGCGCTGTTACAGCTCCTGTCAGCCGTAGAGTCTTCCTGGAAAAACAGGGAGTCAAGGCCTGAATCCCTAATATAAAAACAAGCAGAAAAAGACCTTATTTATTAGCCCCACCCCCGCAGCACCTTCCCACAGGTGGGGGAAGTGCAATAGGTCAGACTAGATGAGCACCATGGTTCCTTCTGGCATTAACGTCAGAAAGTCTATGTGAAAGCTCACAAGGGTATCAACCCCTTTGGTTCCTCCTTGCAAGTTACCTTTCAGAGCACTGCTGCCCCCCTGAATCGCAGTAACCAAAACACTAGGGGGCACAGGACCTCAATACCCCACTGGAGATGCAGCTTCCCAAAGCAGTGACCAGCATGCGACAGTGGAACCCCGCGCCCCCTGTTCAGCTGCAGTTGCCTTCTGTTGGGTGCCCTGCAGCTCCCTGACTCAGTGACCCAGGGTGATGGCTGCACATTGATTTCCTTGGCAGGAACCCCCCTCCGATTGAATCAGCCCTGAGCGACGCTGATTGGGAAATAATTGCAATAATAATAGAGATATTTTGCTCCTGAGTAACTAAATGATACAAACCGGGCGTGGAGCCAGGAGAGTTTTGAAGGGCAAAGCTGAGAAATCAATGGCTCCAGGCTGCTGGAGCAGCTGTCGAGCTGGGGAGAAGAGAGTGGGGTTGGGGAGAGTGCAGAGAATGGAGATGAAGATGCGACTGGGGGACAGAACTGTGGAGTTTCAGTGCACTGGGTGTGTAGCAGAGGGAAGAAGGGGAATGAAAGCATCCTAACCTCTTCCTCACCACTACAAGGGTACATGGCTCCTGAGTGCAGTTTACCAGCACCACATCCTCACTTAACTGCCCCCTTTGCTTTCCTTCCCTTCTTCATTTGAACGTGGCTTAATGTAAGGGGTTATCATGGCCCATCTCCCAGCCAAAGGCAGCCAGACCGGTGATGTATTCTTTAGCAGGTGGATGGCTGGGACAGGTGCTTATCTCACCATGTGAGGTGGGGTGCCAGTCTCATGTTCCCGTGAGGCAGCCCCTACAGCCCTGAAATGGGGACCAGCTTCTGTAGATGCAGGGATTGTCCCTTTAATCTATGCTCTCAGAGCAGTGGTTCCCATGCAGTAGTGGGGGGACTGGAGGGCTGACTGGTTGCATGGTGCAAACTCCCCTTCTTTCCAACTGCTCAGCTGCAGTAGAAAGACCTCAAAGAACTTTTGGAGTACGGATTTCCCATGGTGGCAATCACTGCAGTTGCTGTGTTGTTGTCATGGCAGACTGGAGGGAGACAGTGTAGGGGGCTGGCTGGGGGGCGTGAGTTGTGAGGCCTGAGTCACAATGGACTGGAGCGGTCTGGAGTGTCCATGGGGATACTCTCTTGCGTTGTCTGTCCTGTGAGAGTCCCTGGATTGCAGGTCTGCATTGGCCCTGTCCGTGGGGCTGTTTCCAAAGTAAATGGGATCTGTGATATGAGAGCCATCTCAACCATTATTTCTGTCATAGATTTTAACCAGTCCTCTCTCTCCACCCCTTCGTTACTGTAGTGATTCTTCCAGCCCCATTGGCATCTCGAACCCTGTGTCTTCTCAGACCTGTGTCCTTTTGAAGAGGCAGGTCAGCAGTGATGAAATAATAGCTAATGGGCTGCGGGCAGTGGGTGGGTGAGCTGTATCATCATCCTTGGTTTTCAAGTGGGGAAATTGAGGCCCTGACAGTGACTTTCCCAAGGTGTACAGTGAGTCAGTGGCCAGCTAGCACAGGGTAAATAACACCATCTCAAACTTAGTGTGGACAAGGCAGTCTGTAGTTTTCTCACTCTAGTGGGTTGAGGTAAACACTAGAGTGGATCCTAGGGTCTGCCTCGACGAGCTAACTCGTGTGCAAACCACAAGTGCCTTGCCTGCACTGAGATGTTACCATATGGTAGCTAACACCCTCTTGCTTAGTGAGGACAAGGGCCTGTCTTCCTGGGCTAACCACTTGATCACACTTCTGCTCATATGGGAGTAGAACCCACGAGTCCTGACTCTGCTACCTGCTCTAATGGCAAGATGCTTCTTCTCCCATGGCCCCAAGTGGGGACAGGCCGTATGCTGTCCCTGAGGAGTTGCCACTAGCTTTCCCTCAAGTACCTGTTTATACTGCAGCACCTCCTTTGTCCCATTTAAAGTCTGAGTGTGTGTGTGCCCTAAATGCCTGTCCTGCCTTGCCTGGAGCCCCTGCTAGCACACAGCCTCCTGCAGGCGCCTCACTGCTGAGGTTTGATTGGAGAGAGTTGAGGGTTGTGTTACAGACACGCATGGACTTGTGCTGTGAACAAATCTGCTGACTCAGCGTCCCCACTTGGTGCTGGGTCATCTTGCAAGCCCACGAACATGCTCACATGGGGCTCCTTTACGGCTTTAAGACAAACGTTTGACTTTGTTGCATGTTGGCCGAAGTCCACCATTCCCCTCCCCTGCAAAGAGATTAATAACCTCCAGCGTCAATACAGTTTGGGAAGAAAGGGGCCTTTGTCTTGTCTCTCTCTTCATCGTATAGGATAGGGGTGAAAGCGATTAGCCATGAGTGAGTGGGCTCCTGCAGCTTGCTGCCAGCTAGTGTCCCTAATGTTTCTGTATGCAGGAGGCTCGTGTCTGGCACTAGGGGCTGGGTCGGGGCGATGTGCTGCATCAGCTGCGAGACCATAGTGGGATGGAGTCGCTCTTAACCCGTGCTGTGCTGGAGTGGCTCCCTCTCTTTCATGGGCTGCAGATGGATCTGCTGGGTAGAAAGGTTCAAGCTCCTGAAAGAGCTTGCAAGCCTGGTGGAGGGTTGAGCTCTAGCAGTCCTGAGCTGTGGTCAGGGTCAGGGTCAGGGCCTGTTCTGAACTTTTCCAGAGTGTGGGGCCAGGGCTAGAGCCTGGGTCAGCTCTAATTGGCTGTATACAAAGTTTGGCTTTGTGCCTCTTCCCCTCTGTAATTTAAACATGCATTTTCTCAAAAGGAAGAGGTTAAAAAAATGCCATTTTAGCCGACAAGAAAGTGGTGCTGTATGCTAGGGCAAGGAGAGTTCTGCGGCTGGGGGGCACCACTGGGGACCTGTATCTATAGTGTCTTTTGTCATTAGAGTTTTACATCCCCTGTTCCTTTTTTGCTGTCTCTCAGTGTGAGATTTTCACTGTCTCTCCATCTTTCCCCCCTCAGTTTCCATTGGATCTCCCCTTCTCTCTGAGTCTCCTAGTGCAAACCCGATAATGTTTACTCTGGCATCAAACCCGTGGTGTCTGCCTGGTGCAGTGAGTTTGTCAGTCCTTAGCTCAGATGCTGGAGCTGTACATTACTGTGTCCCCAAAGTGTGGTCCCAGGTTATGTATGATTGTTTTTTCCCAGTGCTGACTGCAGATGCACCAAAGCATTGCTCATTACACTTGTCTGTGCGTAGGACTGATTGCAGGGCTGGGCTCTGGGTGCTCATAGCTCCAAACAGGGGAATAGGCTCCAGGTTTCACGGAGCAGGCCCTGTTTCTTTCAGTCTCTGGTGTCAGGTGATGGAGGCTGTTCTTGAGGCAGTGGACTTCTGGCTTGGGGTGAAACTGAAGCATGATAGGATGAGCTTGAAGATGGCTTCCCCCAAGAAGTCTGATGAGTGTGTTGTGGGTAGCTCAGGGGCACAGCTAAGGAATGACACTAACTGGGCTGTCAGGGACCCAGCTTCCCTGTCTGGAGCGTGGTCAGACCTCTGGGCTGAGCATAGTGGCAGTAGCCTGGACAGCAGATACAGGCCAGTGTTGTAAATTGCACAGTGATTTCCATGTGGAGGTCTCCCATTCTCACAGCCCCAAGCACGTAGCTGAGTTCTGTAATGTCTCTGGAAGCAGCATTCCCCCTCCTAGAGCTCCCTTCTGGGGAGGGCTGTGTCCAGCCCTGAGGTGAAATGCAGTTCCTCCTCCCATGGCTTATTTATTGCAGTTGACGAGGGGGGATGGGTGAGCTGACAGCTGGGCTCAGCAGGTGTCCCCAGATGTGAAGGGTGTCCATGTCTCTGTCTGTATGGGTCACTGATGGTGAGTGCATGAAGGTGGCGGTGAATGTTGGTGCCTGAGGGTACACGTGTATGGCAGGGTGTGTTGGCAGGTCTGTGGGTGCTTGTGCATGGGTGTGTTAAGGGCATAAGTCTCTGCCCCTGCAGGGATGTGATGATGGTAAGGCTGGGGATGTGGTGGTGCTATGAAGGGTGGAGACTGCACGGGCATGGATGCTTGTGATGCAGTGGGGGCATACTGTATGTGCTTGGTTTGCGTGTTGGGCTGAGGCTGTGTGACCACGGATGGGTGGGTTTGCTTTGGGGTTGAGTCTGTGTGTCTTAGTGGTTGGGAAGCTGCATGTGCTGGGGAGAGGTTGTTTGAGCGTGGATGCATGCGGTTGTGCTGGGACTTAAGCTGTGTGTGTTTGTGCACACTAGTGGTTGGGGTATTGTGTGTGCAAGCAAAAGCATTTGTGTTGGAACTGTGTGTGTGTGCATCAGTAGTTATGGAGATGTGTTGGGGGGAGTGTGTTGGGTGAGTCGGTGTGAACATGAATGATTGGGTTTGTTCAGTGGTTGGGGAGCTGTGTGTGCATGGGGTGTGGGCTTGAGGCTGTGTGCATGTGCATAGTTGTGTGTACCCTAGCGGCTGGGGTGCTGTATGTGCAGAGGGAGAGATTCTATGCCCATGGCAAGTGTGTGTGTGTGTTGGCAGCGACCCTGCGTGTGTTTGCAGGTATCCCCACTGGTCTCTAATAGATAGCCTGGGCTCTCCATCGATGGCTCAGGCACCAGGGATTAGTGATGTGAGTAATGTGTGCACATGCTGAGCGGGACTATTAATAACATTCACTTTGAATTTGGTTAGATTAACCAGTGTCATATCTGTCAGCGTCGGTGAGTTGTTAGAGTTTGTTGCTGTTATGAACATTGATTTAGATTAAGTATCTCCCTGTTTTTTGCTTTATTATGCTGATATAATTAAAGTTCCAATATTCTCTGGCTTGCGGCGACGCAGGGTCCAGGATGGAAACCTTGCTTGTATTAATCTTTATTAAATGGGAACTGTTTCTCAGAATGAAAGTCGACAGCTTATCTCCCCCTCCCCAAATACATTATTGATGAGAAGAAAGCGCCTCTGCCTGGCGTGAGGGGTGAGTGCCTGTGATCACTTGCGGGGGAAGACATCCAGGTGGTAAGGAGTTTGGCAGTTCTTCTGATCTCCCACCCTGTGTGTTGTGGGGTAGTCAAGGGGTGGGGATGGGATTGAGTCAGCATCTCCCCGTAGTACCTTGGGTAACTTTCTGTGTTCCTGGCAATATTTATTTCCCAGACACCTAGAATTAGCTGTTTGGTTTCGGCAGCTGGCAAACACCCATGGGAACTGCTTGCCTTCTGTCACGGAGTCACCGGCCGATGCTCTGGAACTGCTCCCCACAAAGCCAGTCAGGACTTTGGGGAGCCTCCTCTCCCTTGGAGCAGACTTGTTCAGGGCAAGAAGCTCACACGTCTTCACCTCCTGGGTCTCTCCTTGGAGCATTCAGCAGCATCCTCTGCCCCCTGATGCCCATTCCACAGCGAGGCCCACCCCAGGTGGAGGTCCTGGGGAAGCCATCAGGGCCTGACACCCCAACTTTGCAGTCAGTACGTGACTCTCAGTCAGCCAGTAAAACAGAGGTTTATTCGATGGACAGGAACAGGCAAAACAGACTTGTAGATACAGCGAACCGACCCCTCGGCCTGGCGTCCATTTCTGGGGTGCAGTGAAGCCAGACCCCCACGACTGCCCTCAGCCAGCTTCCAGACTACAAACCCCTCCAGCGCTCCTCCTCTGCCCCTTCAGTTCCTTTCCCGGCGTCAGGAAGTCACCTGATCTCTTTGGTCATCCAACCTTCAGCTGGCACCTTTGCAGAGGAGGGGCCCAGGCCATCAGTTGCTAGGAGACAGAGTGCCAGGCATTTAGGTGCACTGGCCCTTTGGTCTGCAGCAATCGCACACCCTTATTCCACCCCCTAGATCCTTAAGAACTGCATAGGGGACACTGAGGCACCAACACAGTATTCAGAGCAAACATTAAGAACAGTCCCAGTTCATCACACCTTCCGACAATTAGAATATTCTGCGGCCCAAGAAAACCTCCATTCCCTACACTAACAATAGTGTGGGCCAGTCGTTGGAGCATTGGACTGAGCATCAGGAGACCTGGGTGCTAATCCCATTTTTGCCAGCGCTTGGGCTGATCCTATCGTTTCTCTGTGCCATCTGCAAAATGGGGATTGTGATACTTCCCTGTGTTTGCAAAGTGCCTTGAGATCCTGGATGAAGCGCTAGGTATCGTTGTTGATACAGTTATCAAATGTTGTGATTTAGTCAGTAAGCAAAAATAAATAAGATTCAAAAGTCAAGGCAGCTGCATCATCGAAGCTGCTGTCTGTTCACTGGGAGCAGGGCAGCTCGGTTTGAGTTACTTATGCTAAAACTTCATACGTACAATGGCCATTGAGAGGTAGTATGGTCTAGTGGACTGAGCCTAGAGCTGGGAGCCAGGAACCATACATTCTAATCCCAGCTCTACCACAGTTTGCTGTGTGGCAATCAAGGGCATTTCTTCAGCCTCCGTTTCTAATGCTGTAAAATGGGGCTAATGAGGTAATGACCCAGTCCTGTGAGGATTAGGTAGATCAGTGGTTCTCAACATTCATTGCACCACGACCCCCTTCTGGCAACAAAAATTACTACACGACCCCGGGGGGGAGGGGAGGTAGGCTGGAGCCCGATCCTGATCCTGTGTCCGGGCTGAAGCCTCAGGCTTTGGCTTCAGCCCCGGGCAGGCAGCGCTTAGGCTTTGACTTCACCCCTGGACTGGGGCAAGTCTAACACTGGCCCTGGCGACTCCATTAAAATGGGATCACCACCCACTTTGGGGTCCTGACCCACAGTTAGAGAACCGCTGAGCTAGATGATGTCTGTCCAGTGCTCTGAATGGGTAAATTGCCCTGTGCCCATTACAGCTGCTAATGTTCTGCATTGTATTTAGCAAACCTTGTGACATCTCAGGGTTAGTCCGACAGCCTGGAGACCAGGGTGCTGGCAGTGACATGGCAAGCAGGGCCGGCGCTTCCATTTAGGCGGCCTAGGCAATCGCCTAGGGTGCCAGGATTATTGGTGGGCGGCATTTTGCTGGAGGGGGCGGCAGGCAGCTCCGGTGGAGCTGCCGCAGTTGTGCCTGTGGAGGGTCCGCTGTTCCGCAGCTCCGGTGGAGCTGCCGCAGTCGTGCCTGCGGACGGTTGGCGGCTCCCGCGGCGCCGGTGGACCTCCCGCAGGCATGACTGCGGCAGCTCCACCAGAGCCGCGGACCAGCGGACCCTCCACAGGCATGACTGCAGCAGCTCCATCGAAGCCGCAGGACCAGGGTGCGGGGCGGCGAAATTGCCGTGTGCCTAGGGCGCTAAAACCCCTAGTGCCGGTCCTGATGGCAAGTTTCCCCTGGGTTGTGCCTCAGAGCTGCCCTGGAGGGATTTGTTAGGGGTGGAAGAGCAGGGAGTGAAATAGATGGATAGTTAATCCTCTCTGGGGTTGGTTGTGACCGAGGGGCAGAAATGAGAGGGAAAGCCCGATCTGCTATGCTGAGGTTGAGGAGAGCAGAGACCTTTGTGTGTCTGTTGTTTGAAACCAGATGCCCTGGTTGGATCCCAGCTGGGCAGGCATAACCTGCCCCGCCTGTTAGGGGAAGGGCATGAGGGCGGGGAGAGGGTTCCTGGCAGCTGCTGAGGGCAGAAGTTCGCAGGGCTCATCCCAGTGGGGGAAGGTGAGCATGGCAGGGCAGAGAGAGGCCAGAGCCATCTGCTCATAGGGCTTGTTGGAGAGGCTCAACACATGGGCCTTTCACTGAAGCGGGACAGAAACAGCAGGGCTCTGTTGTGCTATGGCACAGCCAGGTACTGGGCAGGGGTGGGGTGCTGTTCCCCTCATTCTGGTGAGTTCCTTCTCTGGGGGCTCACTCATCTGTGAGGAGACGCCTTGTCAGCCCTGTGCCATCATGCCAGGGGCCGCCTACAGTTCTTGTTGTGCCACGCTGTTGGCCACAATGGCCATGCGGCAGCAAGGTTCAAGCTAGGGGCATTGCCTTGGGCTAGTGCTTTGAGGGCTAGGAATGAGCCCACTTATCTGCCACATCTGGCCATACTGCTCCCAGCTCTGCAGGGTTGGCCTCACAAAAGAATATGGTCGTATTGTGATCTCAGATCACATCATTGGTGATCTCAAGTGATAGCCCAGTCATGTTGTGTGTAGCCTCCTCCATCATGCCACGCAACGTGCTATCATGCCAGACACACACCAGTCATGTTTGGGTGCCCATGATAAACCTGTAGGCTCTGAGCCCTTCTGGGATATTGAGATGGGCAGCGTTCCAGGGCTGGGGTTTGAGGGTGGGTGGGAGTCAGAATGATGTATCCCTGCAGAGCCCACTGTCCTGTGATCCCCAGGGTATGTGTGGGCTCATGCCCACCATCCCAAAGGCTCCTGGGATTCATGCCCATTAGTGTCAGGGCAAGGGGAGCTTGTGCCCTCTCAATTGCATGAGATTCTTCACAAAGAAAATTGCACCAATAAATCAATAGAGAAGCCTCTCCCCCAAAATGCCGGCTAACCCCATAGTTCTCCATAACAAGTCGGGCCATGTTCCACCAGAGACCCCACCAGCAGTCATGATCATGAGGCCCTGTTTGCCCAGCTGCTTGTCTGGAAAGAGACATGTCTGTAATCCAACCGGAGAAGAATAAATTCCTTTGAACAGCAGCTGTTGGAACTGAAGCCAGGGCTGGGAGGGTGGGGGAAGGGTAGAGCAAAGGTAGGCTGAGTCCTGTCCAGTCCTTCCTCTGCAGAGAGTGAGCACCAGGCCCAGCACCCTCTTCATTCCACATAGTTTAGATTCCTCCATGGGAATGCAGGGACTGTGGAGCCTCTGTGGAGGGCAGACTTGGCTCAGAGCTTCTCCCATAGTGGCTTGCAGGGAAAGTGGGGGAGATCAGCAGCAGCTGTGGATGCATCAGTCAGTGCCAGCTGTGGTGTCGGGAGCCTGCTGGGGTGGTTACATGCTCGGAACATTCCTTGGGCGACTCCACCTGCACCCCTGAGAGTGACCCCCTTAGAAAAGGCTCCCTCCTGGAAAACTCACCTTGCCTGCTGGCCCCAATGTGATCCCAGAGACAGCATCTTCAGATGGCATCTATCTCACATCCCCCTCCCAGCACTGAAGCCATGGTAGCTGGGGATCATTTGCTAGAGGTTGCTCTCTGTAATCCTTCCCCTGGCTGCAAATCCAAGCCTCAGGCTGTTCTGAAGAGACAATAATTTTCTCTGCTTCAAAAGCCTGTGTGCATGCAGCTGGCACAGCCTCCCCTGTTCGTTCAGTTGTTTGGGTGGGGTTTTGTGTTCATAGAAGCCAAGGATGAGTCAGGTAGGGGTGATTTGGCATTATATAGCTTCCCTCACCCAGCTCTGCCAGTGCTCCTCAGTCCTGACCCGCAGCACTCTGCCATTCCAGTCCTGGACTTGCCCAGTCCCAACTCTGAAATACTGCAGTCCTGACCCAAAGCAGTTTGAAGGCTGACTCATGCCAGCACCTGTGTCCAACAGTTGGGCACTTGTAGGGGACTCAGCTGCTTCTCAGTCTAATGTGGTCTGACAGATGGACAGATGTTGTTGCGGGGAGGGGGGCTCCCTTTGGCTGTATCTGCGCTAGCATTCCTCTGCGCCCTTCTCACCATTGCTACCCTCAGTGCTGTGGAGGTGACCCGTGGGCCAAACGCCTGTGCCCTGTCTCCTCAAGTGCTCTCTCCTAGCTGGCACAGCTGCTAGTGTAGATGTGGCCTGGGAGGGAGTCCTAGTAAAGCACTGTCCCCTTTCCTCCCCACAGCCCTGGCTCTGCTCAGCATTGCTCTCCGGAGTGGGGCGGGCCCTAACCATTCCATCCCTGCCACTTCAAAGCAGGGGAAATATGTGACTTGTGCCCCAGCGGGAGGGCTGGGGGAAGGGGCTGAGATGGCGCTTAGCTCCCTGCCCCGCCCCCAAAGACATTCGCCTGTACCAGATCCCGCAATAAGGACCCCTGTCTTAGAAATCTGAGATGGGGAGGGGGAGCAAGGGGCTGAGCCTGACAGCTGTTGGGTGCCACAGGTCTCCTAGTGGCTCTTGAGGGTGGGCGGGGGATTGAATGTATATAGTGGGGGGGACTCCCCTTCCTCTCCCGAGTCCCTGTGCTCCAGTACACACAGAGGAAACCTGCAGTTGTCCCCTGTGTTTCAATATCGCCCCCTCCTCCTAGACCCATCCCAGTGCTCCTCTTTTGGATGAGACATAAAGCCCAAGTCTTGCCCATTCTTTCCCATGGATGTCCTGGCCAGATCCCAATGTGGTTAATTTCATTCTGTCTCCCGAAACCCCCCTGCAATTTCAGTTGGCTTTCTCCGTTTGCTTCCCTAAGCTGTTGCGTGCAGTGCTGCTGTGTCCTGTCAAACAGCTGGCATGTTCGACCCCAGAAGAGGCTGTGTTTGTGGTGGACCGGCCAGTTCCTATATGTAGTTTGCACTGTGTTGTGGCTCAGTCAGGATCAGAGGCACAGGCTCTATAAGAAATTATTCCCATCAATAACCTTTCAAATCTTCTGAAGCCCTCCCCCACCCCCTCGCGAGGCACATGGTTTAGCAGTCCGCTGAGCTTGACTAGTGAACCCCTCTTGCTGCGGCATGAACTTTCAGCCTCTGTTCCTCCCAGCTGCTGGTCCCTGCTGCTCTGAGCCCTGCTGGGAAGCGGGGCAACCACCACAGAAAAATTCTTCTGTTATTAATAGGAAAAAACCCAAATGACCGGAGCCTGAATTGCAGAGTGTGGAGCGTGTGCCCCAGCCCCAACTCCAGGCTTGTCTTGGCTCAGGAGAGCCTGGGCCTGTTGGCTTTGGTTTCCACTGCTTGCTGGCTCAGCCGTCCGTCTAGGAGGTGTAGAAAGGGAAAGGAGCAGTTCCTTCTGCTGGGCAGTGCTGTATGTGTACGTCTGTCCTGTGCGCCCTGACCCCGCTCAGCCCACCCTCCCGACGTGCCAGCTGCTCCCCTGTTTTGGGAGCCACCCCCTGCCACAACCCAGCTGCCTGGCTCCAGCACCGGGCAGGCAGGGTGGAGCAAGCCCCATGCACCAATCCCAATTCCCTGGCAGAAGCGTGCGGGGGGACGCAGGCAGAAGGGGTGAGGAGGGGCCCTCATTTGCTCTCTCCCAAGGCCCCCACAAAACCCTAATCAGCGCCTGCTTGCGCCATCCAGTTAGTGAGGGCAAGGACTGACATCTCCTCTCGTCCTGGGGAGCAGGCAGTGAGGGCAGTGCTGGGGATGGCATTGGGGTTTGCCTCTGCTCTTAGGATAAGCAGAGGGTTGGTGTCTCTGGGCATCTCGTTCCAACCCGTTTCACCGGCACTGACCGTCCCCCACAGCAGCCCTGTGTCTGGAGCTCTCGCCAGAGACTGCCTCTGCTCAGCCCCCCCACCTATCCAGCCTGTCCTTTTGCCCTCCAGTAGCTTCCACAAAGAGCTCAGCATGGCAGGTGCTGTGAGTGCTAGGAGCTGGAAGCGAATCTGTGCCTCTGCATCCCCTCCAGCAGGTGTCAGGGCCGAACACAAACCAGGAGGGGGTGGGGGAGGGAAGGAGAGGGCCCTTTGAAATGCAGTCCCATAAATAAGCCCCTCTTGCATTGGCCCATGGAACTGGAAAGTGTCCCCATGAAAAGGCTGCAAAGTGTGTTTCAGGCAGATAAATCCCTGCCTTTGAAGTATGGCAGTGGGCTAAAGCGCCCCATCTTGTAGCTGCTGCCAGCCACCGAGAATTAATCACAGCCACATGCAGATAAGAGTACAGAGCAACACGAGTGCTGTGCCAGGGGGTGTAGGGACCAGCAGGGATCGTGCAATGGATCTGGCGCCGGAGGGGCCTGCAGTGGGGAGACACAGACAAGGTGAGCTCAGGGGTGGGCGAGGGAGGGTTAGGGATGCTGAATTCTGGGAGGGAGGGACTTGGGGAAGTGGGAGGAGAGCCAGGGCAGGGACCAGGGAGAGGGAGGTGACTGTGGAGAGGGGAGGTGTGACCCCTGTCTAAGGAGGTGGGGGGCAATGAGGGTCAGGTCCCCTTCCCCTGCCTCTTTTGTTCCCCCATTATGTTACTGTTCGATCATTGCCCTGTTTTGGGAGCCACCCCTCGTCATAAACAGATAGCTAAGGGTTAATGTTTTTTTTACCTGTAAAGGGTTAACAAAGGGAACCAAACACCTGACCAGAGGACCAATCAGGAAACCGGATTTTTCAAAGCTCAGGGAGGGAATTTTTGGGTGTGTGTCCTTTGTCTGTGTCTCTAGTGCTCTCTCGGCTCTGAGAGAGGATCTCTCTACCTTCAGGCTTTCTAATCTTTTGTTTCCCAGTTGTAAGTACAGGTATAAGACAATATAGGTTTTTATATTGTTTTTGTATTTACATGTGTGTATTTTGCTGGGTACCATTATTCACAATCGACTCTATGGTTAACAAATGACCCTTTGTCAGCCTTAATGGTTCCTTGCTTAATATGCAAGCAAACTGGCAAGAGAGAACAGAAAAAAAAAATGTCTCTCTGGCTCCTTTTAAAAAACCAAACCCTTTCTCTCGCTTAAAGCCCTAGCGAAGAAGAGAAAAATAGATATTCCTACTGGCTTCTGGATTATCTTATATCCACGCTTGCCACCATGTCATAGCATAATATCCTCACTTCCTGAACCTTAGAGTTCAATGGAGATACTAGGCATAAATTCCTCTAAGCCTTAATTACCACTTGATCTGATAGTGCTGCCACCAGCCTTAATTCCAGTGTTTGCTGCACTCTGGTCTCTCCAAACCTTCCCGCGGGGACCCCAAGACTCAGATGCCCTGATCTCTACCACAAAGGGAAATAACCCCCTCCCCTTGTCTCCTCTTATACTCCTCCCCAGGCTTCCCCCCTGGATGCTGGGCGAATCACCCATTTCAATTCCTTGAAATTGCAAACCAAGCGAGATCAGGTTCTCTCACCCTCACTCAGAGCCCTGCAAAATGCAATCTTTGTAACCTAATACAACAGAGATTTCTCTTCCCCCCTGTGTTCTTCTACCCACCATTCCGAGTGAAGCTGGCAGAATGGCAATCCCCTGAGCCCCCGCCCTCCCTTAGGAAAAAAAAATTCTCAACAGGTCAAAAATGAAGCTTCTAATAAAAGGAAGTTAAAGACCATAAAAAGGTCTCATATTCAGGTGACAATATACAGGGTCACTTGGCTAAAAGAAACAAACTGAATAACAGACTTATCCAAAAGGAATACAATTTAAACATTCCAGCAAAATACACACATGTAAATACAAAAACCAATATAAAAACCTATATTGTCTTATACCTGTACTTTCAACTGGAAACAAAAGATTAGAAAGCCTGAAGGTAGAGAGACCTCTCTGCAGACCGAGAGAGCACTGGAGACACAAACAAAGGACACACACCCAAAAATTCCTCCTGAGCGTGAAAAAATCCGGTTTCCTGATTGGTCCTCTGGTCAGGTGTTTGGTTCCCTTTGTTAACCCTTTACAGGTAAAAGAAACATTAACCCTTAGCTATCTGTTTATGACACCCCCGTAATTCCCTGTCTTGATAGGATGCTACTCTGAGTGGGAAACATTGAGCCTCCCCCTGCACCACGGAGTGAGGTGGTATTGTGTGGGGCTGGGCTGGGCTGGTGCTCAGGCAGAGCCGAGGTGCAGGTTGGGGAGAACCAGGGGCATGTGGAGGGTGAAATTCAGCGATAACCATGGACTCCTTTCTGCAGTGCAGGTGCTGGGGTCCAGCCATCCCTCCTAGCTGGAGTGCTTTCCAGTGCAAGTGCCAGATCGAAGTGCTTTCTGGGAGCCTAGGCAGCTCCGGCTTTGTGAGGGGAGAAAGAGCCAGTTGGATCCAGGCCAGGGGTGGGAGTGGCTGAGAATTGCTTCCATCTGGCTGTTGCTTGGGGACATATGTGTAATGAGTTCGTGAGTCTCAGTGCAGTTACCAAATGTTCCTTTCATGAGGCCTTTGGGGGTGAGGGGAACTCGCCCTACTTCTCCTGCCCACATGCACTTTGACCTGCAGGCAGAGAGGCTGCAATCTCCAGGGCTATCACCAGCATAAGATGCACCTTCTAAGCCTGGCCTACCCTGGGAAATACAGTGTTGGCAGGGACGGCCATGGTTACCATTGTGTCAACTGGAGGGAACCCTGTGGACCTGAGAGTTAACTGTGCCCAGGTGACCTAATATTAAACACAAGGCCTTGTCTATACACTGTTCAACCTTGTGTTAGCCGACATGTTCTGATCCAGTGTAACTTCCGTCTGTGGACAAGGCTTAAGGACGTGAGCCAAACTGGCCCTCCTGCCTATGAGCTGTATCACATACTGCCTAATGACCTGTTTGGGTAGCCCGTGTGTTGTTCCTATAGGTACCCTACCTCCTTCTAGTTAGGAGAAGGCGAACTCTAGCTATCTGCGTATGGCCAGCCCCAGCAAGTGTGGAGCACCGAGGAAATCCTCTGTCATGGATAAAATCAGAGAGTTAGTCCAATGTGTTGTAAACTCTCCCCAGGCAGCTGTGTGCTTTCTCCCACCCCATCCCCAACACATGATGGACACTCCCTGAACTAATGTGTAAAGCCCTGTCCTCCTCCACAGCCTTCCTCCAGTCCTACTTCTGCTGTGATGCTGCCAACTGCTGACAGCGAGGGAGACGGCCACTGGGGGGTTGCAAAATATTGAAACCTTTTAATGGATTCCCATCCACTGAGTTATGCCCACTGTTAGTGTCTGTGAAATATGTTCTCGTTGCTGTCCCCCACCCCCCAACTGACATGCTCACCCACTGTATCTTGCCTCTTCATACTGTAAGTTCCTTATGGCAGAGACTGTTGACATGTGTCTGTATGATGCTTAATGCAGTGGGGCCCAGATCCTGCCTGGAGCTTTTGGGTGCTCCAGTAATAGGAATTGTTATGCAGAAAAAAAACTATGTTAAAAGAACATTAATATTCTAAGTCCAAACCCTAGAAGTTAGGAAATGCCACAGTTAAGTTGGCCTGTGTAACCTTAACCCTTAATCATAAGTTAAGGTGGCCTGTGCAACCCCATTTATATCCATGATGATAACCATACCTGATGTCACAGGGGGAAATCTGTGTCACATGTCCATGCATGACTCACAGTTTTACAGGTAGCATCCATTGTTTACATGCTACCCTGAATTTCCTCAAGTAGCCTTCTTATGTGGATTGGAGCATTCCAAGATCCACTGTCCCTCAAGTGTTTCTTGATTAGGTACTTAACTTCAACATTCCTTTCTCCAGGAACTGACCAAATGCTCTACTAAGGTTTTTTAGAAATCAAGCCAGTACATAGCCAATATTCATAACATTCATAACTTTGAATACAAAAATGATAAATGCATACAAATAGGATTAATACATTCAGTAGATGATAACCTTTGAGATGCGTTACATGGCATATGTAGCACAAAACGCATTCTAAGCATATTCCCAAAAGCCGTATGGGAGGTACCGTCACATACTCCTACGTCAGTTCAGGGGAAGTGTCATTGGTTAAGGCATGTAGGAGTATTGGCTGCCTGGCAGAATCCAGAACAGTTAAAACCATGTGTCACAGGGGAGTTTCCCAGATGGCACTGTACAGTCCATCTACCTCCGACTCACAACCACATTCCCCTCCATAGACTGTTCATGTATTAGGGTCCCCAATGTCCAGGCTAAGTAGTACATGCTGGGAAGGCACATTCTGATGCCCTGAAATACCTTTGGTTCTTAGGCAATGTTGATCAGCACTGCATCATGGTTCACAGCATTAGTGTATCAATGCAGTGACTGTCCACTGAAGCATAGAGCTGAGAAGGTGGCTGGCCTAGCAATGTGCACTGCAGCCATGTCTCAGTCCTGTCCCTCTGCACACTGCGAGGGTTTCCGTCTGGGATCAACCTTTTCCTAACAGGAGCACTTGCAGCTGCTCCATCCCCATAACTTGTTCTTCGATTGGGTTTGGACACGTTCTGAACAGCTCCTTGATCCACTCATTAGGATGCAAAATCAAAGCAAGACAGGAACTGGAATCCGTGGGGTGGTGGAAGGGTGGGGGGAGCCACCTAAACCTCAGCCAGAGGAATGGCTCTGTTTAGCCACAAACCTCTGAGACAGGTGATGAACTAACTCTATAGTCTTGCTGTGAATGGAGTTGAGCTGACTTGCCATCAACTGAGCTGACTTGCCATCAACCATTGACTACCTATGATCTCCCTCCCTGTGCTGGGGTTAGTGTCAAGCTGAGGGGAGGCCATTCTTCCCCTGAGAAACTAGTCATCAGTGACCTGTCCTGTCCTGTCATCAATGGCCTGGCTTGTCCTGTCACCTGAAGAATGACAATGACTTGTAATCACCTGCAGAAGAGCTTTGTGTAAGCTCAGAAGCTTGTCTCTCTCGCCAACAGAAGTTGGTCCAGTAACAGATATTTTCTCCCCCACCTTCTCTCTCTTATAATCACGCAGCCACTTAGAAATGGAGGAATAGCTACAGCATGAGACCAAGGGTCCAGTGAGTCCCGTATCACTTCTCCTACCACGGAATATCGGACCACTGCTCTCTTTACGCTGGAATCCCACTTCCAGCTGTGGCTCATATGGGTTACTTCTGCATGAAGTTGGAACCCCTGTAATGCACGTAATTGCCCTGTCTATGCAATATCACGTTGAGGGTTATGGAGAAGATTCTCCTTCAAATGTTCGGCATACACCATGGTACATGAGATCTGGTTTCCCCTGGCAACTTGAGCTACAAATGTTGTCATTAGCAGTCCTGAAACTGTCCAGCCCTTTCAAACCTCCTGCAAGTGTCTGACCCTGATCTCCACCTGAGGTGACTTGTGGAGGTCAGCTTAGCGCTGCCCTTGGGAAGGTGTATCTTTATCAAGGTATGTCCTCTTTAGGTAAGCACCTGCCTCTGGCATGTTGGGCATGATTCTGGCTTAGCTGCAGCCTTTGCGTTCTGGGTCCTGCTGCTCTTTCGCTGCTCGGGAGCAGATGTCCCCCGTTAATGTTGAGTTCAGTTTAAGAGGCAAAGAGCTGAGAAATAAGACAGAGCGAATGTGTGTGTAGGGAGACAAGAAAGCAGCAGGTTCTGCATATTGCACTTCAGGAATGTCACCCCCTCCCTTAAGCTTCTCCTGGCCCATGCTTGGATGTAACCTTCCCAGACCCTGCTTCCTGTTACAGGGAGTCAGCTCTGCTTGCACCTGTCTCTCACACTTCTACCCAGAGATCAGGGGAGGAAGGACAGTCTTGTGGTTAAGGCACTATATCAGGCTCTGCCACGGACTCTGGAGTGTGACCCCTCTCTGCACTTCATTTTCCTTATCTGTAAAAGGGGGCTGGTGATACTCACATATGACCTGCCAGGCATGGGTATTCTAAATGTAACTGATGTTTGTAAAGTGCTTTGGGATTCTTGGAGAGAGGGTGCTTTGGAAAGGCAAAGTATTATAACTGCCAAGCTGACTGCATGCAGTCCTTTTCTTGATCATCTTCAGGAGTTCTCCTCTCCCAGTGTATGTGTCTCGTGGGGAAGAGGACTCCCCTGCAACACAGAGAGAATACCCCTCTAGAATGTGCATCCCATGCCATTGCACTGCTGTGGCCATGTACCCCACTGCTGTGAGGCTGACCCAGCTCACTTGGTAGGGTCACGCTCTCAGCTAGGATTCATTTTCAAGCAGTTTTTAAAACTTCTGATGAGGGGTTTTGCTGGGTGCTTCAGTGAGAACCTTACGGTCACACTTCCACAAGCCCCAGGCCTTGTTCTGCAAAAATGCAGCCCCTGTGACTGCAAAGGAAAATCCTCTGATTGCTCGTGTGGGAAGGGAGTCCAGCTCCTGACCAGCTATTTGCACATGCCACCATGGAGACACTTTCGCATTTGTATTACTTGCAGACCAACCTCAGGCCACTTGCTTTTTTTTAGAGTTGGTCCCTTAAAAATCTCACTCTGTAATTTTCTTGTTCCAGTCTCCTCCCACGTTTGGGTCGTGCCCTCCAGAGATAGCAGCCCCGTTGCCATGGCAGTAGAGGTAACAGCTTGATCTAGTTCCTCTGGGATAACACTCCGTCCAACAGGGGAGCACTTGGGCTGCTGGCCTGTGTAAATTTGGACAGGGATGGTTCCAGAGAGCAGCATCCCTGCTGCTTCTGCCCAGACAACCAGCCCGTTTTACTGCAGGGAGAGAAAGGAGCTGGAAGAGCTCTGCTCCTGCACAAGATGGAAAGAGTTGGGTTGTATAGGGGAGGGGAGGGTAAGGAGTCTGTTGAGATCAGAGGGACAGACTGCATCCATCCTGCGCCCTGGGATCTTGTGGATCTTGAGTACTTTGGGCCTTGTGGTTGTTGACACGTGGTTCTGCAGTGCAGTGTGTCGGTCTCCTGGCTTCATCAATGTGACTCAGCTGGCTTTGCTCACGTGGGGTCATCGGCCCATTTCCTTGGCTCCGCATCTCACTTGAGATCGAGCAAAGTCAGAAGCTTGAAATGAAACTGCAGAATTTTGCCTAGTTGGAGGCAGGGCACCACTGGAACTGCCCTTGTTTAGCTTAAAGGTTCCCACCTGGTCCCCTGAATCCACCCAGCTCTGCTTATATCCCTTGATTGCTTGAATAGTTCATGCCTCTGAGTCAGGTGTTGAGGTTGCGGTGTTCCCTGGCGCAGTGGGGTTTGGCTGCGTTGTACGTTTTGCTGAGTGAGTGGTCAGTGTTTGTTCAGCAGTGTCCATGCTACAGATGGCACTGTTGCAGTGATGTGGGGGCTCCATGTCCTGCAGATGAAATGGTGTGGGTTTCCCAGGAGAGGTTTCCCAGACGATTTCACACCTTGGATTGTCCCCTGGAGCCAGCTGGTGCAGCTCGCCGAGAACAGGGGCCTACAGTCTTAAGGGTGTTCTAATGTCAAACCACACATTTCTTTGTGGCGAGGTGTTTTTTGGGATCCCCATATTTTCCCCCCATCGCCTAGCATGGCTTCCCAACCTGACCAGCACCCGCCCTTTTTGGGTCTCTCTAGCACTCTTTGTGTTGACGGTGATGCACCTTTCTTAGGGACTTATCGCACTGCCCCTGCCGGCAGAGAGACCCTCCCCATGTGGCTTCTCCATCTCAGCCTGCCCCTCAGGGACTCGGAGTCCCTTCCTCTCCTGGGGGGCCTCCTTCCAGCCTCCCTTTGCCTCTCTCCCTCCATGATACAGCGTGTTAAGGCTGCTGCCTGAAGCCAGCCTGTAACTCCTGGCTGAGGACTCAGCTCGGCTCACACAAGACAGGCAGAATGAGGGCAAGAATTCTGAGTGAGAAATTAGCGCGAGTAATTATTAGTATTGGGTAATTATCAGCATCAGGATGAGGAGAAAGGTTAATGGAGTTTTTTTTGGTAACGGTCTTTTCCCCTGGGTGAAGGAGAGCAGGGTAGGCAGGAAGAAACATGGTTACTGGGGGGAGGGAGGGGTTTGCTATGATTAACCTGCATCCTCCTCCCCATCTCTCAAATACCCCCCACCCACTGGAAATTGGAGGTGGAAGCGGATTCCTCAGAGCTGCCTGTAGCAAAGTTCAATGGCTGTCGCCTTTCAGAGGGTGCATTCTGCATGTGACATCTTGGTTGTACCAGAGCTTCCCCATCTTACCAGCTGAAGGCTTGGAAAAGGCCCACTGTAGACTACAAGGTCCCATCACATCCATTCCCCCCCATGACGCCCAGGGCAGTTCAGGTACCCCCCAGTTTATTCTCCAGTCCAGTTTTAAATTCCCCCAAGTGTTGGTTCTCCTGCTCCTTCCCTGCAAGGAAACTTTGCCAGTCTAGCCCATCTCGCTGTGGGAGAGGTTTACCCTCTCCACTTTCTGTCCTCCTCCCAGCCTGTTTCTGAATTAAAAATAAAAGTGAAGGGGCTGGACCATAATCCCGTTGGGCACAATTCCTTCCCCGGGGGTGGGGACCGTGAGGGGTTGGCGAGCTGGGGGGGTGAGGTGCATGGTAGAAAGCCTTCCCCGGGGTTGGGGGCGGTGAGGGTTTGGGGAGCTAACGGGGGTGAGGTGCACTGTAGAAGGCTTTCCCCGGGAGTGGGGACGGTGAGGGTTTGGGGAGCTAACGGGGGTGAGGTGCACTGTAGAAGGCCTTCCCTGGGGGGTAGGGATGGTGAGGGTTTGGGGAGCTAGGGTGGGTGAGGGTTTGGGGAGCTGGGGGGGTGAGGTGCACTGTAGAAAGCCTTCCCCGGGGGGTGGGGATGGTGAGGGTTTGGGGAGCTAAGGGAGGTGAGGCGCACTGTAGAAAGCCTTCCCCGGGGGTGGGGATGGTGAGGGTTTGGGGAGCTAAGGGGGGTGAGGTGCACTGTAGAAAGCCTTCCCTGGGGGGTGGGGGCGGTGAGGTGTATTGTGGAAAGGTTCCCCTCACTCCTGGAACATTGCTCTCCCCAAGCCTTTCACTCGCTTCAATTTACATACTATGAACTGTAAGTGAAACTTCAGACCTTTAAAAGCCTTCCCCCTCCCCTGCCCCAACTTAGGGCCCTTTGACAACCCAGTAGTAGTTTAATCCCCCCTCCCCACTGCCTCCCAGCTTTCAGTTTTGTGCTCCCAGAACCCTAAGCTGCTGGGTGTTGCCTTTGACACCGCCCGTCTGCTGCCTCTGGCCTCTCCTTTCGCAGAAGAGATGCCCAGATGCAAGAGAGTTGTGTCTCTCTGCCTGCCTGGCTGGCTGCGTTGTTAAGGGTCATGTACTCCCTTCCAGTGTGTCCCACACCATTAGGGGCTCAGCTCCATCCCTCTTTGGGCTGGAGCAATGACTCCGAAGCTTTTCCTGAAGCCTTGCATTAGTTTGAAGTGCTTAACGTCTGTTATTTTTAATGTCTCTTTTCTATTTCCCAGCACTGCACACTGCAATAATGTAATGGGGAAATTACCCTGCTAGTTAAAAATTACTGCCGGAGTGACAGCCACCCATAGATCTATTTTAAAACCAGGGTAAAACTATATTGATTTCGCGGCGCTGTGACTGTGGCCTGTAAAAGGGTTGGAAAGGAAGGTGGGTTTGTGACATTGCCACAGCCCGTGGGAGAGCCCGTGCCGGGTTGCAGGGGAGAGTGAAGGAGATGCCCATGGCTTTAATGCTGTATGGGGGGGCATGGGCAGGACCCAGTCAGCCTCAGCTCTCTACTCAGGGTACCCCGCCTGTTAGGAGCCCAAGCACTGTGTGCGTCAGGAGTTTGGGGAGCTGGGACTTGTGCTCAACCCCCATTGGGGCTGGTTGTTGTTCGTATTGTGATAGTGCCTAGGAGCCGTGGTCGCAAACCAGCACCCCATTGTGCTGGGTGCTGTACACACACAGCCGCTGCCCCTGGACAGTGTTGGCTGTACTCCCTTCAGGTCAGAGTTGGGAAGCTTTTGGCTGGTCTTTCGCCATTAGGCACAGACAGCGCTTACCCCTTGTGAAGCACTTTTCATTAGAGCACCGCCAGGCCATGCCTGCTAAAATAGGGCAGAAGCATTATACCTTTTGCCGAGACTCGGGGAAGTGACTTGCAAAGGGTCGTGCCAGGAGCTGGGCTGGAAGCAGGAATAGAGAGCAGGTGCCCTGGCTCCTGGTATGCTACTCTGTTCCCCACACCGCACTGTTGGGTGCTCTAGTGCTGAGTGCGCCACGGAAGCTTTGCTCCTGTTTGGGGTCTGAGGGAGGATCAAACCCAAGATCCCAAATCTGAGCAGGGGGTACCCAGAAAGGGGCAGAGGGGGAAGGGAACAGAGGCGTCATTAACGGGAAGGGGGGCGGTCCTCCAAGGGGCGTAAAACGGAGCGTTGATAATGGGTGGGGAGTGCTGGTAGGGGGGAGGGGAGCAGGGCCCATGTGGATGGCACAGCGGGGAGCACTGGTAACGGGGTGAGGAGTGCTGGTAAGGGAGCGGGGAACACAGTGCTTGCAGGGAAATCAGTGGCTATAGGCACACACTTCAGCTCCTGCCTGCAGCTCCCCAAGCAGCTGTCAGCTCCTCCCTGCAGAGTTACACCCTGCCCATAGGCCCCAGTGCCCCACACCCTGCGAAGGGGCAGCCCCTCTCCCCTCCACGTGGAGCTCTCTGCCCTGTATAGTAGCTCAGGGGTGTCTCTCTTAATTAAATACATTTGTTTTGTAAAACTGACTAAAAATAATCCGGGGCTGGTGCATGCGGGATGCTGGTGGTGAATCAAAGGCGCCGCTCTAATTAAACAGGCCCCAGTTTGTTTGTGAGCTGCATATATTTCCATGCTAATCAGCCGCACACTAGGATCCTGCCTTCCGAGCCCCGCATCCTCTCCCTGAGTGGGAACTATGCAGATGCTGGAGTCTGTTTATTGCAGCGAGGACTGCAAAGCTTTCAGCATGCTTTGGGGTGCTAGGTGGGGTGGGAGGGGGTTACTCTGCGGAGCTTGGGTGAGGGTTGGAGAAGCCAATTTCTGTTGTCCCTTTTCTGTTAACAGCCAGTGCACTGGATGTTTTGGGGCAGGGTATGGGCTCAGAAGGCCCCAAGACCTCCTTCCTGGAACTCCCCATCTGTCCCGGCGGGAGCATGGCTCCTGTTACTGGCCAGTGTTTCTGTTTCCCATTTGCTAGTGGAGAAGGAGCCTGCCTCTCTGCCTGTGACCCAAGAGACTCACTGCTGCAAGGAACATGTCCATAAAGGCTCTGGCCTGTCCTGAGGCCGCTTTGATCATCTGAGTGCCAGATCCATGCAGAATGGCAGTCTCCCACTCCCAGGGGCCCGGGGCTCAGTGTGAGTGAGTGACAGGGTCACCGGCACTGGCTTTGTTAGCAGGGCTGGAGGCTCTGGAGAACACCCCTTTCTCTGTGTGTCTGGATTCCTCCTGGGAATGGGTGTGGGGCTTCCTGCTCCAGTTCTGAGATACCTTCTCTGCAGAGACTGCTGAAGGCCCGGGGCTGCTGGATTCTGCTAGGTTCCCAGGCTACGCCATTAGTTGAAAGTGGAAATGGCAAATATTCCCAATGGCTGGAGACAGGACACTGTGGGTATGGCTACACTCGAAACTCCAAAGCGCTGCCGCGGGAGCGCTTTGAAGAGTGTGTGTGGTCACAGCGCCAGCGCTGGGAGAGAGGTCTCCCAGCGCTGCACGTACTCCACCTCCTTATGGGGATTAGCTTGCAGCGCTGGGAGCTGTGCTCCCAGCGCTGCGATACTGTTTACACTGGCGCTTTACAGCGCTATCTCTTGCAGCGCTCGGGGGGATGTGTTTTTCACAACCCTGAGTGAGAAAGTTGCAGCGCTGTAAAGCGCCAGTGTAGCCAAGGCCTCTATGGGGAGGGCTCTGAGTTACTCCAGAGAATTATTTCCCGGGTGCCTAGCTGGTGGGTCTTGCCCACATGCTCATGGTCTAACTGATCACCATATTTGGGGTTGAAAAGGATTTTTCCCCTCAGGTCAGATTGTCAGAGACCTTGGCAGGAAGTGGGGGTACGCCTTCCTTTGCAGCATGGGCAACAGGTCGCTAACTGGTCTAAACTAGAGTAAATGGTGGAGTTTCTGTAACTTGCAGTCTTTAAACCCTGATTTGAGGATGTCAGTAACTCAACCAGAGGTTCGGGGTCTATTACAGGAGTGGGTGGGTGAGGGTCTGTGCCCTGCAATGTGCAGGAGGTCAGACTAGATCATCACAATGGTCCCTTCTGACCTTAAAGTCTATGAGTGTGTTTGTTTGTTGCAAGCAAGGACTGGCAATTGGGTTCGGGGAATTAGCCCTGCTGAATTTAACCCCACCTAGTGGGGGACTGTCCTTATGGTGCTCCTAATGTGGTTATTGCCAGTACAGTGAGAAAGCAAGGCATTTAGGGAGAGTTTTAATGTAAAGGGAGTTGTAAAGGGATTAAAGCATTTGCCGGGGCCCTGCACAGCTCGGGGAACAGAGGTGCTTGCTGAACCTCTGGGCTGACCCTGTCTTATCTCCATTATACAGTGGGTCCCCAGACCTTCCTAGGCCTGACCCAGAAAAACCCCTTCAACCTTTGGGACCTTCCTTGAATCTCACGGGAGACTGGCCTACGGAAGTGGTAGCCCTTTCTGGCTATTACTGTGTCAAATCCCCTTGCCCCTTGTCAGACTCAGTTCTGGGCTCTTCTGTACAAAGGGCACTACATCCCAGAGTAGGGAGGCACAAGGCCCTTTCTTCACAGACCTGGGGCCAGTGCCCTGGGAATTCTGGCCTTCTCCAGCTCAAAAGATATTGACAGACTGAAGGGAGCTCAGAGAAAAGCAGCAAAAATAACCAGGTGGCTGCAGGGCTTGGCTTCTGGGGAGGGATGAACGGAGCAATGTCCGCATAGCCTGGCTGCATGACGATGAATGGGAAGGCAGTTCCTGTCTGTGTATCTCTGACAAGGGTAAACGCCAGGAGGGACTGGCTGCCTGAGACTAAGCCAGTGGGGTGGACCGAGGAACAGTGGGATGAAAGTGAGCAAAGGGAAGTGTGGGATGAGTAAATGGCAGGGTTTCCTGATATTGTCCCAAAGCGACAGCCCTGTTGCTAGGGATGTTGACAACTGAACTCTGGGACTGGAGAACAGACTGAGGGCACAGTCTTGCCCTGGGTGGGCCTACTCCCTGCTCCCCCCCCTGCTTGTGTGCAGCTTGTGTAGGAGAAAGGAGGGGCCACAGGAAAGTAGTGCATTATATCTGCCAGATGGCAGAGAGGGTCTGGAGAGCTTTCCGAAGCCTGGACTGCTGCTCCACTGCTTCCCTAAGGCAGCCAAAGCCCCTCCGAGGTCTGGAGCCTGAGGGCCTTTCTCACCAGGTTGATTTCTGCTGCCGTCTAATTTTCCTGAAGTCAGCAATGGCTCTTGTCTCCGCTTGTGGTCCTGGCTGGAAACCACATAGGGCGGAGACGAGTGGAAGGTGACAAAGTGGAGTGTTGGGGGAGGGGAGATTGAGGCCTCCTGACTAGGGTCCATGCATGATTGAAACCCCTGTGTGCGTACCTCATTGGTATGACTGCAGCGTTTCCCCTCCCTGCTTGGGGGACAGCGCTAACCCTCTCCCCTCTGGTCCACAGATCCTGGTGGACTTGTCCAGTCCCAGCGGGCGGCTGGCGCTGCAGTATGAGAACGTCGTGGCCCATGAGGGCAGCTCCATCCTGCGAGACCTGGTGCTCAGCCCTGACCGCCAGCACATCTACGCTATGACTGAGAAACAGGTAACTGTCCAGGAGGGAGAGGCAAGGCTCTCTCTGCTTCACCAGCAGGATCAGTGTGAAGTTGGCAGCTGAGGGGCCAGCCTGTGCTGCAGTCGGCAGCAGCCATCTCACCCCAGGCCTAAAGAGGCAGGGTCCCAGCCTGCTCCCATCACCGCAGTGCTCAGGCACCAAACACAGAAGTAAGCAGCATGATAGGGACAGAAACTGCATTGCTCCTGCTCCCCCAATCACAGAGTGCCAGCACTGTCCCTCTCATCTTCCCGGAGCCTCTGACAGAGGCCTGAGACCTCCTCTGCATGGTCTTGCAGTCTGATGGCACAAGCTCCAGACCAGGAGTGGGCAAACTTTTTGGCCCGAGGGCCATACTGGGGTTGCAGAACGGTATGGAGGGCTGGGTAGGGAAGGCTGTGCCTCCCCAAAGAGCCCCCTCCCACTTCTGGCCCCCCCTCAAAACCTCCAACCCATCCAAACCCCCTGCTCCTTGTCCCCTAGCTGTCCCCTCCCAGGACTCCTGCCCCTAACCCCTCCTTCCCCAAAACCTCTTCCCCCAACCCCCTGCTCCATCACCCAACCCCTGTCCACACCCCCACCTCCTGACAGGTCCCCTGGGACCCCACATCTCTCCAATCCCCCTTGTTCTGTGTCCCCTGACCCCTATCCACACCCCCACCCCCTGATGCCCCCCCCTCCGAATCCCATGCCTATGCAGCACCCCCATTCCCTGTCCCCTGACTGCCCCCCAGGAACCTCTGCCTCTTATCCAACCCCCCCTCCCCCGGCCCCATTACCATGCCACTCACAGCAGTATGTCTGGCAGCTGCACCGACAGGCCGGAGATAGACACGCTGCCACTCTGCTCGGCAGGAGCACACTGCTCTGCTGCCCCAAAGCGCTGCCCATGTGGCAGCATGGCTGCGGGGGAGGGGTCGGGGGCTCGCCTCCCTGGCCGGGAGCTCAAGGGCCGGGCAGGCTGGTCCCGCAGGCTAGATGTGGCCCACGGGCTGTAGTTTGCCCACCTCTGCTCTAGACACTCATGCTGGGCTTTGCAGAGGAGCCTGGCGGGGGGTTGAGGGATGCAATGCCCTGCTCCATTTGGGTTCAGTGGGCCCTGAGAACCCAATTCTCTTTCGCTCCTTTGGAAATCCCAGCTTGAATGCTGATGAAAGGCTTCCTTTGAGGGTCATTCTGCTCCTTGGCCCACCATAAGGGGGTGTGAAGCTATGCGTGATTTTCCCTGCTGCTATATCCTGGGGCTCAGTCGCTCCCCCTAGCCAGTGCACCAGCCAGTGGAATGCGATGGGTTCTGGCTCTTCTGCACTGGTATTGTCCCACTGGGCAGCAGGCAGTTATCTCTTCTGGTCTGCTGGAGACCAGAATACTGAGCTGACCAAATACATGGTTCAGGGGATACTCGCCACCCCATCCTCCTTCACTGCAGGCAGGCTTGCTGGAGATGTAGTGTTCTTGCCCTGGGAGGGCTTGTGTAGGGTCTGTACCTATTTTGCCAAAACAGCCATGTCCGGTGCCCCATGACAGCGTGGCTGTCCCTGGTGAGTTGTGAGCACTCTTCCCCCTTGCAGTGTGCTTACCCATGCTGTGCCTCGCTCAGAGTGCAGCTGGAGCAGGGGCACGAGATGAACCAAGGGGGCAGTGGGCCTCTTGCCCCCCTGAGATGGACTCCTGCCGGAGCTGTGTCGTGGCCCAGCTTTCCCAGTGTGGCAGGGTGGGCAGCATGGGTGAGCTGTGACAGGTGTTTCTCAGTCTGTGCATGTGTCTGGAACCACAGCTGAACTAGAATCATGATACATCTCCAGGTCCGTTGTCCCAGATGGGGGATGTGAAAATTGGGCCTTTGATTGGTCCAGAAATCCCATGGGGACGAAGCAGCCTATGTCCTCCTCCTCCTGCCAGCCCCTGTTTCTGGTTTACAATCTGCCAGAGGAGACCTGGGGCTCTCTGGGTGACTTGCTGACTGGGAATCTGTTGGCTGAATCCCCCAACCATGGTGTCTCAAAGGTGCCTCTCAGCACCGAGCCCGGTACTATTCCCAGCTCTTCCATTTCGTCCTCTCCCTGTCTGCTGGGTAGCGGCAGCAGGATTGAAAATGGGCCGTAACTCTTTCTTAGTGGAGCAGCCTCTCCCCTTGGCCCTGCGTTCCCAGGTCTGGGCTGTCCCCTCCTGACAGACATGCGTTGGGGCAGCTGGAAATCGTGGCATTGCTGAAGTGACAGCAGGAGATGGTCTTCAGCTCCAAGGCAGAAGCTGAAAGAGAGACCATGTTCCTGAGTCTGCAGGCCATGCACGGAGATTTCACTCCCTGTGTAAGTCCCTGCTTCCCCCTGTTCTGCACTCCCAACCCCATCCTAATGCCCTAAGCTGTGGCCAGCTGGGGAGTGAGGAGTGATGACCAGAAAGGATGGTCTGATGCAGAATTGTTGGTGGAATTGTCTGGCCTGGATTATGCAGGAGGTCTGATTGGATTGTCAGGCCGCAAGAGAACGTTAGGACCATCTATGGATGCTCCAGGGCACAGAGGGTTCCCTGCTCCCCAGGGGATCAGAGGGCTTGAAGTTATGTATGTGGGGATCCCATGGGGAAAGGGTGGGGATTGTGGGGTGAGGTGAAGGACTCTAAAGGAAAGGGTGGGGGGAAATCTGAGAAGCTGTTCCTGGCTGCCACCTCCCTGTCATTGCCTTGTTGCAGTTCTAAGGCCTGGCTACCATCGAATCCCCTTGGTGGGATATTGGAGGGGCAGCCGGACAGACGAGGGCTTTGCTCAGTGAATCCCAACAGGATGGGATGTATTGCTGAGTTGAAGTGTTTTTCACAGCGAGGATAGCAGGACATAATAAACCTTATTGTGTCGGGTGCTGTACAGACAGATTGGAAGTGGGTATTATGACATTTGCTTTTGCAGCTTCTATCTGTTTGCTGATGAAGCAAAAAACTCTCTTCCCTTCTGAAACCTCCCACCCCCATCTCCTCCTTTCCTCAATAAAAAGAGCTCCCTTCCATCGCAGCCTGGTGTTAGCGGGGTGTTGCGGGAAAGTAATTAAATGAACAGTTGTAACAGAGCTCGGAGGGCCAGAGAAACGAGGGGATTTTAATCAAATCTGGAGGAGCAATTAATAAAGAGCTTGTAACCCTTTAAGGCCAACTCCTGCTGTCACATATCGAAAAGTGCAGGGATCTGGCTAGCATCTGAAATGGGCATAGAGGGCTGTAAAATGATAGCCTGTTTTCCTAAACTCTGGAGAGTCCAGTTCATTGTGCTCTACAGAGTTGGCTAGATCGCCAGGCCACCCAGCCATTCACCTTTCTCTGTGCCAGACCTGCCTTTGATTCCAGTACTTGAGCCGTCTTGGCAACGAGCTTGGTGGGGTCTCAGACTGGTCCCTGCTTGTGTATCACAATCCTAGCATGACATCCGTTATATTCTGGAATAGCCTCATTCAGGGGAGGCCCTTCTGTGGGGGGAGGGTTGCTGAAGTTCAGTGTTGAGGGGCATCTCTGGAGGACAGGGGCCCAGGACTGGAATAGCAGTGGTGGGCTGCTGGTCAGGATTGAGGAGTGTCTGTAGAGTCGTGTAGGAGCTCAGGGTTAGAGTAGCAGGAGGAGCTGTGGGTCAGAGTGGAGGGGAATTGGCAGAGCTGTAGGGGGAGGGCAGAGCTGATTGTGGGGTGATGGTGGAGTAAAGGTCAAGGTTGAGGGGCATAAGTCTTTGCAAGGTGTTTGTGAAATGTTGGACACAGCCCTGTCGCCCTTTCTTTGAAAGCCAGAGAACATTAGAGAGGCTGTGTCTGTGCTGGGTACATTGGCTCTCTCAGGTCCCTCGTGAGCTGATTTTTCTCTCTCAAGGTTCAATAATTCTTGATGGAAATAATGTAGCTTTTCTTACCACCTTTGCCTCTGGGTTGAAATGAACTCGGTGTTCCATTGGCTGCTGGGAACAGATACAGAGCAGCCTCGCCTGCCCTCCCTCTCACCATAGAGCGTCCTAAGGAGCTAAGTGTTGTGTGGGTCCCGATGAGGCAAGCAGAGGTGTCCTCACATGGTCCAGGAGTTTCCAGCCTCTCTTCCCCTTCTTAGCTGCCTGCAGGGGAGCTCAGACTGGTCCCCACAGAAGACTTGTACATTAGGTGTAGAAGGTTTAGGGCTCTTTTCAACTGTGTAGGGTGACCTACAGGCCAATGAGGACCAGGTTAGGCTGGTAAGGGGGGAATGTCCTACCGACCCTGCTCCTTTTAAAATCTCCGCTCTTCCCTGCAGCTGCAGAGTTGGCATCTGGCCTTTGTCCATCAGGGGCTGTAAGCATGTTAGCCCGTCACAGCTGATACTTACAGAATGCTGCTGCTGCTGCTCTTTGGAACATCACTGATGGCCACAGCAAGGAAGGCCATGGCTACACTAGGAGAGCTGTTCAGGTATAGGGATATCAATGTACCATACCAGCAAAGCGCTGCTAGTGTAGCTGAAGCTATACCAGCAAAGTTGCGTTTTGTACCAGTCTAGCGAAAGTCCCCCGCATGGAGCAAAACGAGCTATATGGGTGAAAGTGCAGCTTGGCTGTATTACTGCATCTTCACTAGGGCCTCTGCCTGTCAGGGGTCCCACCTCTTCACACCTCTGTCTGTCTGAGTGATGCCAAAGTCTGTAATGGAGACCTGGTCTGACTCTTGTTCCAGCCTCAGGATTTTGTTCTGGAGTGATGGGGAGGGAGAAGGGTCCTAGGGAAGTGGTAGAATCCCCATCACTGGAGGTTTCTGAGAACAGGCTGGACAAACACCTGTCAGGGGTGGTCTAGATTTACTTGGTCCTGTCTCAATGCAAGGGGCTGGACTGGATGACTTCTTGAGCTCGCTTCCAGCCCTACTTTTCTATGTTTTGATAATAAGGAGAGTGAAAGACAGGGACATCTGGCTTGGGAAGAAGCCAGGTCTGCAGCTCCCTGAAGCAGGGGGCAGCATGGGAATTTTCCCAGGGTTGTGCATTTGTGGTCCATGCGCCCCTGTGCTTGGGATACACCCCTGATGCCCCCCTATTGGTGTTCGTGGTCATGCATATATGGGCTTTGTGAGGCACAAGAAGGGAGCTATTTATAGAGTTGAAATAACCTGCGGTCTAGTGGGTTTATGGGACTGCTATTCCTGGAGACCAGATTTCACCTTATTGACCCCCAAAGTGCTCCCTGTGGGCATTAAGCGCAAATATATGCTCACCCAGGTCCTGCTGCTCT
This sequence comes from Chelonoidis abingdonii, assembly GCF_003597395.2. Lineage (NCBI taxonomy): Eukaryota > Metazoa > Chordata > Testudines > Testudinidae > Chelonoidis > Chelonoidis abingdonii. The sequence continues at coordinate 19,019,191 of NC_133785.1, forward strand.
TTGCCTGAGACTGAGGGGTGGGCACCCTTGTCTCTCTGGTCTCAGCACTTGTGAAAATCAGGTGTCTATACGTCGCCCCTTGATCCTAAATCTAGCCGCTTATCTCTGAAAGCCCTGCCCTGGGTATAGCCACTGCCAGCCTAGGCTCGAGTCATGAGGCAAGCTGCAGTGTTAACACACCCTCTGGGCCTTTATTAGGAGAGTCACCTCTGTTCAGCAGCTGGCCCCATGCACTGTTGCTGACTCTCTAACAGACACCCCCACATATGGGGAGGAGACACTTGTAGCCCTCCCAGAGAACTCCGAGGGCATCCTTCACCCCAGGTAACCGGGATGGGGGGCTGCGAGGCGCCATGCTGCCTGCGTGCCCCAGGCTGTGGGACTCTGGCTATGGTGGAGTCAGCGAGGGTACCTGCTCACGTCATGTGCTCACCGTGGCTGCACTGATGGGAGGGGGAGGTTCTGTGTCCCCCACCAGGCACAATAGCTTGTACAGGGTTGGAAACTGGACTCCTAGCCCCATCACTGGATTCATAGGCAGTGAGCTGGCTCTGGGGAGCACAGCATGAGATGAAAGCACAGGAGAAGGGTGTCTGCCTGCTGCCCCACTGCTCCCATCCCTAGCCTCAAAGAAACCCTCAGGGCACCTCAGGTCTTTAGCTCTGGGCTTGAAATAAGCCTGGGGCTTGCCCCTATATTTTGTTAACCCCTTCATATCCAAAAGTGGCGCTTTTAACACAGTGTAGAGTTAACTGGGGATGGGATCCAGCGCCATGAGGAGACTGTACCCTACAGCCTTCCCTTAATCATGGGCCTGAACCACTATAGTAGTGCGATCCACCTTCCCTTCTTCCCTCCCTCGCTGTCACTCATTCCTGCCTCCTTCCTCCTCTCCCTGTCCCACTCCTCTCCCGCTCCCCGTTACCCATTCCATCTATCTTACAGGATCCCTGCATCTCCCCTATTCCCTTCTGTCCCCACTCTCTCCATGCACTGGTTCCATCTGCCCCCAATGCTGCTCCCACTCCGCCAAGCCCGGCCCCGTTTCCTGGTGTGTGTTGTGGGGCTCCCCAAGAGGTGAGTGGGTAGGAACAGGCTGGCCTGGGGCTTTCTGATGGGCATGTTCACAATCTGCCTGTCTCGTTCTCTCCCCCAGGTGACACGAGTGCCCGTGGAGAGCTGTGAGCAATACAAGAGCTGTGCGTTGTGCCTGGGATCCAAGGACCCCCACTGTGGCTGGTGTGTCCTTCATAACGTGTGAGTACAGCGGGCTCGTGCTGTGTGTCTGTGCCAGCCCTGCACAGCTGCCCTCTCTCCCCGGTCACCTGCAGGGCTGCCCAGGACAAACACTCACTGCTGCCCCCTGAGCCAGGGCTCTGCTGGGTCTCCCAGGACCAGCAAGGACATGAATCCCCACCCCAACGCAGCATAACAGATCCCTGTTTCGCTGGGGGCTGAGCATGCTGTTGGATTTTTATCGCATGCCTTTTGTCTGTATGGGTTTGTACTGCTGCCCATCATGGTGGTATCTGAGTGCCTTCCACATTAAACAGATTGGGTTCCAGTCTGCTGCGCCTACAGGGACTGACGATAGGCCTTGCTAGAGCCAAGCGCAATCCAGGCAGGTCCTGTGCCAGTGCCCATTGCTCCTCACCTGTCTTACTATCCTAGTCCTGGGCACTATCTAGCCTCCCCATTCCTGTCCTGGGCCCCTCACACAGCTCAGCCAGGGCCTCTCAGTGCTGACCTGCAGCCCCTTACTGTTCCCTCTCGAGTCCTCATGCTGGCCGATTAGCCTTGCTTGGGTGGCTTCTCAAGGTGCTCTTGCTGAGATCTGTGGTACATGCTCAGCCCCTGTCAGACCCCAGCAAAAGGAAGAATAGTCCATCTCAGCGGGTGTGACCCTCAGCTTCCTCCGCTGTGGGTGGTGTTGCCACTCACTGACTCCGTGGAGCGTGTGGGTGCAGATGAGAGCCCTTCAGAGAGAGCCACTGGCTGAGGGGTTGGTTCCCTGCCAGTTTCCAACTGGTGGCAAACCAGCCTGGGAGATAAGGGCCCGTCCGCCTAGCTTGTGCTGTCTCTCTTTGGCTTCTCCGGCTGTGCTGTGTCCCCTGGAATGAAGTGGTGCTGCGAGGGTGATTGATGGCAGCCCGCTCCGAGTCGCCAGCCATCTAGCACACGGAGGATTCTGAGTGTCAGATCTGCTGGGTGGGTAAGGATTAGACATGAAGCTTCCCTCCCTGATGGGCAGGAGCTTCCCATCCCCCTGCAGCACACATTAATGCAGGTCACATGGCAATGGAGAAGCTCTCCCCTGCCCCCCTTGCTCAGCTGTTCTCCAGCCCTTCTGGGCTTGGCGGCTGCTGGGGCATGCAGGGTGCTGCAGTGTTGGAGACTGGATCATCTCATTAGCCCTGTGGAGTCCAGGGGATTTCACCCCTGTGGTGACTTTCCCCTTTGTGACCAGACGTGGTTTGATGGTGGTTCGGAGCCTGCTGTGAAATGAGTTGCTGGGGCTCAGCCCAGTCCTGAGCAGACCGGTGCCCACAGCACAAAGCTCCCACCATGACAGACACTAAGTACCCTGCTTGTGAACAGCTTAACAGAGCAGTCACGGACTGAGAGCCTTGGAGTCACTCTGCAGCATGGATGGCAGAGAGCATGGGGAGAGCGAGTCCTGACACTGGCCCTGGCCTCAGTCTCCTACGCTGCCTCCAGCAACACCTGCTCCTAAGAAATGCACAGTGGGGCTAAGCCTGTAGTGGGCGACAGACTCAGGGAGCTAATAGGAGCTGCCCGTCTCTTCATGCTGTGATGTTTACACCAGTTTCTCTCACACACATGCAAATGTACCCGATTTCACTGTGGCCTCTAGGCCAGAAGTACTGGAGCTAACCTCTCTGTTACTCAGGAGGCCTGTGGAAAGCAGGACCTTTACCTCTCAGAGGTCCTGTTCCTCAGCTCCCCGCTGGCAACACGAAGCCAGTGTCAGTGGCCAAGGCAGCCGGCTGGGCTATTGCACGTCGTGTGATGGTGCAGCTTGGGGAGAGGCAGCAGGCACAGTCAGACTTGCACAGAGCCAAGACCGTGTTATGTGCCAGCACCCTTAGCAGTGAAAGTGGGCTGCAAGTGCAGACAGCGGGTGAGAGACACAATAGAATAATCTGCCTTTTACATGTTGCGCCTCTCACCTCGTGTGCACAGTGCAGCCAAAATGCAGCGCCTCAGGCGTGGAGGGCAGCAGTCAGTGCCCCGTGGACAAAGCCCTGCTCTTTCTCAGTGTGCCAGTGGATCTTTAATGGCCATGCGGAGCAGGCAGGAGCTCAGTGTCTCCACTCTGCAGGACCCAATGCAGTAACCTGCATGGAACCAAGCTCTGAAGGGCAGAAGGCTGAGCTGAGCCTGTTGGGATTTGTCTCAGTGGCTGTGAGGGGAGCTGAGGCATTACACACCTGAGCCATAGTGTGGTGAGCCATCCCCTCAAGCTTCCAGCCAAGCTGTAGTGGGCCTGTTAGGGGGAGGGGTAGGCAAGAAGCAGAGGGAAATTGGAGAGGAGAGACCCAAACATGGGGTGTGGGGCAATCCGAGGGAATTTCTGCTGAATGGAGCCAGTGAACTCCTGGCCGGGGGCCTCACCTGGACCTTCCTTTTCCAGACTTGCTGGGCCTCATGCTGTCCAAGGGGCAAAAACTGATGCCTCTCTCCCTATCCCCAGGGTAGATTTCAGGTCAGACCCAATGAGCCAGGCAATAGCTCCCACAGCAGCGGGACATCCCGCTGTGGTGCACATGTGGTCAGCCACAGCCACCTGTGGTTAGCAGTGATGCCGGCACAGCTGCCTGCATAGGCGGAGAGGCTAAACCACAGGGGCCTTGACTCTCCCCTCACTCCCCACCTGTGTCTGACAGGAATGAAAGTCATAGTGTTTCAGAGGCAAATCGCAGGCAGGCAGTCATGCCTCACCCGTAGGGAAGGGGCGGTGCTAATGGGCTGTAATTTGCTCTGGACAGCTGGGTGGGAAGGCCTTTAACCTGGCAGCCAGGATCCCACAGCTCAGCTCCATGTGCAGGAGGGATGGGAAAATGGCTTGAAAGGTAGAAAAACCAACACAAAGTTGGGGATTTTCTTTTGGGGGTTGGAATTGAAAATCACCTTGGAAGTGTGTGTCTCCCTGGCAAAGCTCTGCCTCTCTAGCCATACAGAGTGTTTAATTAAACTCTGAACTGCCGTCTCCCTCCATGATCCCTCAGAGAGGTGTGGGGGTGGGGGTTGGGACAGAGCTTATTTCGGGGTCTTCGAGGTACGGTGTGGCACTGGCATCTGCTCAGGGGATAAATCACCCAGACCACTGCCAGGACCTTGACATGCGTCCAGGCATCTCTCTTTTTGTTTGCCCTCCACTTAATCAAACTTTTCCCATAATGCAATAATGTTGTTGAAGATAAAGGGAAGTTCTTTGAACTCATTAAGGGGAAGCAGTGTGTCTGGAAGGGGCAGCAGAGTAGGGGAATGGCCCCCATGTCATGAGAGCTGGTAATTCCAGAGCTGCTTTCTGAGAGATCTGGTGATGTACTGGGGGAGAAGAAGCACTTAGAGCATAGAGGAAAGATGGGGGAGCTTCAGCATGTTATGGAGGAGCTGGTTGATATTGGTGCAAGGGAAGGGAGAAAGGAAGGGACTAAGTTAGTGCACTAGCCTCTGAAAACCTGAGTCCATAGCAGGGTTTAGGGTACAAGTGGAAAATAATTTCTCAGGCCACCCCAGGCCACCGCACGATTAGACGAGAGCACCATCAGAAGAGCTGGGGAGGGGTTTAGAATATCCAGGGGCATGCGGCAGTGCTGGAGTGGGGTGTGTCGGCAGAGTTGTGTGGCATACACAGGCTGGAGTAGCTGGCTGGGGTGCCTTGGGAGAGAGCCGTGGGAGGTACCCAGGGCTAGAGTAGCCTGGTGGGCGTGATACATCCTCTCCAAACACCTGCTCTGGGATTGGCTGTAGTTGTTCAGGGATTTAGGAGGGCTCCTGAGCCTGTCTGTAACGTGATGTCCATTCTCCATCCCACCCTGGTAAAGCTCTGACCTCTATGTAAAGCTCACTGTAGCAGTAACTCCCTGTGACTAGCCCTCCCACAGGTTTGGGTAGTGCTTGGCTCTGAGCTCGGGGGATTCTCCTTGTCCTCACTGTGGCTGTTTTATCTCTCTGCAGCTGCTCGCGGAAGGACCGATGTGAGCGAGCTGATGAGCCTCAGCGCTTTGCCTCAGACCTGCGCCAGTGCGTCCAGCTCACCGTCCAGCCCAAGAACATATCGGTCACTATGTCTGAGGTCTCGGTAAGCTACTTAGCCTGGGGGTGTATAAGTGTCACCTGTGCTAGCTTCATTCTGGTGCTGTGGCAAAGTGAAGGCAACAATTTGAAATAATTTAGTATCAAACAAATAGAGAAAATGGTAAATAGATAGTGATCAATTATAAATTACAAGTTATGAAATCCAGAAAATTGATAAGGGAAGCTAAAGACAGGGAAAAAGCCATTCCTGGCAGGACTAGGGCTAATAAGGATTTCTTTAAGTATATCAAACAAAAAAAATCCTGGAGCTAGTAAAATTGTTAATGATGTTGTAGAAAAGGCAGAACTGTTCAATAAATCGTTCTGTTCTGTATTTGGAAAGAAGCAGGATGATGTACTCGTATCACATGAGGTTGATGAAGTACTTTCCAGTCCATTAGTAACTAATGAGGCTGTTAAATAGCATCTACTAGGGATAAGCGTTCTTAAATCAGCAGACTCAGTTAACTAGCACCTAAGAACTGGCTAAGGAGATCTCTGGCTCACTGATGACAGAGTTTAATAAATCTCTGTTAATATAGGGGGAAATTCCAGAAGACTGAAGAAATGCTCATGCGCCAATATTCAAAAAGGTGCACCAGAAAAGGCTGTTGTGATGACCTGCTTCACTACAGGCTGCTTAGCTTGACATCAGTCCTGGGCAAAATAATGGAAAAACCGATGCGGTATTCAACTGATAAAGAGTGAAAGGATAGGAATATAATTAATGCCGGTCAACATAGTTTTATGGAAAATAGGTCTTGTGAAACAAACTTGAATCCAGTCTTTGATGAGATTGCATGTTTTGGTTGACAAAGGTAACTGTGTAGATGTAATATACTTAGATTTTGTAAGGCATTTGATTTAGTAACACACAACATTATGATTAAAAATTAGCACTATATAGTACCAATAAAGCACATGCAAAATGGAATAAGGACAGCTAACCAACAGATCTCAAAATGTAGTTGTCAGTGTGGACTCACCATCAAATGGGGTTGTTTCTAGTGCGGTTCTGCAGGGACAAACTCAACACTACTCAGTATTTTCATCAGTGATCTGGAAGTCGGTATAAAAATCACTGCTGGTAAACTGTATGGAGAACATGCAGATTGGCAGAGTGGTTAATGGTGAGGCCAGGGCAGTCAGACCGAGCAATCTGCATCACTTGGTAAGTTGGACTCATACAAACAGACTGCATTTTAATATAGCCAGATACAGAGCTGTGCATATTAGACTAAGGAGTGTAGGCTTTTCCTGCGGAATGGGGGATTCCAAAAGGGAGTTAGTGGTCAGAGTGGACAGGCAGTTCCAGACAAGCGCTCACAGTGATTCTGTGGCAGAAGGGGCTAGTGCGGTCCTTGGGTACATGAACAGGAGAATAGTGGGCAGGGGCAGGGCGGTGATTCCACTTCTGTATACGGCATAGGAGAAACCAATACTGGAATACTGCATTCATTTAAAAGGAAGTTGAAAAATGAGAGGGTGCAGAAAAAGAGGCATAAAAATATTTGAGGGCTGGAGAAAATGCCTTATTGAGAGAGAGACTTAAAGAGCTCAGTCTGTTTATCTCATCAAAAAGAAGTTGGAGTAGTGACTTGATTATGATGTCTAAGTACCTTCACAGCGAGAAAACAACAGGTACTAAAGGGCTCTTTAATCTAGCAGAGAAAGGCATGAGAACGACCAATGGCTTCAGTGAAAGCCAGATAAATTTAAATTAGGAATCAGGCACACATTTCTAACAGTGAGGGTGATTAACCATTAGAATAGACGCTCAAGGGAAGTGGTGGATTCTCCATCTCCTGACGTCTGCAGATCAGGACTGAATGCCTTTTTGTAAGAAGTGCTTTAGCTAAACACAAGTTATTGGGCTCAGTGCAGAGGTACCTTGATGAAATGCAGAGGGGGGGGTTTAATAGCAGCCTTCAGCTACCTGAAGGGGGGTTCCACAGAGGATGGAGCTAAGCTGTTCTCAGTAGTGGCAGATGACAGAACAAGGAGCAATGGTCTCAGATTGCAGTTGGGGAGGTCTCGATTGTATATTAGTGAAACACTAGTTCACTAGAAGGGTGGTGAAGCACTGGACTGGGTTACCTAGGGAGGTGGTGGAATCTCCATCCTTAGAGGTTTTTAAGGCCCGGCTTGACATAGCCCTGGCTGGGATGATTTAGTTGGTGTTGGTCCTGCTTTGAGCAGGGGGTTGGACTAGATGACCTCCTGAGGTCTCTTCTAACCTAATCTTTTATGAGTCTATGGAGGAAGTCAGACTAGATGATCTAATGGTCCCTTCTGGCCTTGTGCTCGCTGAATCTCACCTCCTTCCTTGCCCCCGGAATTTTCAGGAATGAGTGAGTGTTTGCTTCTGGACTTGGGGCCAGGCTCACCTGCTGGATTTCAGGGAGCATGTGGGTACTGTTCCTGGCCTGGCCTGGCCTGTTGGTTGGGCTTGGTCTGGTTGATTGTTAATGAGTTCCTCTTGTTAGCTGATTCTCTGTGTGATATTTCTCCCTCCTTTCCCCAGCTGGTTCTGCAGGCCTGGAACGTCCCAGATCTCTCCGCTGGGGTAAACTGCTCCTTTGAAGATTTCACGGAGTCCGAGAGCCGCATTGAAGACGGGAGGATCTACTGTAGCTCTCCATCTGCAAAGGATGTGATCCCCATCACCAGGGGCAGGGGTGAGTTTAGGAACCACACTTGGTCCATGTCACCTTCACAGCGGCTGCCTGACATACCTTGCAGGACTTTCCCATGGAAGCCACATGCAGACAGGAGCTGGGCTAGTTGCCGGCTTTCCCCTTATGACTTAGTTCTGCACTTCCCATAGTGCTGTAGACCTTGAAGCCAGCGAGGAGGCATGAATGTCTGGAATAGTTCAATGGCTGCTCAGCCACCCCCAGCCTGTATATTTTAAACTTACATTCAAAGCCCTGCCTCTTTCTAGCTATCTATAGCGTAAATGTGTGTGACAGCCCCCCTCTCTGCCTCAAGATAGAGGAGAGGGGTAAAGTGTGTCAATACACATGTGGTCAGGGTGTGGGCATTCAGACACACACCATCCCTGCCCGCTGGATGAAATTAGCAGTGCTGTAGTCTCCCCAGGAGAGCAATGTGGAGGCCCTATCATTTGGGGCATTTAAAGCTGGCCTGGACCAGACATGAGGGAATGCCCTGTCAGGATCAGTCCTGCGTTGGCCCTGGGGAGATGGCTGGGTGAGCTAGCAGGTCTTTTCCATATCCAGCAGCGCTGGAGCTGGATGTGCAGCAGTGGGAGAGACTGTTTCTGTTCTCTGCACTCTTGTATATGCATGTAACTGGGCAGCCACTTGTCTCAGGGACAGAGTCAAGGGCACATTCCAGTGGCACTGCTGGGGCGGGTTGGGGGGGAGGGAGGGCTGGCCAAATTTCAGTGAGTGGCATGGTTACTTGGGGCAAGGGGTCACAACACCAGTCAGATTTGGCCCGGCCACTCCTCCTTCTGGGGCAAATGGTGTAGTGACTTGTTACGCAGAGAGTCTGTCCCCATATAGCGGCACCGTAAATGGGCAGGACTCACCACCCGCGGCACCTCCTGCTGGTGATTTCGGGAATTAGCTCGATTCCAGTGGAGCGCCCCCTCCTGGTGGTGTCCCATCCGTTGTTCTGCCCTCTGTTCTCCGCTGCTGTTGCTGGACCCGCGTTGCTCCCTGCTCGGCGGCGTCCTCTTCGAGGCCACTGCCCTCCGGCAGTGTCCCTTAGTCCATCTGGGCCCCCTTCCGGGGATCGATGATCAGCAGTCCGACATTCCAGCCACCATAGTCAACCACACACCCCAAAGTCTAATCCCTCTTGTCAGGGATCGGGCATAGTCTATAATGGCCGCTCCCTACAGCCAATGGCTGGGTGTACTGCAAGGAGGAATGGGGGGGACCCAGGACCGCCCTCTACTCTGGGTCCCAGCGCAGGGACCCTCTGGCGTCAGCCTCGCTGTCCTCTTTCTTTCCCCTCCTCTGTCTGTTCCCCTGGGCCGCTTCCCCTACAGCCCCTTGCACCCACTAGGCCCTTCCCTTCAGGGCCTGCAGCCTGGCGGCTATAGGCTAGAGCCTTCTAGCCTTCCTGAGCCTGCCCAGCACTGCGCTGTCCTCAGTGCTAGTCTCCCCCTTGGAGACTGACCTTCCCCTGTCAAAGGCCTGGGACAGACTGACCGTTCCTGCTCTGGGCAGCCTTTATATATGGGTGAGCCTGGCCCTGACTGGCTCCCCATAAGCCCTTTTCTGATTGGCTCCCGGGCTGCACAGGCTCCCTGGCCTGCCACAGCCCATCCTCCCAGGGAGTGGGGCAGTCTGCCCCACTACAGGCACGCAGGGGAGTCTGCCAAGAACTCAGCTCCTGGAGGCACGGATTCATACGCTGTGTGGGTAAGAGAGGGGAAACTGCAGCTAAGAAACGGGTAGATGCTTCATTGTGCTCTGCCCTCACCCTCTCCTGCTTCTTGCGCACAGCTGCCTGTAGATGGCCCGAGCGTCTAACTGTCAGTCTAGCATTGCGGTACCCTACAGGGCTCTGTGGCACCTCATTCCCTAGCACTGGAGCATTCTCCAAACAGGTTGATTTTGCAGCAGACTCCACCAGACTCTTTTGCTGGCCTAGACTGTTCCAGTATCTGGTTTGGGTGCTCTCCTTAGCCCCTCACGCTGCTGCTACCATGAGCACAACCCAGGGCGCGTGTGCCTCCAATCCCCCGCCCCCCCCCCCCCACACCTGCCAGCACTGCGCAGAGCAGGAAACCGAAGGGGCATTGTGCAGAGCAACTTTGCCTGTCCTCTGAGCCCTGCCAGCCAATCAAGAGGCTTCCTGAAGGAGAGCCCTCCCTTTTTATCTCAGTAACTGGGTGATTTTTTTAGCTATTTGGGGTTAACTGGGATCACTTCATGCCTCAGTCAACCTGCACACGGGCCTCGATTGCTCGCTGCTGTGCCATGTGCTCTGTTCCATAGGCCTCTCTCTGATCCATGTCCCTTGTGCCCGTGGCCCCTCTCTGAACAGTGCATGCACCTTGTTCTCTTGCAGGCGACAAGCGGGTGGTGAAGCTCTACTTGAAGTCCAAGGAGACTGGGAAGAAGTTTGCTGCTGTGGATTTCATTTTCTACAACTGCAGCGTCCATCAGTCGTAAGTGACCTGGGCTGCGTGAGTGGGTTCTGGGGAGGGGTCAGAGTAGGCCATGAGTGACGGAGGCAGGCAGAAGCAGGCAGGGAGAGATGCCAGTTATGCACCTAAGAAACATGTGTAGACAGGCCCAGAGGGTGCTAGCTGTGTGCTATGGCTCATTGGGATTTGGGGTAGGATTGTTGGCAATCTAAGCCATCTGGTCTTCCCCTAAAGTTTGGTGTAGCGAGGGGGCAAGGACTGGACCAAGGTCCCTGAGAACAGGGGAAATCTCTAAACAGTCATAAATCCATCCCATCCTTGTTGTGCAGCTGAGAGAGAGGGAGTGGGAGTCCATTCCTGCTGCTTCTCCAACAGAACCGTTTGCAAAGTTCCAGTCAGACACACCTGTGCAATCTCATGGAAGGCTGTCGTGCTGCACAGGTGGCATTCAAGACGATAGGGTGTCTTGTGAAGGCGTGACTTGACCTGCAGAACCGGGAAGGGAAGAGCCCACAAGCGTGACATTCTGAGCCTATGCTGGCAGTTAGATAGCCCCCAGCACCTGGCCAGTTTCTTTGCTTATAAACGAAGCGCTTGGACCTGGAAGCAGGTGTGAGACAATAAACATGTTGCCCCACAGTGCCTCTTTTCTACAGTCGCTGCTCATAGCAGAAGCTCATTTGAAAACTAGGATTTTCTTTTTGGAAAGCGTTGAAAGAAACAGGAACAAGTTGGATACTCACCAGAATGCAGATTCCTTAGCAATTCCTGTGACTCAACCTCCTCTCTTAGGGGCTGCGCATCTTGTTACGCCTTCAAACAGTTAACATGCAGGGCAGGAATGACTTGGCTATGCAGAACTCATGAAATCCTACGTTTTCCTAGGGATGGCAGGTTGGGACGTTCCTGCAAGGCTGAATGGAACATCCTGCATATGGTGGGGCATTTGCCCAGGAGTTTTCTAAGTGGAAGTAGCTATGGATAGCTTTCTACCCAGACTCTTTTGGAACCTTCTTTAAATGTGGATCTACGATGTCTTTTGAGCCATGCTTATGAGAAAATGTGGGGTGGGATATATGACTGTTGGGATATGCAGTGATGGGTGATATACCCCATGCGTAGATAACATGGCAATAAGTGTAGTATGCAAACTTTAGTTAGAGAAGAGTCTGGGGTGTATTTGGGCAAAAAATTCAGAGATCAAGAATGTGAGTGGTTCTGTTCTGCCAGAAACCCTGCATTCAAGAGACAGGGTGATCAATGATTCCAGCAGAGTGAATGTCTGGCAATGTGTGTTGGAAAGTTTCCTGCAGAAGAGTTTAGCTCCAAATCATAGGGGCAGCCTGGAGCTCTGCTACAAAAAGCCTCTTCAAAGACAATTCATCAAACAAGCTGAGTTTTCAACTTTGATCAGGGAAAAAGCAGGTGAGATGCGGGAGTCCCGGAATGGTGCCTGGAAACCTGCAGTGAATATTCAAGCTTCAACATCTGGGGCTGCTGGTGAACAGGAGAGCCTGAATACACCTATCTCTGCCTATCTGCCAGGGAGATGTCTGTATCCAGGCGGAATTGGGAAGGGCCTCTGGGGCATAAAGGCTGGGCATCAGAACAGAGCAATCAGGACTGTGAGGTAGACAGTTGAGGCTTTGATGTACAGACAGAAATGCTCCCTCCAGGTGTTTTGTGTTGGGGAGGTAAGGCCGGTCCCATGTCTGGCAATTTGGTACTGCCCGCCGCTTCTTCAAAGAGCAGATGTGTCACATGACTCAGACTTTAGGGTCAGAAGGGACCATTATGATCATCTAGTCTGTCTTTACTCCCTTGCAGAGCGAGGGGTGAAGAGAGTTTTAAAACTGGACTTTCTCTCTCACCTTGACCCCAGACAAAAGCTCTGTCTCCCTTCATGTCGTGAGATTTCAGTACCGTTAGATCAGCTTGGGCTGGGGAAAGTTGCATGTCATTATTTTGCAAATTTAAAAAGCAGGTGTGATTTTAAAAAAATAAATCAGTAAAAGAAACAAGAGTTTTAACTACAAGTGGCATCAACTGTGGTCAGATTGGGGGCCCATTGTGTTGGTCTAGAGGGTAGAGATGCTGAGCAAAGTGGCATTTTATTTTATGGGCATGACGTAGAAATAAAAACCCGTAACAAAAATCTCTGCCTGATTTATTACCAGGTTGAGGTTTGATTTTGGATGCATTATTTAAAAAGGCTAATTATGGATTCATTAATATTTATGGACTCTGGGTTGGAGCTGATAGAAAAGTCCTTGTTCAAGGCTGTTGAACATTTTTATTATTTTCTTTACGTCAAGGATTTTAGAGTTTGGAGGCAATTTTAATTGTGTGCCCTGGAGTCAAGTCATAGCCAAAGAACATGACAGTATCCAGGGTGATGCAATACGTTTAAATACTGTTTGCAGACAGGTGGCTTTAATGGATCTCTTCAGAGTTAATAGCCTTTTGGATCCAGGTTTCATATTTTGCAGAGGAAAATCTATAAGTCAGCCTGATAAATTCTGTATTAGGAACAATGTGCTTTTCCACAAGGCTAATGTTTTTACTGTCTAGTTTTCTGATCACCATGTATTATGTTTTACTTTTACATTTGGGCAGCTTCACTTAGGTCAGGAGTCAAGGGCCTGAATGTTGAATCATTTCTCTGCTTGAGGATGAAAGGTTTGGGAGATTTTCAAATCATTATAGAAAGATAGAAGAATTGTGGGCCAGCTGAAACTGGAGTAGCTACCAGGAACTCTAATGAAGTTCCACCAATTTACACCAGTGGAAATGCTGGCCCAGTGTGTTCTCAGCAGAGCTCTGGAAAGGCACCGAGAAAATTTGCAGCTAAAATCCATTTGCAGATTGTGGGTCTGGTCCTGCCATGCGTGGAGAGCCTTTGATTCCTGTTGCCATGCATGAACTGGGCTCTCTGTGCCTTTTCAAAGGGCCCTGGGAATCTTGGTCTTGCTACAGGGGAGACTTGGGTAGGGGAACAGTATGTTACCCCTCCCACCTCCCCCCTTTTTATTTTTAAGTGACCATTATGAAAATGAATCATCAGTAGTCAAAGATGAGCTTAAAATAACTTGTTTAAAAAGTCTCTCCTGTGAATGTATCTTCGAGAGAACAACCTAAGGGGACTTTATCCTATTTCTTTCTGATTTGTTATCTTAGGGCTTTGTGCTTCCAACCAGCACTCTAGACATGGGCTCCTCTCCTTGATAGATTAGCATAACTAAATCTCTAATGAATTTCATTGGCATTTCTCCTTTCCCTGGTTATAGGGAGCTCTGCTTGGGGGGCTTAGAAAGTCTTTCCCTGCATTACTGCTAATCACCTCAGATGACGACAGCAGAAAGAATTTTAAGCAATCTCCTTTACTTTTCCACTTTGCTGCTGCTTGTTTTACTTTTTAGACCTCCTCAGCTTGGGGGAAGGGAAACCTCAGGCAGGTCACTTGTACTTTCTATTTCTGGTGGGTTGTGTGCATAGTGCTACCGTGTTGGGTTTTCTGATAGCCCAGGGGAATGTTGAAATCAACAACCACAAAAGGCTGTTTATATTGAAAGCTTTTTAAAAAATCCATGAATACATTTTGACTGGTGTTAGGTATTTGTAAATGGCCTCTCCTCCCACTCTCTTACATTCCTTTCCAACATTTGCAACCTAAATCTCTTGTTGCCGGCTACAGTTTTCATAAATGGTTAGCGTATTACAGTGCCCAACTTTAGATGCCATAAAAGGGTCTGATTTTCAGAGGGTGGATGAAAATCAGGCCCTTTAAGGTGTCTCAAGTTGGGCACCAAAATCCCTTGAAAATCTTTTCACAACACCCTTCAAGGAGGAGGTGAGATCTTGATCCCACATCTGGATGTCATTCAATCCTCTTTCTCTTGTAATTTCCTCTGGTGCAGGGACTCCCTTGGTGGCGTAGGGCAGGCATAGTGGCCCGGTGTCATCGTCCCCAGACAGTCTGTGGCACAGGAATTTGCTATGGAGTGGGTCAGGGAGGGAAGAGGCCTGTTGGGGCTGGTGGGCCTGTGCGAGTGTTCCAGCTATTCTGGGCTGCTGAGCAGCCTATATGCAGCTGTGGGAAGTTGCCGTAAGGTAGAACATCCAGTAGTGCTGCTGTAACATGTGCTGAGGTTTGGGCTTAGAGTTTTGCCCACTACCATCTGGAGCTGGGCCTCTTGCAAGGTGCAGGTGGGTATCAGAGCCCTTGTTTCCAATGTAACTGCCGCCATTACAGCATCACCAGGACAGCAGACCTTGTCCTGAGCATCGTTGGGCTTGAATTAAAATAGAAACTAGCTAGGTTTGCCTGAAAAGTCAGTTTGTGTTAGCAACTAAGATAATGCACCTTATTCGTGATCTCCGTAGTAACCTCTTGCAAGGGAAGGACACTGACAAGGAGACAGGTAGGGGATTCTCAGTAATGGCCCTTTTTGGGAAGCTATGGCTTTCCATGCTCCAATTAACAAACAGGAATTGGGAGTTGCTTGGAGTCCTCCTGGTAAATCCGAGACGGGGGGAGGAGGAGGGGGTTAGAACTCTCTTTTATAAATGCCCCCATGAGTTAATCTGTTTTGACCTTGTCAATATTTTCCAAACTGCTTTGAGAGGGGAGAGCCGTGACAGAGCCTCGCAACGATTCTCTCGTCGCTCTGCTTTACAGAGAGAGGAATCACCCTGACACTAGGAATTGGAGGCCTATAGCACCTCTCAATACAGATTATGTAATTCTCACTGAAGTGCTGTTTACTGTTGACAAGGTTGCCCCACAGCTGATTTTTCAAGGCCAGTCCTATGTGACATCTGGCAGATGCACAGAGAAGAATCTAGTCTCTATCCTTTCAGAAAAAGCTGCAGCAAGACGACCCAGGCTCCTGTTTGTTAAACCTAGATTAGCACAAAGTGTTTGACTATATACTTGTTCCATGTGCTGGGGGCATCTGCAGTTCTATGTGTAGTGACTAGGTAAGGCTGAGCTTTCCCTGAAATGCCTGAGGGAGGCCTTTGATTAAGGGGTAGCTAGTTAGTGTCCTTACTGTGAAGTCTGAGGCTAGAGCAAGCTGTCCTGAGCCCATGGCTCTGTGTGTTTTCACTAAATCTTTGACTGAGAAACATACAGAGTAACGCTGGGCCCTGTTGCACTCCTTATTACCATGCACATTTCTGCGTGGAAAAGGGATTTAGTGGCTTCTATGACAACATTTTCTCCTCCCTTACCCTGGATCACAAGAAGGAGACTCTATGGGTGGTGGGATCAGTTCATGGAGAGGAGCTGGGCTGATGGGAGACATATTTCAGCTTTGTAGAGCACAGAGTAACAGAATGTATATCCCCGGGCTGTATTCTCGTTCTGGGATCTTTCCTCTGCAGTGGGGATTCTCAGGGCCAGTGCAACCATTTAGGCGGACTAGGTGGTTGCCTAGGGCACTGAGATTTGGGGGTGCTTCTTTTTTAAATGGTTGAGCAGCCCTGCTGCTAGGGCAGAGAGGGAGTCTGAGCTGCCGGCGGGAGCTGGCAGCCCAGCGAGTCCCCTGGGTCAGGGCGCAGCTGCGGCAGCCAGCAGCCCAAGGGGTCCCCTGGCCCAGGGAAACCCTGTGCTGCCGGCTGCCATGGAGGCCCTCTGACCCTGGGTCAGGGCGCCACCGCGGCAGCCGGCAGCCCAGGGTGTCCCCCGGGTCAGGGCGCCCCCGCGGCAGCCGGCAGCCCAGGGTGTCCCCCGGGTCAGGGCGCTGCTGCGGCAGCCCGCAGCCCAGGGTGTCCCCCGGGTCAGGGTACCACCGCGGCAGCCGGCAGCCCAGGGTGTCCCCCGGGTCAGGGTGCAGCCGTGGCAGCCGGCAGCCCAAGGGGTCCCCTGGCCCAGGGAAACCCCGGGCTGCCGGCTGTCGCGGAGGTGCTCTGACCCTGGGTCAGGGCGCCGCCGCGGCAGCCGGCAGCCCAGGGTGTCCCCCGGGTCAAGGCTCCGCCGCCGAGACAGGCGGCAGCCCAGGGTGTCCCCCGGATCAGGGCGCAGCTGCGGCAGCCGGCAGCCCAAAGGGTCCCCCAGGGAAACCCCAGGGTGCCGGCTGCAGCAGAGGCGCTCTGACTCTGGGTCAGGGCGCTGCTGTGGCAGCCGGCAGCCCAGGGTGTCCCCCAGGTCAGGGAGCCGCCGCGGCAGCCCAGGAGCTCCCTGGGTCAGGGCGCCGCCGCCACAGCAGCCAGCAGCCCAGGGTGTCCCCTGGGTCAGGGCGCCGCCACTGCAGCCCAGGGTTTCCCCTGGGTCAGGGTGCCACTGGAGGGGGGGTAGGCAGCTCCCATGGAGCTGCCGCAGTGGTGCCTGCAGGAGGTCCGCTGGTCCGCGGCTCGGATGGAACTGCCGCAGTTGTGCCTGTGGACGGTCGGCTGCTTGCGTGGCTCCGGTGGACCGCGTGCAGGTACCACTGCGGCAGCTCCACCGGAGCCGCGGGACCAACGCGCGGGGCGGCAAAATTGCCGTCCGCCTAGGCGCTCAAAACCCTAGCGCTGGTCCTGGGGATTCTCCTTAGAGTGTGTATGTGGGGGGTGTCTCTGGGGCACCCATTAACTGGGGGAGCCCTGTCAGCACACCTGTATTTGAGCTATACTTTGTGGAGCAGTGGAGACCCAGAGCTGATGCAGAGACACAGACCCCACACCAATGGTAGGGGCCTTCCCCTGACCTTGAATTCATGTGAATCCACTGGGTTTGTGGGCTGTCCATGCGGCCTGGTCTTTAGGTCAGGGGTGCAAACTCTCTTCCTCTCCCCCCCCTCAGTGATGGGATGATTGTGTAGGAATCTCCCCAGGGAGAACCTTCTCTGCTAGCCCTGCCCCTTGACGATTTTCTGTCCCAATCAGGTGCACACTGTTTAAAGGCTACTCCAGCTGCTTTGATAACCCAATTAGTCATTCTGTGTCCAGATGACACGGCTTTCCTTGTAAGCGTTAACTCCCTCGTCAAGGTGTTCTTCAGGACATTGAGTCCTCTTTAGAGATAAAGACATAATGCTAGGTTCCCATATCGACTTGAATAGAGACTGTACTCTGGTTACGTAGGTGAGTGAGAAATCTGCCTTGAAAGTGAGTTGGGAATTCCAGAGAGAGAAAGAGTGAGAGAGCGAGCTCAATATAGGGACACACTTCTGAAAGGAGAACTCTGAACTCAGACATCTAGGAGTGGGGAAATCATAGATATGAGAGCAGGAGGGCTGGCCTGTAGGAATATAGGGACTGCCGGACTGGATCAGAGTAAGAGCCATCTATAAGAGCATAAGAATGGTCATACTGGGTCAGACCGAAGGTTCATCTAGCCCAGTATCCTGTCTTCCGACAGTGGCCAGTGCCAGGTGCCCCAGAGGGAATGAACAGAACAGGTAATCACCAAGTGATCTATCCCCTGTCGCCCATTCCTCGCTTTTGGCAAACAGCCTAGGGACACCATCCAGTCCTGAATCCTTTAGTGCCCAGCCCCAGCTGCTTCAGAGAAAGGTGAAAGCAACCTCCCTTGTGGAAAACCCAAACAGATTTGTTCCCAGTATTTCTTTGGGGGGGGGGGGTGTCCCCCCTCTGGAATCTCTTGGTCAGAGCTTCTATTGTGGCTTCTCTCTGAAGTCTTGAGCCAGAACCAGAGAAACTCTGGGGGCACAGTGGGGGGAGGTTTAACGGACATGGGGGCTAGTTCGTTAGTTTCTTCATTTCGATAAACTGGCAGAACATTTGAGTTTTAACAGAAGTTTGTTCAGACTCACATAGGCACCTGTGCAGAGATGAATCCATTACAAAGCAGCAGCCCCAATAGCATGTAAACAAACTCCTCTCATTGGCATAGGGGAATGGAGAAGGTCAAATGGCATAGGGAGCGTAGTTGTAGCCATGTCGATCCCAGGATATTAGACAGACAAGGTGGGGGAGCTAATCTCTTTTATTGCCCCAACTTCTATTGGTGAGAGAGAGACGCTGTCAAGCTCTGTGTAAGCTCAGAGCCATGTGTCTCTCACCAACAGAAGCTGGTCCCATGAAAGGTCAAATGGTGATAGGGTACCTGATCTGGATGGATGGCAGGATTTTGGAAGGTCACAGAGGGGAACTTGATTGATGGGAGTGGGATGGCACTTTGGATTGGGGAAATCACGCCTGGGCTCACACACCCGTCCTCTGTGTAATTCTCATATGTGAGACATTAATACCATCAGGTACTGGCATAGAAAACAAGAAGGCTCAGAGCTCTGCCCTCAGGTGGTGACGATGGTGGCCTTAAGAACCATCAGTGGTCAATCACTGAACCTCCTTGACATCTCCCAGCAAAGCTGTTCTTTCTTGGAGCCTCCACACCGGCCCTGTGTTCTGAGCTCCCCCTGTTGGCCGTGTGGCAGCAGACTGCCCATAAACCCTACCCCAGAACGAGGGCAACGTACAGGGTGATACTGGTGCACAAAGAAGGAAGCGAAGCAAAGGAAACTGGTTTCGTTTCAGCTCCACTAGCCCTGTGGGAAATGGATGGGGGGCTGGAGTTGGTGTCTGTCCGATGGGGAGGCAGGAAAATACATTTTATTTATAAAGCTTCTTTGAGGGCATCACAAATAAGAGGCCCAAACAGTACAGAAATGGCCAAGCAACTGTAACTCTACCACATCTGCAGTCGGGCGTCCTTCTAACTTCAGGCATGTGAATAGAGCAGCCCTGTCTCACAGGTCAGGCTTTTGTTATAAGTCTCCATTAGGCAAATGGGATTTTAATGCATTGCTTCAGGGGCCGGGTGCTGCGTGTCAGTGTAAGGAAGGCAGGGGCTGGGCTCGCTCCTAGCGTGTGAATCACTGCAGCCCCTGCTCAATGCACAGACTCTTCCAGGCTCCTCACCCTGCTGTTGCCTTTTTCCTTCTTTCTTCTATAGCTTAAAACTAATTTGTGTTCCTCAGGAAAGTATCGCCTGCTGGTACTTGCTAGAGCCAGGTGTAGTATGGACAGGTGTTGTGCAAACTCTCTTAGCTCTGCTCGTGCCCCCGCTGTCCAGACCTTTGGTCCCCCTGCTGTCCCTGTCCCAGGCTTCCCACATGGTTCTGCCTGTGCCCTGCAATTTAGATGCAATTGGTGCTTTACAAAACAAGTACAGATCGTGTCCTCATCCTGCAGATCATATAACTTTAGGGCCTGATTCTGCAACTTTTACTCCCGGTGAGTAGCATTTACTTATGTGAGCAATCCTACTGCCTCTAATGGGACTGTTATGCTACTTGTTTGACGTAAGGGATGCAGAAAATCAAAGACGACATGAGGAGCTGGGGACACACAGCGGTATAGAGAGGACAGGGGCAAGGTCGATAAGTTCCCTGGGAGAATAATGTGCACATCTTGAGGTTACTTTTTTTAAATCTAAGGCTTTGGTTGAAAGGCCTCCTTGAAGCTGCAACTTTTCAGGAGAGACTCCGAGAATGGGAGGGAGGGGTTGTAGTGAGCAGGGTCAGGAGGGAGCCCCAGATATAGGGCAGCACGAAGGAAGGTGTACAGGTGAGTTCAAAGAGGCATCCACAGAGATGGGTTGGGTTGAGCAAAGAGAGTGGCGTGGGTGTAAAGGAGATGAGAGCCAGCCTGCAGCACTCCTTGCTCCTTCAGTCCTAGGTCTCTCTGGTACCCTGGTGAGTACGAAGGGGGCTGGCAGTTTGGTGACATGGACAGAAGTCTGCCATAGACTAGCAGGAGACTGCTCAAACTCATGGGGTTCTGTGGAGGGGAATGCCATTAACCGACTAATGACTGCCACTAGCACAGGCCTCCTTACACCTCCCCCCCCCATCAATGTGTTCTGCAGATTAATGGAAGCAAAGCACAAGGCGCTTACAGTGCAACCACCCTCCCTCTCAGCTGCCACTCCAAATGTAGGCTATAATGAAATGTAATATTTCTAAGGATGTATCTTTCATCCTGAGATACCATCTTAAAAGTAGCTCGGGGGATCTTAGGAAGTCAGAGGGAGCTGCTATGCGTATGCAGATGCTGTTTCCGTCAGCACAGATCATGTATATAATTTTCCTTTCCAGTGAATCTCTCTTGTTCTGTGTGTGCTCGTAATAGAACTTGCCCCCTCCTCCCTTCCCCTCCCCATGGTTTGCTCCGTATCCTTCCTCCAGGGCTGGCTTGTGTAGAAATCACTGCTCCCCACCAGCAGGGCTTCCTCCTAGCACCTCACGTGAAAGAGCCCAGACTGCTCACGTCAAACACCTGCCTCTTCCTTTCTCTCGCTTTCGGGAAGCACCTTTGGCCACCTTCACCTTGCATCTTCCTTCCTTCCGTCCTGCTCTCTACTTGTTTCCCCAGTCAGGCTTATCTCCCCCCTGTGGATTCTTGTTTTATTCTCTGCCTTCCCCTCTCTCCGCACAGAGCGCTGAAGAGCTCTTGGTGCGCTAAGCTGGAGATGAGAGAAGTGAGTGGATTTGTGCCCCAGGCTGTGCATCTACCGATATAATGGCGAGGTGCACTCTGTGCCTGGGGATGAGAGCGAGTGAAGGTGAATGAGGAACGATGCTACCCCATCAGACTCAATGGAAAGACTCCTGTTGCTTGGACGAGGCCCTGGGACAGCAGGAGGAATGCCGTGGGGACTTGAGCTGCTTGCTTCTAAACTGGCTGACAGGAAACTGTCTCCTGATGTTGTGATCCACAGGTTCTCGGACTGGGCTCTGTGGAGCTGATTGTGTCCTAGCTGGGATTTCAGGAGTGACGCTTTCTACTCTTTATAGCCTTTTCTCCATATAGCCTGGTGACTCTCCTGTGGTATCCAGAGACTTCCTTGACTCACTAACCCCCCTGCACTGCCGCCTGGTGCTCCTGTATCAAATGTTTCTTTGTGTAAATTGAACCGTGAGCAAATTCACAAATGACCCCAGAATTGGAAGGAAAGCAGCCCCTCTGAGCCGTCACCTAGCGGGGACAGCAGGCCATGAGTGGAGACTCTGGCCTCAGATCCAAGGCTCAGTGTCCCCTACTCAATGCTGCTCACTCCACCTCTCTTTCTGCAAGGCTTTGTGTTTACTAGGGTGATCCTCGTTGGCTGCAGACCTCACTGCTTTTTTTCTAGGTGGGGGAACCTACAGCCATGATGCACCCCAGCTCATTGTGGCCCCCTTAGAGGTTCCAGAGAAGACCCTGGACATGGATCGTTTCATGACTATGAGCTCCTTGGGGGAGGGATCTGTTTGTACAGCACCTAGCACAATGGGGCCCTGGTTTATGGCTCAGGCTTCTAGGAGCTGCAGTAATACAACTAATAAATCATCATCATAATGCTCAGAGACCCTTAGGAGGCAAGGAGGGGGGCAGTTTGACTGGCAACCCTGCTAGTCTGCCTCCTGGTGGTTGCTGCCAGTGAACCCAGTCCCTCAGGGTAGGTTTCTGTTTTGCCTAACTGGAGGTCTTTGCTGAGTTTGTCTCCACTCGTGACACTTGGCTCCACCACTTGGAGGAGGCAGGAGAAATTGCTGGTAAATTAGTCATAGGTGACATGGCGGCTGAGCTGGTTGGGGCTCTGCGCCTGCATCTGGGTCTGTATTGTGGCTCCGACATAAATAGTTTCCTGCCCAGTTTGGTTGGTTGTGGAACAGGTGCAATCAGGGAGTTGCTGTCTGCCCCAGTGCCTAAAGTTTAAGGACGAGTGTGAGGGAGATTTCCTCCAGTTATCAGGAGTGATGAAAGCTTTTTAGTTGATAAGTGACGAGGAATTAAAAATGCCTGACGGTGGGAAGCAGGAGAGAGACTGCACAGATGGCAGCATGCTGCCGAGCAACCTGCCACTGCATCGGGAACAGACAGTAATGACGAATGGACACTTCAGGATAAAACCTCAAATGCGTAGTACAGCCTGACATTGGGCAGAATGCGCCTCTCTCAAACGCACAGCAGAGAACTCAGGCTCTTTTGTGTGCTTTGTCAACACCAGGGATCCAACTGGGCCAGTTTGCCGTGATTCATTGAACCAGTAAGTTTTGCTGCTAGAGGTATCTCATCTCTAGAATCTCAGCTTTCATTATCTTCTCTCTAGCATTTGCTTCCTGTTGTGAAGGTTGTTTTTCATAACGGACAAGTGCAAACTAGTGCAGTGGTGTCTGAGTCTGCAGACTGCTTGAAAAGCTAGCTCTGGGAGAGGTTTCAGCTTCCCATATTCATTTCAAAGGGTTCCAACACCTAATCGTGATCATTTACATTTCAAGGCTGCTAACTGTTTCACTGCTGATCAAAGCATGCAAGGAAAGAGAGGGACAATCAGATATCAGTAATCAGCTTAATTTGCAGCAAGCAAGATTAAGGTTAGATATTAGAAAAATATTTCTGTCTATAAAGATAGTTAAACACTGGAACAGGCTTTCTAGGAAGGTGGTGGAAGGTTTTTAAGAATAGGTTAGACAAAAATCAGTCAGAAATGGTCTAATGATACATAATCCTGCCTCAGCTTGCGGGGGTGGACTAGATGACCTCATGAGGTCCCTTCCAACCTTTTGATTCTATGATTCTATGAGGTCCCTTCCAACCCTAAATTTATATGATCACAGTGATAAGCCTGGTATGACAATGTCAATAACATGGTTTGTACCCTTTGGGTCTCATTCTGGCATCATGAATGAGAAAGCTTAGGCCGCAAGTGGAATTCAGGAGAATAAATTACTAATTTATTGTCCCAATCTAACTCCTGGACTTGCCAAGGAAATATTGCTGAATGGAGGGGAACTGGAATTGGAATTGACTAGGATAGGTAAGGGTAACACATGTCAGAACTGTGTTTAATTCTGTTCTAGTTTAGGTTCCCTAGTGCTTGTGTTCTAGCTGCTATATGTTTTATAGAGAGTTTGGCCAGCTAGTCTCTGTTAATGCCCCTGTACACGAGGGATTAAGTAACAGTAACTATAATATAATTACATTTGATATCTTCATGGTGGAGGGGAATCCTAGCAAGAGGTAACAATGTCATGCAGAACTCCAGGAACTGGCACTTTAGAAATGGCTCTCTTAGGTTAGAAAGCCTGAAGGTGTAAATTAGGAAATTAAAATCCCTGGAGGGTGTTGAAGAATGGCTTGTTAGAGTCACTAGAAATAAGTCTATTCCCTGTCAGATAAAGAGGAAGCCAACAGGCCAGAGAGAAGCCAGTGTGGGTAACTGGTAAGGTACACACGGCCTAAAGTATACCTGGGGATACCGGAGACCCAAGTTCCCTGTCAACTGCGTGGCACCCTATTTAACGCCGCACAGACGCTCGGGGAGCCCTCCTGGGGACCAGCCACAGCCAGGGGAGGGGCGCCCCTTCCCCAGCCCCAAGCTAGACTGGCCCCCAACCTGCTATGGCCAGGGCAGTTCCCCAGCCCCAGCTATGCTGCAGCCTGGACCTGTTGCGGCCGGGCGGGCCAAACCTGGATGGGATGGCGCAGCCTGAACCTGGGCAGCCCAGATCTGGTCAGGGCAGCGCGGTGTGGCCCAGACCCAGCCACAGCCAGGGCAGCTCGGCTCGAACCCAGCTGGGGTGGCCCAGCCCGAACCCTGCTGTGGCCTAGATCTGTTGTGGCAGGGGCGCCCCTCACCGAACCCAGCCCTGGCCTGGACCTCCTGGGGCTGGGGGAGGGGCACCTATCCTGCAGCCCCAACCTTGGCGCTGTCGCGGCAGGAAGAGGCGCCTCTCGCCCCCCAACCCAGGTCCTCTCTCCCTGTTGTAGCCCCGGAGCACCTTCCTGCACCTCAACCCCCTCATTCTTGGCCCCACCCCAGAGCCTGCACGCCCAGACAGAACCCTCCTCCCCACCCCAACCCTCTGCCCTAGACCTGAGCCCCTCATCACCAGCCCTACCCTAGAACCCGCAGTCTGAGTCGGAGTCCTCATAGCCCTGCACCCCAACCCTCTGGCCCAGCCCTGAGCACCCCCCACACACTGAACCCCTCGGCCCCACCCCCACCACATGAATTTTGTTATGTGCACTGATATGAAGGTGATGTGTGACACATCACCTCCATACTGGTGCACATAACAAAATTCATTCTGCCTATAGGTGGGAAAAATTAGAGGGAACCCCGAGACTCATCCCAGGGGAGGCTGGGAGAAGGGAATGGAAGATGATTAGGTGCACTCATCACTCCCCTCCCACCTCCCCATACACACGGCTGGAGTGCTCTGCCTCGGAGCGGAGCTCATGGCCTCAGTGCCTTGTAGGATCAAGCCCCCAGTGTGGGACTGTCCCTCCCAATTCAGGACTGATGGCAACTTTAGAAGAGGTCTGGAAGCATTAGGCCATGACCTGAAAGAGACAGGAAGAAAAGACTGCTTAGCCTTGAAGTTAACATGGGACAAGGCTAGGTATGTGGTACACAGATCCCTAGGTGGAGTCCTTCTTTCTGGTCCCATCTTCTCCTTCCCCAGGGCATACCACATATTCCCCAGTGTTATTGCAGCCTCATTTTAAATGTCCAGAGTTATGGAGGCCTGAGAGACTATGAAACAGTCTGAAAAATCTCATGGCTAGAAGATGTTTCTTCATATTCAGCTTGTATTTGCCGGAGCTTCATTTCATCTTCTTACTTCTGGTTGTACCACTGGGCCACCCAAAGAGTCTACTCTGCCCTCAGTGATCACCCCATCAGGTGCTTGTACCCAGGAACCCCTTTGACCAACTTCTCCATGGATACTGCTTTACTGCTTGGATTAATTCCCAGTCTCCCATCATCCTGACAGCAGATTTGTCTGCCTCCCCATCCCTGCTTGAGGGAGGATAGGAGCAATCCTTTTGCTTTATTGTTTGTTTTTTTCCCACTCTGCACCACCCCATCAAAGCTACTGGAGATAGGAGGCTACAGCTGTGCTTTTAAGTTGAATATCTGCAGCTGAAATAAAATTGCATATATTTGCATAAGGAGCATCTCAATTAACATATTTGTGGGTAAAGCAACAAGGGCTGTTCATTTGGAAGTGAAAACGTGAGCGAAACATGGAAATGACTTCAGCCCCTTTGCAAGCAGCTTAATTAAATATTTCCTTAGCGTGTGCGCATGGATTTAAAAAGCCACTGCTGTATATGTAATGGGGTGTGAAACTCTAGAGCAAGGAGCCCCGTCCCTGCAAAGCCCCAGGTGTGTGGATTTGTACGGAAGCTGCCTGTAGCTTGATCTGTCTGAGCAGACATCTATGTCATACTCACCATCCTTGTGTTATCCCAGCACCTCTGAAGTGACAGCTTGGCCCAGGGGGCTGGGGGTAGAGGGGGAAGAAGGAATTCAGCGTGATTCCTGAATTGGTTGGAGCCTCTTATATGGGAGGCGTTCTGTTTCCTTACATTGCAGATCTAGGCTTTCCCCCTCCCTTTCACCTCCTTCACTGCTCTTCCTGCAAAAGCCCCGCAGGGGGTGCTGGCATGGAAGCCTGACTTGTTCAGAGCTGGGGTTCAAGGTTAGCCTTTCCACTCTAGGCAGTGTACCGGTCTCATTCCTGCCAAGGGCCCTATGTACCTAAGGGTGTCCCTGTGTTTCCATGTAATTGCTGGGGTCCCAGCTCTGTGCTAGTGAGGACGATGGCAGCAGGACAAGCCCTTCATTGGGGGTAATCTATGCTGTGCCATTGTTCTTTCCTCCCTCTTGGTTGTCTCCCTGCCTCCTCCCATCCCCCCCGCTGCTTGTCTCCCAATCAGCAGGCCAGGTTTGGTTCCATGGGACGCTCTTGCTTCTTGTAGGCCTGGCTTGAGAGTAAGAATCCTGGATTAATTTAGGGCCTTGTGGGGTTGTGACAGCACCTTGTCCTGAAGGAGCCATGTTCTGATGGAGGCAGGTGTTGTGAAGTCGGGACTCAAGTGGTGCAGACCTGAATTGCACCCTTCCCAGTGGAGATACGCCCCATGCCAGCAAAGCACTGAGCTCCTTGGTGATTTACCCTTGAAGCAGTGATAGTGTCAGAGACTGTTGTTTGGTGTCACCGAGAGACTCCCCATTCATTTATTTAGCTACTTGCTCTGCGCTAAACAGCTATTTAACAACCACATTAATATCTGGGTGATGGCTTAAAGCTAGGATTCTGCCTGTGTTGAGCCCTCTTGTGATGTGAGATCGCCATCTGTACTAGAAATACTCTGTGTCAGCTGATCCTGGACCTGAAGCAGGCTGTTAAAGCACTTCTGAAATGTGTCTTACAACAGGATGGTGGCCTTGTCTAGACTCGGAGAAATGGAGTTTCTGAAGAACATATTAGCTGTCACATTTTAAACAAAATCCTCTTTAAAGGTGTATTAGCACCAAATATAGAAAGGGTTTAATACCTTGGCAAACGTGCTAGTTGGGTATGATCAGCCCTAGGCTGCGTGAATATGTGGCAAGGCCAAAATACCATCAGGTTAGTAGAATTCTTCCCAGGTGAGCAATCCCGGGGGTGGTTTGTAATAGAGCCAAGGAAGTGTCAGCAGGCAGCCTGTCCAGACCACGAGCACATGGGCCAGGATCGACAGCTAACACAAATCCAGCAGCACTTCTTGTCCCACGCCGGGGGCTACAGCATAAGCGCATTGCCCCTTCCCACTATTCCCTTTGTGTGGCTCAGGCTGATATTTCACACTGAATCCCTATGCCCAGCCTTGGAACTAAAGACATAGTGCGGACTATTGCACTGCTATAGTGGGTAGGTGCAAGGGGCTCTGTGCCATTCCGATGCTGCAGGCTTGGCTAGCTGCTCAGTTTCTCCGGGAATCGGCTGACATGCTGAGGTAACTCCAGGTCTCCTTTTCGTGTCCAGCTCTAATTATGGTGCTTTGGAAGGGCTGCAGTTGTGCTCTTTGTGCTCAATAAAAGCTTCCTGCCTCCCATGTCTGTATCCTACCAAAGCTGTCCCTTTGCAAGGCATCTCTGATACAGGGACTTCAAAGTACAGGAGCAGGGCTCTTGGAATCAAACAATGGTGAGCATGGGCCCTGGGGAGATGCAGAGGAGAGAGAGGAAGGGGGGCCGAGAGAGACGCACACAGCTAGAGCGAAGAGGGAAACACACACACAATCAGCCAGAAGGAGACAGAAAACCATGGGAGGGATTGAGACACACAAACAACCAGAGAAGGACGTGGGAAACACAGGCATAGCCCAGTGAGTGACGAAGGATGTGGGAGGGGGCCGACAGAGGGGGGTCACACACATTGCATTGTAACCAAGTGAAAGGCGCCTCAGTTATGAAATGTTAATCTGACCCAACCTTTGGCCAGTTATAATTTTCCTCTGAATGAATGTGCATTAATGCAGAGGGCTTTTTCTCCCTGCAATGGAGGGGCCTTGTTCTGACTCCATTTGCTAAAATTGCCTTTCATAAAACCAAAAATAAAGCTCACAAAGTGTGCAATTCAGCCCCCTCATGAGCAGGCGGGAAGGGAAGGGCCCAGCGCTGCCAAGTTAGAGAGAAGGGTCGGCCACAGGTCCCCTGCCTTTGAGCACATGGCGTGTGTTATCACCACATGTTTTGACGGGAAGCAGGGGAGGAGAACGAGGCTGGGACAAAGTGAGGAGTGAGAGACCCTGTAAACTTTGTATACAGGCCCTGGAATGGATGATGTGATATTGGAGGGGGCTCCCTTGTTAGAAGCCAGACTGACCGTAGGGCCCCAGGCTGGTGCTTTGACATAGGGAGTGGAGGGGTGACTCTGTGGGGCCTGTCAACCCTCTGATTGCGCTCTTAGTGCCCGAGGGTGGTGCAAGGGGGTGCTGTGCCGCAGGTAGTGGAGTGGGTGACGCGGTAAGGCCGTTCTCCCCTTTGACTGTGTGCTGCCCCCAAGGTGGTGCTAGGTGGCTCTGTGCTGTATCAGATACAACAATGGCTCTCAAATTTTTTAATGGTGACCCCTTCCACCTACCAAGCCTCTGAGTGTGACCCCCCTCTTATAAATTAAAAACACTTTTTTATATATTTAACACTATTATAAATGCTGGAAGCAAAGCGGGGTTTGGGGTAGAGGTTGACAGCTCACGACCCCCCATGTAATAATCTCGCAACCCCCTGAGGGGTCCCGACCCCCAGGCTGAGAACCCCTGAGATACAACCATGTGGATAAGATGTGAAATAGAGACCCTGACCTTTCGTGGTGATTAAAAATCCTGTAGCACTTTAAGCAAGGGTCAGGATGTTAACCCCTAGATGCTGGCCAAATCTGACTGCGGGTAATTCCATTCTGCCTCCCTAAATCCCCCTGCAGGTTCAGTTGGAGAGTGAGTGTGTGTTTTCACCTCTTGTCCGAAATTATTGTGTGGCCTAATGTTGCCATGGGCCATTAATACAACTGCATTTCTGTGGGTGGAGGAACAGGCCCTGTTGCAGTCTGTAAGGCGCTTTGGGACCACAAGAGGTGGTGACAGCCTCACTGTGTTTTGATGCTACCTCACGGGCTCTTTCTCCCTACAGCTGCCTGTCCTGTGTGAATGGCTCCTTCCCATGCCACTGGTGTAAATATCGGCACATCTGCACCCACAACGCTGCTGACTGCTCCTTCCAGGAGGGGCGTGTCAACATGTCTGAGGTAAGGAGCCATAAAACTGCTGCCCCCAGAGTCTCCAGCCACCTCCCATCTGCTCTGCTTTGGTTTCTGACATGGACTGTTTGCTGGCTTTTGAGGGAGAGATCTGTAGAGCTGCAATCCCTTCTCTGTCCCCCGAAACCTTCCAAAATCTGTGACGGCCTCAGGCCTGCAGCCCTCCAGCCAGGGCTTGCTCTTGGTTTCTGTTGCCTGGGCAGTGATGGATGCAGTTGTGGAGATTCTCCTGGGCTGTTTCCCTGCCTGGTTAGCCCTCAATGGTATCATCAGCTTGTCCTGATGCTCAGTCACTGTGTGAGCCATTAAGAGTGAGGCCTGGGGGGCAGGAAGTCCATTACAAACCAGGCCACTGGTGATTCCTCTCACCCTCCCGCACCTCATCTTATCTAGGCCGCTTCAAACCCGCTACTATGTTAGACCGTTAACCCTTCATGTGCTGCAGTCGCAGGGGGCTCCCAAGTCATTTAATTGCAGTTACTTCGTGGAGTTAGAGACTTGTAGAAATTCGGCCAAACTTTCAACTGACCTCTAACACTTGCAACCCCAGTGTGTGCAGGCACAAATGAGCGTCACACTGTGTATGTCTCACTACACTCATGAACAGCCGTGGCCACAAATGGAGTGGGAAATTGGCTTATGAGACCATCTCAGCCCATTCCTTCAGGAGGCAGTGCCGGACTGGTCTGGACAGCATACACTTTGTTCAGGCTAGCTCCGGATGGCTCAAGCATAGGACCTGCCTTTTGAAATAACTGGTGATTTGGGAGTGTCCAGCTTGAGACACCGTTACAGGGGCCTTGTTTTCAGAATGAGAGCATCTGCCCTCTCCAAATGTGTCTCAAGCTGAGCACCCAGCATCACAGGTCACTTCTGAACAGTTAGGCCATTGCCTGGGGGGAATGTTCCATACCCTGCCAGGAGTAAGAGATGTAACTAGGACTGCATGTGGTGGTGTGGTACCAGGGTGTGTGAAGCTGCAAAACCTGTGGTGTGACCACTGACTTCAGTGGAGTCAGGATTTCACCCATGCTGTGTTATAGGCCTTCCAGACTGGACTCAGAGTTCATGCAGCTTGTTTTATCTCTGGATGGTGGCCAGAGGTCCAGCAATGCCAGCATGTGGCTTCCTGCAGCGGCCCAATACGGCCCAAGTCCACGTGGCCATTTGTACAGTGTCACTAGAGCTGGGGTCAATGGGAATTTCCTTCCTGACCCCCGGTGGTGATGCGCGAATGCCCTGAAGACAGCAATTGAATCCCCTTCCGATTCAGACATGTGTGGCTGCTGGCCTTGTTGTCCTGTGTTGCTGGCTGCCCAACCTGCTGCGAAGAGCAAGTGAGTAATGAAAGTTTCTCTCTCCCCGAGGGTGTCTGTGTTAGACTGAGCTCTGTGCTTTCTGTCACCATCTGCTAAATTGGAAGAAAAGGGCTCCCTTAAAAAGCTATGTGTTAGGAGTGCTCTGTTAAAAACTGCCACTTGCCTAGAACCGTTTCCCTTCGGCCCTTTCATCGCTTCCCCTTTGCAGCTCGATTTTGTCAGAGGCGGCACTAACCCTTCCCCTGCTGGAAGCTTTAGACTGAGTCGCCAAAGGCAAGGAAATGTCTAGTGGTTAGAGCAGTGACCCTTTGTGGTGTGTGCACGTCTGGGGCTCTGCAAGCCCTAATGGGTGCGTTGGGATGCTCCAGACGCCCAGAGGCTGGTGACTGATTTACTGTGATTGAACTGCAGCTGTTCACCTCGTCCAGCGTCTAACACTTATACACCTGAATACTGTGGGGTAGGGGTGCAGAGAAGAGGCAGCACCTAGCTGCGATGAATTTCTGGGCTCAGCCAGAGTCTGTGGTTCTCTCTAGCTCCCAGGTGGAGTAACACAGGCTGTGCTACTGTCACCACCCAGACGCTCCCTAAGGCTACACTGGCATGACAAGCTGGAGGTGTGATTCCCAGCTGGAGGAGACATACTCATGCTAGCTCTCATCTGAGCTAGTGCACTAAAAATAGTGTCGTTGTGGTACCGCAGGCAGCTGTGAGTGGTGGCACAGGCTAGCAGCCTGCGTATGTACCCATAGGGTTCAGGCAGGTTTGTACTCAGGGCGGCTGGCACGGTACTGCCACTGCCCATGCTAATGTGGCCACACTAGTATCTTTAGTGTGCAAGCTCAGATGAGAGCTAGCATGAGGATGTCTGCGTGAACTGGGAATCAGACCCCCCAGCTTGTAGTGTAGATGTAGCCGACGTCCTGGCTTGCTGATACACTACAAGGAACAAGTACTAGTTAAAACCTGAGAGAGGTGGTTTCGAGGTTGCTTTTAAAACGAGTGCATTCCTGTTGGACTCAAACTGTCATAAATGCCTTCCCCGCTATCAAATGGTGTTGATCAGCTTAAAAGCAGCACTGCACTGCATTCTGGTGATTTCCTTGGCTCTCTGCCCCCGGAGATTGACCTGCTGCTTACGTTTCTGTCTGATGGACACGCAGCCCTCAGCGTTAGGCACAGAGGTTGGCTAGCCATTCTGTGGTTTAGAGCCATCCTGTTCTGAAGGCAGGCTGAAAAAGCACTTGCTCTTGGAGGGGCCTTCTGAATTGGAGGAGGAATTAGCAACACTGGGAAGTCAGGCCTCCCATTTGCCTTCCCCCAGCAATTAGCAGAGAGTGCTAGAAATAATGAAACTTTCTGAGGACAATCTTCATCCTTGTTTTAGACATGGTGTGTGTTGTCCACCTTCCATCCAGACACCTGTTAGGTGCTTTCCCCTTTCTCTGCTGAAAGTAGGAGCAATGGGTCTTCTTCAGGGGGATGGTTCAAATGTGTTTCTTACTGGGGAAAACACTTGACAAAGTGACCTCGGGGACTTCTCTCCCGGCTGCCCATTAGTGGGGAGGCTGAGATCTGGCAGAACTCATGTCACATCAGGGATCCCAGGCCAGGACTGGGCCCAGGGAGCAAGGGAAAGTAAAGCTTGTACTTTTCCATGTATAAAAAACAGCTAAGATTTCCCCCTTGTTTTCCTCTCTCCGGGTTTATGAAATTCTGGCTGGCTCAGAGACATTCACCTCCTCAGCAGAGGGCATCTTCCTATAGAACCCAATCAGCCCTCCAACTTGGGAGAAGGCCCAGATTCACCAGAACATTGCCCCCCAGCGTCATTGATCCTCACTTCATTTCACAGACTCTTTCCCGTAGCCACCCCTCCTCCACAGTTCTGGGATCTTTCCTCCTGCCCTCCTCCCACCAGAGATGCTTGCTTCCTATCTCCAGCCATCCCTCACATATACCCACTGGTTTGCCCTCACCCCCCCACATCAGCTATGGGACCTGCCAATAGCCCAGCCAGTTAACTGTCCTGTCCCTGTCCAGTTCTGCTCCCATGCTTAGGGTGAGCAGAAGCTTCCTCTCAGAGAGCCCCCTCCCCAAAACAGTTGGGAGCCTTTCCTCTTCATCTCTTGCAGCTAGTGTCTCCTGAGTCCCCAGCACGGAGTGTATTAGCTGGCGCTCCTCTGGAGTAGCTGTGAGTTGGTTCCACCCCGTGGGTGGCTCACGTGCAGAGTTAGAGGGATCCAACCATGAGTGCCAGTGCAGCCTAGACGCCTTCACTGATATTTTTCACTTCCCTCTCGTTGCATCGTTTCCACCCTGACTCCTGTCACTGCAGCCGCTCCGGGCTGACGAGCGTCTGCTCGGCATTGAATAGGTCAAGCTCCCAGCGACGAACCATTCATTTTTCTTTTCCCTCTCTTTTGTCATTTCTGGGAGCCTGGGCCCGCCAGGAAGGAAGCGGAGAACTGGGCAATTACTCATCCAGAGCCCAGCCATCACCAGCACAATTACTCTTGTGCAACAGCTGCTTACGTGTGAGGGAGCGACTTTATTTATGATAGACCCGATCCTACATGCCTTTCTCGTGCAAGGGGCCCACGGAAGTCAATGGGCCTGATTCTGCTGCTCCCACAGAAGTCAGTGGGGCTGCTTCCATGAGCAAGGCAAGAGGACCTGGTCTTGTATACCTCATAATATCTCTGATACATGATCTGGAATCAGCGAGGCCCAATAAACACAGACCCCAACGATGCTGTTTTCCAGAGCAGCTGCACTTCAGGGCTCACATTTTCGGCCAACTCCAAAATTGCACCTGCAAACTGTACGGTCAGCACTCACAGCCCTTTCGCCACATACCTCCCTGTTCTGCATGCACACATTAGCTGTGTCTGCATGTGCAAACCTCGGCAGGCCGCAGTTTGGCGTAACCTTTGGAGATATGATTCTAAAAGCACCTGGAAATATCCACAGGCTCTTGTTTTCTGAGACGTGGGCCCTTCCCAGAGGTCCAAGTTTGAGAACAGGCACCATGTGGATGAGATCTGGCCCTGGCCAAACACTGGGGCCAGACTCAGGCAGGACCTGAGCCTTGTGCGATGCTTGGAACAGCTCAGCTGAGGTCCCTTTCACTGGGGGGATCCTGGCAGGGGTGGTGAAGTACTGGCAGACTGTCTGCCAGGATGCCCCTCCCAGCTCCTGCCGCTCTACCTACAAAGCCTTTTTTCGGGAAGTTTTTAAATGAGAGCTGTTCAGACACAGATCCTGATGAGCCCCGTGAGTGTGTAGAGTTTGCTGCCATCCTCCTTGGTGCTGGGCCTTCGCCTGCAGGTCAAATTAAGAACAGAGACTCAACCTGACGCTGAATTTCTAGCCTTTTGTGGGTGTGTGTCTAACCCTCAGAGTTATTTTAAGCAGGGCTTGGTCTGGCTGAATTTCAGCTTGTCTGAGTGCGGCCAGTGAGGTAATGGAAATCTCCTGCCCCAAGTCAGAGGGTTAACCCTTTCCTTGCTGGTTTTCCTCTTGTTACCTGCTGTGCTGTCATTGGCCAGTAAGCTCTCCTTGTAATCAGGGGCGCACTGTGAGGCGCCCGCTGCATGAGGCAGCCCAATGGATGTATTCTACCTGGGCCAGTCTGGCACACTCAGCAGTGGAGCAGTGCATTCCCCTGGAGGCTCCTGGGCACTGGCAGCTCAGAAGATGCGGGCTACATGGAGCGTGTATGGAAAGCTGGGCAGCACAGCAGGTGCTTGCTGGTTCATGAGAGCAGGCCAGGAGGGACTGCGGGTTGGTAGGAGCTATCATTCATTGCATTTGTCCAGAGTGTGCCTGGGAACAGCCAGCACCCTGCTGCTTTCCTGCTGCCAGTGAGAATTAAGCCCCTGCCCCGAGGCCGTTGGTGGGCTTGGAATCTCTGGGCTTTGGTTTCCTGAGGTTTAACTCCACATTGCTTTTTGACCCTCTGGGCTTTCCCTAGGAGTGCGGCAGGAGGGAAGGCCGTGATGATGGGAGAAAAGTAGGAGCTCCCATCTCCCGCCCCACTTTCCCATTTATAGCGGTGTCTGGAGAATGTGATCGACCATTCAGACTGAATTATCTTTTAGTAAGAGGCTGCTCTGTGGAGACAGGGTCCTGTGTGTCTGCTGGAGTAGAGTTTGCCGTGGAATTGGGAAGGACCATGAAAGGCTTGTGCTCTGAAGGCTGCAACGATCTGTGGACAGCTCCTGTGCTGAATGCAGTCAGCTCTTCCCCCATACCCAGGAGCAGGTGCTGCTCTGAGCTGTGGAGACCCAGTCTGACTTTGGGGCATCCCTGAAGCATTGGAAAGACTCCTCTGCCTTTCCCCAGAAAGGATCAAAGCCCTTGGGTGGAAGATGGCCTCCTTTGGGAGCCTGGCAGGAAGTCCTTCAGCCAGCTGGGTGGAAGGGGTAGTAGGGAGCAACTCTCCAATGCTACCAACTCACAGAGCAAGGGACTGGGGGTGGCAATGAGTTCAGGGTCTTCCCTTCTCCTCTAGACCTTATAGCAGTGTGCAGAGCCCTAACCACTGGACCCCTGGCCTGGCCTCTGCAGCACTGACAGCCCTGAGGAGTAAGAGGCCAGGAATGGAACCGGGCCCTTCTGTAGGATGGTGCACCTGGCCCCCAGCTGCCGACTGCACCAGCCACCCACACCCGCAGGACAAGCCACCCGCTTCCCCCACGTGTCCAAACCACGTTACCCTTTGCTGTGTTAACCCAAGACCACCTCTCCTCAGGTCACTGAAGTGCTCTCCAGCTGATCCCATCAGCTGCTAAAACACTCTCCTGCGCCTCCACCTCTGAACCTCCCAACTCAACCCCTTTCCCAGCCTCCCAGGCCTACCCCATCTCTCTTGGGAATCCAGATCAAGCCAGACTCCTTCACGCACTAATGCAGCCACAATTCAGTGGAAGGGGAGTTAGGGGGCAGCCCAGGTCCCAACTCTGAGCCAGCTTGGCCCAGAGTTGCTTTAAGGCAGGCCGGCAGACAGGGATCACAGCAGGGGGAAGGGCTAATTATATTGAAAGAAGGGACCAGCCCTGGCGGAAGAGGGAGGTTTGGTCACCCTGGTGGCTGTTCCAATCCTTCTAAAGGAAGATGAGGGCCCCCTACCAGTTTTGGGAGGGCAGATGGTGGGCCCTTACTGAGGGGGAATGTAAGCTGAGTTGGTACAAACTCCAAGAGGAATTTGGGATGGGATGGGTAGGGGCTTCAGCAAAGTCCTCCAGTGCATTTCCCCCAATGAGAGCAGTGGCTCTCAGATTCCCAGCTGCCCCAATGTGCTGGGAGCCGAGGACCTGGCATGGCAGAATCTGGTTCCTTACAGTGTACTGTCATGCTAGCATGGGAAGGCACTTCCTGAGGATGCAGGGTAGAATTGTGCAAATGCCACAGCCATTCTCCTGCCAGTGAGAGCTGGATTCATCCGGTGAAGGAATCAGCTGGGAGAGAAGCAGTCCATAGAGGGAGAGAGAAGTGGGGAGGTGGGGTGGGGAGAGACATAGCCAGAGATGGAGATAGGGGAAAGCAAAGAGAGAGGCACACACCCAAAGGTGGAGGGAAGGGAGACAGAAAATGATAGAGATGGGTGGGGGCGGAAAGACAGATGGAGGGCGAGGAGAGAGTGTGAGAGCTGAGGGACAGGGAGAAGCAGCCAGACGGAAGGGAAGAGAGAGGGTCAGAATGGCCCAGAGATGATGAGATACAGATGGAGAGGGGCAAGGTCCGGCGTAGGAGGCAGGGCGGGGGTGCAGCCAGGCAGCTGGAACAGGTTCTGCCTCATACCCAATTGCTGCACCCCCTGACCCCCAGGCACTGCCCCTAAAGTTTGGGAGGTTCCAGCCAGGGTGGACATCCACTCTCGTCTCAGTGGTTGGTACCCATCTGGACCACGTGGTGGAATATCTATGTGGCACTGCAACTCCATAACTGGAGCTTTTTGGAAAACAGGCGGGGGAGTTCTGTGGAAAATTATGAATTTTCATTAAAAAAGTGAAAATTTAACATTTTAGGGGTTGTTTGTTTTTTAATTAAAGGTCTCCAGTTTTTGACGGCAGCAGATATGGCCACCGAGTATTTCGGTTTGTTGAAAACCCTTGGAGAAAAATGGAAAATTTTCGACCAGCCCAATTCTCCACCTGCCCTGCTCCTGGGTGGTGGAGTTTAGAAGGGGGAGCTGGAGGGGAATGCAGCATAGGCCCCCGAGCTGGGTGGAGAGCTTTTGGGGCTCTATGGAGCCTTCCTGCCCAGCATGGCAGGAGTTAACTGACTGCATGGGAAGCTTCATCAGTACTTTAAATTGGTGCTTGAAAATTGTTGAGGAAGGAGTTGTTAAAATCCCCTGGCCACCACACAAGATGGGGGCTGGGTAGAGTCACAGCCAGTCCCCCCGAGGAAACCTCATCACGCGCTTTGGCCTGGAGTGACAGGGCCTGCGGCTCACTGGAAATGGCTCCCAGCACCAGGTGTTTCCTGTTTTGGAGCAGAGTGAGGTTTTTGCTGGATGAGACAAATCTCCCAGCCGATGCAGAACATGTGACGTAGCTGGTGGATTCGGCTCCTTCAGCAAAATGAGAGTGTGAGTGTGTGAGAGAGAGAGAGAGAGAGAGAGCATTAACTCTATGTTTGTGTGTGTGTGTGTGTGTGTGTGTGTAAGAGAGCGAGTGCACACGTGTGCACGTAAGGAAGAATTAACTGTGTTCACGTGTGAGAGCGTGAGCATTATCTCTGTTTGCATGCACTGTAGGGCCATTCTCTATTGCACCCAGGCATGCCTGAGCAAGGTGGGGTAACAGAACAGCTGGCAGGGTAGGGAGCTACAGCAATCGGCTTGCACAGTTACTCAGCAGAGGCTTCAGGGAGCACAAGCCAATTGTTTAAGGGTCAGTCAGAGAATTGCTGGTGGAGGGTCTTCAGGAGGGCACTGGGTCCAAGGGTGGTGGGCTTGTTGACCAGCTCAGGAAGAGCAGAGCATTCCATGCCTAGGGAGAAGTTGCACTGGTGGCTACTGGAGAAGCAGACATAGGCAGGCTGACATGGGAGAGATGGGAGCAGGGTGTGTGAGCAGTTACTCAGGGCCTTGAAGGCAAGGAAGTGGAGGGGTTTTGGGTCTTGTTTAAAAGGAGAAGCGAAGCCCCTGAGGGTGTGTGGATTCCCGGCCAGGGAAGCTGCGCCACCCACCGTACCTCTGTGAACTGCACGGGGATTGTACAGAGTGCTACAACCCCGTCAGAAGCTCATATCCCATCCTGAGCAATGGCTGATGGGAGCCAGCACCAGCTAGGAGGTTGTGGGGTTTCAGACCTGGCTGCTGCTCTCTGAATCCGTCCTATGATCCAATGCTGGCAGTTTTCAGAGTGCCCTTGAGCGAATGTATGGAGCTGGGCATCCGCTGGAGGTTCCCACCGGAGGGACAGGTATATCCAGAGTGGGGTTATTGCCATGGCATTGGGATTATTGGCAGAGCCGAGACGTTATTGCAAGTCCCCGACCCAGGGCCAGGTATCTGTCTCCTGGTGTCCTGGAGAGAATCTACAGCATTGTAAGTAAAATATGAAGTATCTGGGCTCTAAACCAGAGCCTAAATGAGTCCCTCCGCCATCACCAGGGAGCGAGATCTAGAGCATGAGTCTCTGCAAGTCAGGACTCCTGGATTCTATCATTGCACAAGTCAGTTTCCTTCTCTACACCTCACTTTCCCCACCTGCAAAACGGAGATGATCAACCCTGCTGGTGGCGACCAGGATCAGGCTGTGCAATCACCTCCCAAGAGAGGTGACGGAGCTCTGGAAAGCAGGTGGGACAGTGCCCTAGGAAGTGTGCTGCAGGGCCTAAGCCTGCACTGCCCTCAGGGAGATGGACCACATGGCAAGTTGGTCTGGTTCTTCTCAACTGGTGCTGGTCCTCTGCTGATCTGGGGGTGCAGGGGTTTGTGGTGGTTAAGGATGTCTGT
The DNA here is from genome assembly GCF_003597395.2 of Chelonoidis abingdonii. NCBI lineage: Eukaryota > Metazoa > Chordata > Testudines > Testudinidae > Chelonoidis > Chelonoidis abingdonii. Next base: position 19,057,459 of record NC_133785.1, read on the forward strand.
AAAGTGTTTCTGGATGCTCAGCTGAGATATGCAGTGGCAGTGGTGCTGGGAGTAGCTTTCCTTAGTGGAATGGCACCTCAGTCATTGCTATTCCTGCCTCTGGTTCCAGCCCCACTTATTGGAATTAGCATCACTATGTCAGGTGAGAGCTGTGAAGACTGCAGCTGGGGAATCCGCCGACCCGCCCTGCTCCCATCAGGGCGGCCAGGAGAAGCTGCTGCAGATCCCTGAACAAAGTGCCATTTCTGTTCTTGGACCGGTATTCGTTTCAAAACATGTTATTCTCTCTCCCCTATTTAAAGCCAGTGCCGCTAAGAGTAGCTGTCCCCAGGCACGAGTCCCCAACCGGGCCCTGCAAGGCTGGCCTGGGGATTGCATCAGGCTATTGTTGCCAAAGCGAGGTCCTTCGGGAATGCCGAGCTGTTGTTCTGCCCAGACCCATTTATTTTTGCTCTCCGCCCGCTCTCCTGTGCTTTGCAGACAGGCGTGGGGGATCCCCAGAGAGCAGCCTGAGTGTTGAAACTGAATGCTGCGAAAAGTTCACTTTTGCATTAGTGTGACCCCCGCCCGCTTCTCCCTTGAGCTGCTGCAGAAGACTGGCAAGATGAGGCTCTGGCTCAGGTGCCAGCTGCCAGCTACCGTTCCTCTGAGCTCCCAGCTTGCTCAGCTATAAATCCAGCTTCAGGTGCAGCTCTGAGCCATCCATCGCACATGCCACCCTCCTTTCTGGGACTGGGTTAATGCCGTATCTACTGAGTGGATGTTGCCACCGATCAGTGGAGCCTCCCACGTGTTGTAGATCTCCATGGGATCTGCACATGGCTGCTCTGCCAGGCAGAGCTGGTGGACACTCTGTTAAGCCCCTCTTGGCTGGAAGTGGCTTTATGCAGCTCCCACAACTGAATGCTCTGCTTCTCCTTTGCAAGGGCTGCGCTGGATTTCTAGGTCAGACCTACCGGGAGAGCTGGAGTTGGCTCTGTTGTTTATTTGTAGGGCCTCATGGGCCAGCTGGGCTTTCTGCAGCTTAGAATTCATGGGGAATGTTAAAGGGATGAACTGGAGGCAGGATTTTCCTTCTGGAATATCAAGGCTCTGTTCTCGGCAAGCTATGGAGTTTCACTCGGGATGTCACAGATGGGTTAGTGTCGGGCCCACAAGTTGTAGCATGCTCAACTCTCCACCCTCATGGGTTATGGTACTTATTTTAGACTTGATTCTTGCTTGGGGTTCAGCAAGATTGCCCAGGGCTGAAATAGGGGGCCTGGAAGTCAGGAGGGAGGTGCACTGGCAGAGCTGTGTGGGGCCCAAGACTGGAATAGCCAGGGAGGCTGTGGGTCAGGAGGGAGATCCACTGGCAGGGCGGTGAGGGTAGGGGTAACTTTGCCTGGCTGCCTAGACTGCTGTATGCCTGGCTCCGGCCAGTGTTTAGTCTCAGTTTCCCTTCTCCGTTTTGTAAATAGACCTGCAGCCTTCAGTGCAGAGCTGCTTCCTTCCCGGGGCTGACGGGTTGGCCTGGGGCTCACTTGTCCTTTGCTGGCTCTAGTTGCCTAGGCCCAGCTGGAATGCTCCACGGGAAGCCCTACATTAGCAGGCAGGTTGCGAGTAGGGCTCAGGGGCTCAGTTGAGCTGGTTTGTCGTCTGTTCCCCTCCAGGCTGCTAGCCTGAGTTGACTGGGCCCAGCAGTGTCTGTGAGAGAGACAACACGTGGACCTGGCTCTGCCCTAGAGAGAGGGTTGCACGGGAGTGAGAACAGGTTCCTGGCAGGCTCAAGTGTGAGGAGGGTGGCAGTGCAGCATGTGACAGAGCTGAGTGTAGTGTGGCAGTAACGGCATACTAGGTAATGTGGCCCAGTACCGCTGAGCAGTGACCCCTCCGGCTGAGTGGGGGGTGTCATTGATGGACTCTAAAACTGGTCTCCTCTTTTTCTTGGTTGGACGGGTCGTGGACAGGGGCTGGGGGTGTGGGAGGAAAGCGGGTGAGGGGAAGCCTGTCCCTCTTGCAAAATTTGCTGCAGAATCCGCCCCTTGCCACAGAAATGTGTTCCAGAAACTCAGCTTTCCTAACCCTCAGTGATTGTTCAAAATCTTTCCAAATGTGAACTTAGGGAAACTGATGCAGTGATAGCTGAAACAGTAGCTCTGAGAAGGGTAACCCGAGAAAGGGCACCTCAGTGTGTTAACTCTGAAACCTAATGATGAAAATGAAGATGTCAAAGCCTACTTCACTGCTGATCATTTTACCAGAAACATGCAGCTAACAAGCTCATCCCACAACTCCACAACCTGCCTCCCACAGTCTTCCTGCCGGCCCAACAGTCTGTAACACAGTTGGGCTTTATGTTTGTACAACTGTATCCTATTGCTCATTAAAAATGGCAGATGTTGGGGCATTCAGCATTGGACAGAGTGACATGAAGACATTGACATTGTCCCGTTTCTGTGTTAGCCCAAAGGTGCCACAGAATTCCCAGCCTGCCGGACTGGGCTGCAGTGGAAACCAGGGGGCCGTGCTGCAGAAGGTAGGTCCTGCATGCTGCCGAGTATGCAGAGCCTTGGTCAAAGCAGCTGTGAATTCCTGCACTCACAAAGGGCAGGATCCTGCCCTTCCAGCTGTGTACCATCTCTCATGGTAATTTCCTGGCCCATCGTTTTGGGTGTTTTCTCAGTAGGGTCTGGAGTATCTCAGTGCAGGCGATGACCAGCATTCCCAGGTCGGGGGGTTACTGTGCCTTGTCTCACTAGTTCATGGCCTACTGTTTGTTCCTCTTGCAGGACTGCCCACAGATTCTGCCCTCCACCCAGATCTACATCCCTGTGGGCATAGTGAAGCCCATCACTCTGACAGCCAAGAACCTGCCACAGCCACAGTCCGGCCAGCGCAACTACGAATGCATCTTCCACATCCCCGGCAGCGCCACCCGCGTCACAGCTCTGCGCTTCAACAGCACCAGCATCCAGTGCCAGAACACCTCGGTGAGTCCACCGCTCCCGCCCTGCCGGGCCTGGGCTGCTCTTCCATCGCAGGGTGTGTGTGAACATCATTCCTGCCTGCAGAGTGTCGGGGACGCCTCCCCTGGCACTTCTCCAGGCAGAACGTGTTTTGCTTCCAGGTCATTCCTCTCCGCTTGCCCCACAAACTCCATGGATTAAAGGTCACCCCAGCTGCCTCGCTTGTTCCCTGGCTGGTTTTTGTCTCTTTCATGCTTGATCGGCAGGTGGAAAATGTAGGTTCATGGTGCCCTTGGGGCCTTGGGAGAGATTCTCCAGCTCCTCGTGCTCTGTGTCCCTTCCCTCCAGTCTCTGTCTTTTCCTTTCCCTGTCTGTTTCCCCTCCCAGCTGCAAGGAGAGATTGCTTGGTGGAATTGTTCCATGCAGAATCAACACCCCTCCCTCCTCTGCTGTGGAGCCAAACCGACCCCAGGGGGGACCCTCCCATGCTTTATGAGCATTTCTAAAGGAATTTGCTTATGAAAGCCAAAGAAAGTAGCCTGGGCTGGAGCCAGCTGGGCTGGAGTTGGAGACTTTGCTCCCGCTTCCCTCCTTCCCTGTTTGCACTTGGTTTCCCCTTACACCGAATGATCCCACTTTACAAGTGGAATTGAGTTAATTCCTTATTGCATGCAGCATTGCAGTGGCTCACACGCGCTCACACAAGTCCAGTCACACTTTCCCAGCCTGTTTGGTTGCTGTCCATCAACCCTGGGCTTCCACACACAGCTCTGCCAATGACTGTCAACCCTGCCCTGCAGCCCCCGCTTCTACTCCAGTCCTGAGCTCTTACCCACACCTCTACCAATGCCCCTCACTCCTGCCCTCCAACCCCTCTGCATTTCCATTCCTGAGCTCTCTCTCAGCACTCTGCCAATGCCCCTCAATGCTGAACCTCTTCCCCTGCAATTCCAGCTCCTCTTCCCCAGCTCTGACGATTCATTTCAGACCCATCTCCTACTCTTCTTCCAGTGCACCCTCTGTCTAGACCTCCAGCAGTCCCAATGTCCCCCCCCTCCCCCCCAAACGCCTCTGCTGATGCACCCCCTCTTGGCTGGCTCGCTCTGCCCTTGGATGGGATGAGGAGTAGAGTGGCTTTCACAGCCAGGCCATGTGGTCCCTCTGGGAAGCTCTGTGTGCGGAGAGCGCTGATGCTGCGAACAGGCAGATCTAAAGTATCAATCCTCCATTCACCTCTAAGGAATGCTGCTTCTGCAGTTCCTCTGCTGACTTGCTGGGCTCTGTACCGACCTTTCCTCATCTGCATGAAAGGGGCCTCTCCTCTCGCTTTCTCATTTAATCCTTTCAAAATTTGTTTTCCGTCACTTGCACCATGAAACTCGTTTGCAGCCCTACGTGAGCCGCGCTCCCTGCTCTCCCATCCTTCAGCTGCACAAGTGACATTTAGAAGCTATTGAAAAGCTGCTGTTTGCTTGAGATAGCCTTTCCTTCCTCTCCTCCCCCTCGCAGGTCTCACTGGGGGATGTTAGGCTGGGCCTGGAGAACATCACAATGTCTCTGTCTCTCTCTCTCTCTCCACACTTTTGAGTTTGGGTTTAGGAAGGGGAGCTCGGCAGAGGGGATTCTTTGCCTATGATGTATATAGTGTGTCTGGGGGAGAGGAGATGCTCTCCACCCAGGTGGATCTGCTACTTAAACTATCAGCTGTGTTCTGCCCCAGCTGGTTGACAGCAGGGCAGCTGCGCCCTTTTCTGGATGGGCCTGGGCTGGTGGGCAGCGAGGCAGCTACTCCTTTGCTGCTGACTCACCCTGGGACCAGCAGTATAAAGTGTCTGCACCATTTTCTGGTAGAGAGGTGACTGGAGGCTGGTACCGAGGGGTCTGCAGGGAGACTCCTAGGAAGAAACTGTTCATGGGAGAAAACTCAGGCTAAGATCTACATTGTGGTGTTGTATAAGTTAACGGGAAAGGGGAGGGGGCACTTACCCAGTGTATGTGTGCTGGGCTGAGGCCAGGCTTGGAGCAGAACCTGCTCACAGCTGTGAAATGGCACGAAGTCGCACACAGAGGTATATGAGTTCAGGTGAGGGGCAAATGTGGGGTGGGAGGAAGCAGCAAGGGGCAGCTGAACTTGTAAGATGCCATGGTCTTGTTTTTGTGTGTGTGTGTGTGTGTGAGAGAGAGAGAGAGAGATCCCTCCACACAGACATGGCTGTGAATGTGAGCTACTAATGGGCTCTAGAGAGAGTATGTTTCAGATTCTCAAAGGGTCACTGACTCCTTCATACCACCGTTTCTGTCCTGGGGAGCTCTCCCAAATTCCGTCCTGTCCTCCACCTGTCTTCCACTGAGCCCTAAATGCTGCACACGCCTAGCAAGCCTTAAATCCCACCTCAGACAGCCAGCAAGCCTTGACTCCTGCCCTCCATTCCCCATGGTGAGCCCTAAGTCCCGTGCCCGTCTCAGCCATTTCCCTCCTGGCAGCTTGGCAAGGTTCTGGGTCCAGGGAGGGTTGGGGAGCGCTCTCCGGGTGAGGCTGAGGTGCTTGAACTGTATTTGGGAGATGAGAGGAAGCCAATGCAGAGCTGAAGCAACTTGGTCAGGCTCCACTTTGCCCTGCCCTCTGTGGGGCCAGTGCAGGGTTGTCCACCAGGGCTTTGCCCTGTAGAGATAGGGAAGGGACATCAGGTCCCATCTTATCCATCCCCTTGACCTCATACTGGTGGGCTCAGTCTGTTTTCCAGGACTCCATGTAGCCCAGTTTTAAATGTCTGAAGAAAAACTGAATGAAGAGGTCCTTGTGCTTTGTGTGTGTGTGTGCGTGTCTGTGTGAGAGAGAGAGAGAGAGCTCAGATCGCTCCCCCAGCTAGGAATGCCCATGGATACCTCTGCTGCTCCGTCTCTATCAGAGTCTTATAAGAGATTCTTTGGAGGTCAGCGGAGCGGCCATTTTCCCAGTAGGAGGCCAGTTACACAAAATACCTGCTCAGCCATCTGGGGGCCGTTACTGCAACACACGGGCTCTTGTACGAGGCCTAATCACATCTCAACTGCCAGTGCTCGCAAGCCTTGAAATGGGGTTGATTAGGAGGCTGGGGGATTCTGCAGCCTGGCCGCGCAAGTGCTTTGGAGGAGCCATTTGTCAGCTGTGGAGGAGGGAGGAATGGGGTTTCCTAGTCACTGCAGGACAGCGAGGCTGCACGGAGTCTGAGCCCAGTGCAGAGACATGTTACCAGTGTACCAGCCACATCCATTGGCGAGTAGCCATCCAGCGCACCCATGGGATGGCTCTTTGGGAAAGACAGTGCAGATGCAGCTGGTGCATGGGGAAAGATCGTATAGTTCCTGATTCTGCAATTGCTTATTCATCAGCTTGGCTTTATTAATGTAAGTAGTCCTGTTAAGGTCAGTAGGGTTACTCACATGAGTAAAGCTACACACTTGCCTGAGTGTTGGTGGGATCAGGACCCACATCACAGATGCCAGCATTTCCTTGGCTGATCTGCCCATTACCCTGCGTCCTGGGGGTGTTTCCCAAGAACAGCCAAGCAGAGCTGGGTCCTTGCCCTTGTGCTTCCCAGGAGATCAGAGCAGCTTTGTGTTCGCACCCTCCCTCAGCGCTCCAGTACCTGCCAGAAGTCTGGTGGGGTTTGCTCTCAACAGAGTGGGAAAGAAGGAAGCCAGGCAGAAAATGTGAGAGAAGCACGGAGGTGGTGGGTGTCGGTGATCTCCCAGCCTTAAGGTGGGTATTCACCCGTGAGCATTTATTGAGGAGCCACCCTGTTGCCATTTCCTTCCCTCCCCAGTTTATTCTACGCCTCTGCTCTCAATCTCACCTCCCTGCCCCTAGCCTCCCTCCTGCCAGCTCAGTCCAGCCCTCCAGTCATGGGCTCTCCCCTCCCAGGGAATTCATTCTTTTGACTTGTTCTTTCCCTCCTCCCCTGGAGACACAGAATCAATTCACTTGGGTCCAATCTGGTGAGGTGTTGAGTGGATCCTCAATCCTGCTGGCTTCAGTGGGAGTTAAGAGGGCTAAATCTTCTCTTAAACAGTCCCTGTTTTTGTAGTGTATGGGTTGGCTTAGCTCACTCTGAAGCGCTCTGGGATGCTGGGTACTGATAGGCAGGATATAAAGTAAATGACATGGTTGAATGGTAGTGGGAATGCTGGCTTAATGGGTCTTGAAGGTTGTATCTGTTACACAGCCAGTGGGAGAAGCCTGTGTCTATAGAAATGCAAAGCCTGGGAGAGAAGCTGCCATGACTAGGGGCAAGTAGGTGGGATTTTGGGGATGGGGATGGGAATTACTGACTCTCTGTGCTGATTTCTTCTCATTCCACTACTGCCTGCGAACAGGGACGATGGGAAATGCTAGGGGCAAAAGGTAACTTCTGTATTTTCAGAGCAGTTCTGTACATTCCTGCAACGGTGCATTAACTGCACTGTGCCTGGAGCTTTTATTTAAATGAACAGGAGAGCTCTTTAGTTTAGGCACCAACCAGCAGGTTTTGTTTGAAACACAAATGTATTTTAGAGTCATAGAGTCATGGACTTTAAGGTCAGAAGGGACCAATGTGATCATCTAGTCTGACCTCCTGCACAATGCAGGCCACAGAATCTCACCCACGCACTCCTGCAACAAACCCCTAACCTATGTCTGAGCCACTGAAGTCCTCAAATCATGGTTTAAAGACTTCAAGATGCAGAGAATCTTTCAGCAAGTGACTCGTGCTCCATGCTGCAAAGGAAGGTGAAAAACTTCCAAGGCCTCTGCCAATCTGCCCTGAAGGAAAATTCCTTCCCGACCCCAAACATGGCGATCAACTAAACCCTGAGCATGTGGGCAAGACTCACCAGCCAGCACCCAGGAAAGAATTCTCCATAGTAACTCAGATCCCATCCCATCTAACATCCCATCACAAGCCATTGAGCATATTTACCGCTAATAGTCAAAGATCAATTAATTGCTAAAATTAGGCTATCCCATCATACCATCCCCTCCATAAACTTATCACACTTAGTCTTGAAGCCAGATATGTCTTTTGCCCCCACTTCTCTCTTTGGAAGGCAATTCCAGAACTTACAACGCTTAACTCTAGGACCAGCCACTCTTATGAATTATTTGTGTTACAGTGGGGCTATTGTGCTAGGTACTGTACAGACACCTGGTAAGAGGTAGTCCCTGCTCCCAAAGAACTGAAAGGTGGAACAGAGAAGAAACGACATGAGCACAAAGAGTGTGCAGGGACTTGCACAAGATCACAAAGCAGCTTCGTGGCAGATGGGGGACAGAGAACCCAGGTTTTCTGTGTCCCAGTCCAATACTTTATCCCTTGGACAGCACTGCATTTCCTGCTTGGAGTCCACATCTCCATAATTAAAATTTGCAAAGAGGTTGCCATTTGGCTAGTATGAAAACACAGGTTTGGCCTAGAAATGATCAAATGTGCCCTGGTAGCAAAGCAAAATGTCTGTGTGCAGGGTGTAGAACATTGGTCAAGTTGTCCTTGAGTTACAAATCATTGAGATTTTGGGGCTGGTCAGTTGCAACTCCATGGTGTTAAGATATGAAGAATCCCTTTGTAAATCCAATTTTCATTCCCCTTCTAACTCTGCACAAGAGAAATCTTTCTCAAATGACAGGACCTGTCTTTACTTTCAGGGTACAGTCAGTGCCTATTTAACATTTGTAGGCAATGAGCCAGCCCGTTCTTTAGAGTGGGTGCTTAAAATTCACACTTCTTTGTAATTTTACTCCTCTATCCTTTTTCGGTCCATCTGGCTTGATGATAACACTTCACACTTTCCATGCAGTTAAGTATAATTAATGGTGACCTGCAGTAGGGGGTGGAGGAGGGATTGAGTTCCTACTCTGAGTTGTTTCTTTGTGATGGGTAAGGAAGGCTGGATACTTTTCTTGTTTTTGTTTAAATTTGATTTGTCATGATGTTAGAAAGTTATCTTGTCTAGCCAGAAGACACTCTAGTGACTGGAGAACTAGTGAAATCCTGAAATCACTGGAGACTGAAAGTTGTGTAATTGAGCCTTCTGATTCAGGAAGGTCCTTAAACATATACTTAATTCCTATGACTTTTGTGGGACCTACATATGGGGTTAAGTGCTTTTCTGATTAGGGATGTTTTCCTGAAAGGTGCCAGGGAGGCTGAATAGCAAAGACATTTTTAATTGAGAGATGCTATGTCTTGTGGTTAATTTTAATAACACTTATCTGGAGGGGGAGGGATAGCTCAGTGGTTTGAGCATTGGCCTGCGAGACCCAAGGTTGTGAGTTCAGTCCTTGACAGGGCCACTTCGGGATCTGGGGCAAAATCAGTACTTGATCCTACTAGTGAAGGCAAGGGGCTGGACTCCATGACCTCTTCGGGTCCCTTCCAGCTCTATGAGATAAGTATATGTCCATATAGTCTACCTAACTCCAATGACCAGTTAACATTTTGAAGAAAAGACATCTTTGTTAAAGATTCAACACTCCATCCAATAAGTTATGAAACCTGACAATATGCATTCTCTGAGACATCTAGCACATCCTCCAGTAAAACCAAGGGGAATCAGACGTGACATTCCTGATAATTGTACGGGTAAAAAGCAAGCAGAAAAGACGCTACCAACCCCCCAAGAGCTTTCTGTATACATCATAAAGAGACAAAAACAGGGGACAAGATCAATTAAAAAAAAAGGTTATTTGCATGTCAACTTTGAATATAGTGCTTTGGTTAATTAAAATCCTTAAAGAGACAAAAACTTCAGCCTTATTATTAGGCATAGTGATGCACTGAAACTGAAACATGTATCCTTTGTGCAGTTTAAAACTCCTTAGCATGTAAAAGTGCGGAGGTGAACACTCGCCTCAATCTTGCAAACCTACCTGTGAATAAAGTTACTTGTGCAGGCACAGTGTTCACAGGCTCAATGCCATAGTGCGAAATGGAAGGTTGATAAATATTCGCATATCCTCATAGTTGATACAATCTCTTAAATGTGTGTAGTTAAACCATCCCGTTCTCCCAAGCCCTTACCTCTGCTCCTTATTGCCCGCTGCCAACCGGGTAACAGAGTCAGTGTCACTGGTCCAGTGGCTGCAAACAGTAAACAGCCACACATTGTTTTTCATAATCTGAGGCATTGCTAGTAACAAAGGTAAGAGTTGTTTTTAATTATATGGGGCCAGATTTCTGGTGTAGCCGATATGGGTTAAAGGAGTTACACCAGGAATGGATTTGGCCCAAGCTTTTTCTCCTGAGAATGTTCCTTTCCAAGGTGAAATGTCAGTCACTGAGGCCCTAGAAACGTTCTGTCCATTTACATTGTAAAATAAGAATACACGCCGGCTCTCCTTTCTGCTCAGACTTGGGTTTGTAGTCTGGGCACTTTGAGGGGAAACGTAGCGCTATTTCCCGTTCCCTTTAACAAAAGCTACGCTTGGTGGTGTGCAGCTGTGTCAACTGTGGAAAGCCCTTTCGGGTCATTCTCTTTCAGTTCCTCCCTCACTCACAAGCAAAGAGTCACTCTACTTCATGCATCTTACCTCTGGCTTCCAGCCCTTGACTCTTTGAATTCTGTCCCTTCCAGCATGGTGTTCCTGGTGTGGAGAGGCATCCGTCAGCGTAACTACCTCTTTGGAAAACGAACAGCGAGTTCCCCCCTTTCCTTTTTATCCTGGTGACAAAGTGGCCTGTGATTGGAAAACGCTCTTCCCATGTCCCAGCACCACCCAGCGCAGTGAGGGGAGCCAGGCTGATACTTACTGGGTTTGTTTGTTAGGAACTGGAACAGGTACAGAGAAGGGCTACTAGGGTGATCCGAGGAATGGAAAACCTGTTTTATGAAAGGAGACTCAAAGAGCTTGGCTTGTTTAGCCTAACCCAAAGAAGGCTGAGGGGAGATATGATTGCTCTATGCAAATATATCAGAGGAATAAATACCAGGGCGGGAGAGGAATTATTAAAGCTCAGTACCAATGTGGATACAAGAACAAATGGATAGAAACTGGGCCATCAGGAAGTTTAGACTTGAAATTAGATGAAGGTTTCTAACCATCAGAGGAGCGAAGTTCTGGAATAGCGTTCCAAGAGGAGTAGTGTGGGCAAAAGACATATCTGGCTTCACGACTAGGCTTGATAAGCTTATGAAGGGGATGGTATAATGAGATTGGTCTTTGACTATTAGCAGTAAATATGCCCAATGGCTTGTGATGGGGTAGGATCTGAGTTACTACAGACAATTCTTTCCTGGGTGTCTGGCTGGTGAGTCTTGCCCACATGCCCAGGGTTTAGCTGATCACCATATATGGGGTCGGGAAGAAATTTTCCTGCAGGGCAGATTGGCAGAGGCCATGGAGGTTTTTCGCCTTCCTCTGCAGCGTGGGGCACAAGTCACTTGCTGGAAGATTCTCTGCATCTTGAAGTCCTTAAGCCATGATTTGAGGACTTCAATGGCTCAGACACAGGTTTGATACAGGAGTGGGTGGGTGAGATTCTGTAGCCTGTGTTGTACAGGAGGTCAGACCAGATGATCATAATGGTTCCTTCTGACCTTAAAGTCTATGATTCTATGAATTCTTGTAGGGTTTCTCTGAAATTAAGAGGGATCCAGAATGTAAATACTTTTGGTGAGCTGATTGGTTTGTATTATACCTATGCACAGCTCTAGCACTCAAATTACTTGCAAACCCTAAGTAAGCCTCCCAGCACTTGGGAGGTAGGCAGTATTGTGCCCGTGTATGGGTGGGTAAACTGAGGCACAGAGATTATGGGATTTGTCCAAGGCTGCAGAGCGAGCCATTAGCAGAACCAGAAATAGAGTCTTGACCCAAACACTAGCAACGCTTCCTCTCGTGTTGAACGAGATGCCAGGCTACTTACAGTGCCATGGTGTTGCAAGTACTGGGGGCTGGGTAGATGAGTGGGTGGAATCTTGCATCATTTCCATGGCTAATACAAAGCCAGATGTCAGAAGGGCTCAAGTGGATTTGAGCAAACATTTGGCTTGTGCTTTGATCGGACCTAATTCCGAGGGTCTCCAGATTATTGTTGATGATATTCTGGGCCCTGTTCATACTGAACTCAGGTTTCTCAACCGGGTGAATCTGAGGGAAGGAACTTGAATAAGATGCGGGGAGAGGAGAATGGTAAAAGAGAGAGAAGTGTTGTAAAATCAGAATCCAAGCATTACTGCCAAGGCTCTTGGTGTTTATGATGGTATTTTACTGGACCTGGAGTATATTTATAGGGGAACACAAATCATACATACATGCCCTGTGATGAGTGCTGCACATCTACAGTGTACGTGTCTCTAATTAACCAGCCACAGAGAGTGAAATAGCCCCAGAAATGTTGGAAAAAACCAGGCGCACGCTCTGAGCCTACATTTATCTTTCCTGCAGCAGTGTTTAAAGGGAAAAGGGAGTATCAGGAGAGTTTGATAGGATCCAATTAAATTCCAGCAGATAAAATAATGATGAATTGCAGTTGAGCCCCAGCGAGACACGACGTACATTACATCCGTCCCCATAGCGCGGGGAAGAAGTTGAGGTCATCAACTACAGAAAAATAGGACACAGCTGCAATTGTACCGTTCCTACAGAAATGCAATCAAGGGGCGCACACACATGAGAGTGAGGAGAGAACGTGTGAGAGTCTGTGTGTGTGTGTGTGTATGAGAGGGAGATCTGTGTGTGTGTGCACTGAGCTTATGGAAGGTAGATGTAACATGCCAATAAAATGTACAGTTCTGGGAGAAAAGCTGAGTGGCCCGGCTCCCTTCCTGTAAGTGCTGTTCTGAAGGTCATGCATCACATGCCTCTGAGGAGCCTGGACAGGCTCCTGCATTCTTGTTGGGGTGGGAGCCTGCTAGTTTTGGTTTGTATGAATGGGGACAAATGCAATCTGGAGGAGCAGCTCAGAGCAGATGGCTAAAGCGATTCTTGTGCATAGATTTCCTGTGTGTCCCTGCTGGATGCTGGGAAACTGAATTCTCAGGGGTTCCTCTTCAAAGGCCCCACTTTGCTAACAAATCTTTCTCCCCAAAGAGGACAGGTTCCAGCTCCCTTTGGGGCCCATCAACCCCAGTCCAAGATCAGCCAGAGGAACAGAGATGGGGCACATTGAGGCTGGGAGTTGGGGGGAAGAGTAGGTGTAATGACTTTGTCACTGCTGTTCGGGGCTGGATTCACACACTTGTGCTAGAGGTGAAAGGTCATATCCCTGTCCCAGTACCCTGGACCATACAGACCCACAGGTGCTTGTGACTGAGGAAAATGGGTTAGGATGGTACAAGATGATATAGCTATCAGGACTGAGATGAAATTAACCAAAGGAAATTGTAGGCTGACAATCAGCAAAGTCAGTGAGATAGGATTAGGATGAGTCTTGAGAGATGGTGGGAGCCCTCTCACTTGAGTGGTTTCTAACTGGACCAGATACACTGCAGGGAGCAATCAGGTGCAAGCTGAAGAGGAGTGGGCAGGCTGGGGCATCAATAAATCCAGCATTCCTAGCGAGGCTCCACTGTAGTTATCCCATGCTCTGTCTTCCAGGGAGGCTGTTCTGTTCTGATACACCAAACATGAGATCAAGGGATTGGGACCAGGGAACTCCTGACTCTGCTGCTGAGTCACTGTGTGACATTGGGCACGCCCCTTCCCCTCCTTTCTCAACTGTGAAATGGGGATAATGCTGACCTACCTCTCAGGTATCAAGCGCACCATACATGTGCTGAGTATTATTGTTCTGCCAGCCTGGCTGGAGCAGGAAGAGAGTTTGTGTGTGTGTCTGTCTGATGATGCATATGCTGAAAGTGGCATGATGCCAGAGAAATGCTCATGGGGTGGGGAGGTGGGAGTATAGTTTGCTACTCAGGCCACAGTTCCTATTTTTGTCCCCAGGCCGCAAATTTCTCTACTTTATGGCTCCTTCTGCAATGTGCCCATGCTGCTTGTGTCCTCAAAGGACTGCCTGATTAAACAAGGGGTTCTTAAGCTTTTTCACAGACAAAGCATAGCTTCATAGGAAGAGTGTCTGCTAAGCACATCCCCACCATTTGCCATTGCCCAAACCCTTATGTCATTCCTATTCCCCACCATCACAGAACAGCCCGTTGGCAACTGTAACCATTGATTAACTGGGCACTTAATCCTAGCAAAGTGTTTAATGGGTATTTAATTTCTTTTAATGCGGTTTAATAGCTAGAAACCAGCAGGAGCCTGCACCATGTGACTAGCTGGCTCTCTATGGCTGTGATTTGGGAATCTTTGGGTTAAGTGACGTAATAACTCACTGAACGATCTGGCCTGCCCTTCTGCATCAGTTATTCACTCAGCCTAGCAGAGGGAGCACAGGTTAAAGGGGAACTGGAGGCAGAATGGCACCCAGGAACACCACAGTCCCAGGCTTGGCACTGACACTGATCTGGACCAAGTCACTTCCCCTGTCTGCACTTCCTTCTCTCATCTGAAAAAGGAAGATGATAAGCATGCAGTTACCTGCCTCCCAGGGTGGGGCTGAGGGGAAACTGGGGGAGTTAACCAGTTACTTTGTGTAGTCTTTTAAAGTGCAGAATCTTACCGCTATGGACGTGTGAGTGTCCTTGTTATTAAATAACATCTTTACATTGAAATACAAGCACTGTTTGGGATTCCAGAACGTGCACAGAACCCATCTGTGTAGCCTTCAACAACAGTTGGAAATCAGCCACCTCTTTCCTTAACTGCCAAGTCCCGAGGTCAGGAATCTGTTTTCCTTGTAACAGTCACTACCAGTAAATCGGGGTATGGAATGCAGCAGCTTCCTTGCTCTGCCGTAGGTGTTAGCGATGCCATCAACTATTGTAGGAGAAAACAGCTCGGAGCCCCGATCTTCGACACTGGAGGGTAAAAAGCCATCCAGCTTATCTTTTGGGAGATGCTGATTGAGGAAGTCCACCTGGCTCTTCTCATGGGCATCTGCCATCTGATTCAGATGTTGCATTAATTAAAAAAAAAAAAATTCCATTTACCTTTAATAGCAGTGAACCTCCTAACTGATGCCTCCAAACCTAGGACCTGATTCTCCCCTGCCTATTACCTCATGTCCTTTACATATGCAATACCTGATCAAAATGGGTGTGTTGTACATTCACTTTGCACAGGCCTAAGTGCTGGTACAAGGCAATGGAGAACAAGGCCCTATTCTAGCTAGAGGATTTTCTCTGGTGCCTGTCACCGTAGTATCGAAACATCTGTCACAACAGTATCTGTTCAGACCTGTTGGATTCCTAGAGCTCTGCTGACATTGGCGCTGACCCTGGTGCACAAACGTGGAAGTAATTTACACACAAAGGTAAAGAGCAATCCCTAAGAACATGGTAGGGGGTTGTTGTTTTTTGACAGGGAGGGGAACCCTAGAATCATGGATACCAGAGCCACAACTGGCCTGCGAGCTCTTGTCCACCCCGTTTAGGGTGACCAGATGTTCTGATTTTATAGGGACACTCCCAATATTTGAGGCTTTTCTTATATAGAAGCCTATTACCCCCCACCCTCATCCTGATTTTTCACACTTGCTGTCTGGTCACCCTAAGCCCGTTGCCCTGATTAAATTGCTAATGTAGGTCAACCCCAAAGAGGGCAGACCCTGGAAGGAATGAGAAGAGATTTTCCAGCTCCTAAGATGGGTAAGGGTGTAAAAAGAAAAAGCCGGGAGTAAGCAGGAGGGAGGTTTTGGCTGTGCTTGTGTAACACTAGCCTGTGGTGTCAGACTCCTGGCCTGGGAGAAGATTTGCTGGCTGCTTTCCCCACCACTTTTCCTACACTCCCACTTTCCCTGGCTTCCCCTGCTGGGTTTCAGGATACGTGTTGGGCTCCCTTCCTATGTGTAACATTCAAGGAGACACGGCAGTTCTGGAAAGACCAAAAGGCTGGCTTGGCCTCCCTCCGATTGAGTCATGGAGAGACGGGCAACTGCCAAGTTGGGCCAGGAGAAGCTGAGCCCAAAGGAAAGAGCACTTGTTTTCCCATGAGGCTCCCTGGAGTGGCTGAAAGAGATGAGAGCTCATGTAAGAACATCTTGGACCACAGGGTTTAATAATTCACAGCCCTCTGTAACCCTCCCTGCAGCGGGAGCTGCTGGGCTCCCCAGCTAAGTGACCATCAAAACAACCAGCTGGGGCTGCCAGCTCATATCTTCCCACTTGCAGGAATAGTGAAGGTCCATCTCTGAACAGAGCAGGGTGTTTCCTGTGCTGTGCACTGCTGGCTGCCCTGCCAAGGGTGGCCAGGCCTAATGCCATCAGTGGAACGTAGCAGGGGTGCCTTGAAATCGAGGAGAGGTGCCCTCACACCTGCTGTAGCACTTTGTTGTCAGAATCTCTGGATTCTGGCCCGCTCAGCATTCTCTTGCTAAGTGAGCTTTGTGCTTTAGGAAGGGGCCTGAAGCTGTGTGCTCCATGATCTCTGTGTTTGGGAGGTGGGACAGTCTGGAGAGAGGTGCAGGGAACTCGGAGTCAGTCTCTTGGCTTACATGGTCCCTGGCTTTGGGATTGGGAAGAAACACCCACTCCTGGACCCCAGACGAGGATCCTGGCAGTGGTGGCTCGTGGACCTCAGCTGGTGCTGTAGATTGCATTCCATGCAGTTTGCTGCATGTGTCTTTAAGACAAGACCTTAATAACCCAGGTTCTGTCTGCTGTGGGGGACGTTAATGATTCCACAGCACTTTTCACTGAGCGCTTAACTAAAAGGTTGAGGTGTGTGCCAGGGGCTGCCCCTCTCCATTCCAGAAAGGGCTGCATTTCAGCAATGCTGGCAGGGCACTATGGTATACTTCAAGTTGTACTGCGTGTCATGAGCTGTCTTCCTGTCCACACACTAGGATGGCTGGGAGGGGAATCCAAGCCTCTGCCACTCTGGCTCCCTGGGGTGTTTCAAGCTCCTGGAGCCTGGATGGAGTCCAGCCACTTCCCCAAACTTGGAAGGTCTGCACCCTGAGAGGGTATCTAGAGACCACATGTGGCAGCCCTCTCTGAACGTTGGAGCCCTTTGTCCAGCCTCTCTGGCTGTGATGTTAACACTTCAGATTCCTGGTTTACTCAAACACACCCTGTCCCAGAACTCCACCCCAAAGGTGTGAAGCATCTGGTTTCCAGTTTCAGCTCCAGGGGCACACTGCAGTTGTGAAGCAGCCACTACACATACACTTGTTCAGTCTAACTGCCTGATGCTCTTCCATGCTTAATCATGTCAAGCGCAGGAGAGTGCAGATCATACAAAACAATGCACAGCTGAACCCGCAAGGCCCTCACTTCCTATGTTACCCTTCTTTGTGAGCCTTTGGGGGTCCATCTCGGCACAGGCAGGATGTCCCATTTTCATGCAGGCTCTTACATGGTGAATGGCCTCTCCCTTATGGACTGGAGAAAATGGCCTCCAAACAGACCAGCCTCTGCCTTTTAAAAATCTTTAGCCCCCCCTGCATCAGGGCAGCTTCCCTACATGAGCAGAAACCCCTTCGGGTGCCTGCTGCCAAGGGGACCTCCCCACCTCCTAAACCAGTTCTTCTGGGCAGGGACCAATCTTCTGTCTACTGTGAATAGATTTCAAAGAACTGGGTAGTTAGCTAGCCTCTGTTCTTCGATTGCCACCAGCCTTTGGACCCTCATCCCATCTTGGAGGCAAACAGGTCAGGGACAAGGCAAAAGGTGGTTCATTCAAAATGGAGTTTGCCTGACACTGACGCATAGGGCTCATAATCACACAGAATTCATGGACTGTACAGACAGATTGCCGATTCATCACACTATGTGATAGAAATTAGAGATGGGTTTGATATGAATACTCCTGACTTTCCAAAGGACTCAAAAGCTGAACCTCAAGCCAAGCGTTCCGGTCTACATGAAGGGCTGAACTGAAGCCCTAGCTCCAAACCTCTTGTAGGGCTGGAGGTGTTTGTAATTGGAATCTGAGTTGCATGGCTTTAGCAAAGATAATACATGACTGAAGTGAACTTCAGAACCAGGGCAGAACTGTCCCCATTGGCCATGATCATTCATTCATTTGGCAGAGCGAGGGCTGGCAATGTGTGCAGCTCGGAGACCATTCCTGCCATTTCTTCCCATTTCACCGTGCGCTTTGCTCTGCTCAGACAGTGCCTGCCTTTCAGTGCACCCTCCTTGCCCGGGCCCTGTGCCGTCGCTCCAGGAGTCTGAGGTGATTGGGGAGGCCTATTCTTCCAGAGGCAGATACGCAGTTCACTGGGTCTGTCCCCTCCCAGCCTCCCGCATGTGCCTGTTGCTGTCTCCAGGGCTGGCACATGAAGGGTTAATCATCATTCTTATCCCCTCACCCCCACCCAGAAGGAACTCATTTCCAAAAGGAGTTGGGGCAGAGAGATGCAAATAAGTGTTTTGGACAGCTGCAGGCTGGATGCCTTTCCAAGATGCCAGGGCCCCAAATGAGACACGTCAGAGTACAAATTGAAAATGCCAATTTCACTTAGGCAGCCATGCTGCTCGTCACAGCTAAATCCTGCTCCGTTGCCCCTCCCCCAACTCCAACTTCCCAAGGCTGCCGATTGATGGTCTCCACTCGTTCCTGTAGTTTGTCCCTCTTAGAGGGTCCTTCAGGCTCTGCCCACCTGTTGAGGTGGAGGTAGGACAGAAGGGAGGATACACCTGCAAAGTTCTGAACTCCTGCCCCCTTCTGCTCTGTCACCTTGGGACCAGTGGGGAAGGAGCTCAATGTGCTACGATGTGCCAAGGAGAGTTGCATGGGAGACCGCCAAGGAGCACCTCATGTAGTGCTGGTGCTGGCTCAGCTGAGCGTGGGTCTGTGCTGGAGCCATGAATCGCTAAGGTGTTGATGGTGGCAGTGCTATTCCACTGAAGCTTTCAGCTGAGCTGGAAAATAGAGCTCTTGGTGGTTTATGATAATGAATAGCCCAGTGGTGATTTCAGTTGGATGTGTCATTCTTCTTCACTTCCTGTCATAAACTGCCTTGCACCACTGAGCAAGCAGCAGCTGCATTCCACCGTGGAGGTGGCTACATTTCACTAGTGGGGGTATATGTGTGTGCCATGCATGGATTATAACCTGTGGTGCAGCCTGGGTGTGGGATATCCAAGGCTGGTGGGGCATGTTGTACAATGAGGTCAGAATGACCCCAAGTACTGCTGCATGTGTCACCTCCTGCTGCTGCCTTGGCTTTGGAGCAGAGTTGTTTTGCTCCATCTCCTGGGACATCCTTTTGGCTCTTGCTCAGCAACGCACTGCAGCCTTTTGGGAGCCTGGGGATGAGGCGAATGGCCCCAGTAAAGCAGAGCCCTGTATATGACTCAGTAGTGGGGCTGGCGCATCTCCTGCCCTGAGTCACCATGTGGGAAAGAGGGAAGGGGTGGGCCAGCAGGGCTTTCTGGCTTTGTGGGGCAGCTGTTTTCCACTGAGGTGCTCCCTCTTGGCCAATCCCCAGAGGAGCACTGGGGGAGCTTCTCAGCCCTCCAGCTGGGTTAAAGGTGAGGCATCTCAATAACCACAGTGCAGAGGTTCAGAGGAAGGAAAGGCCCCCATCTCTTCTGGGTGCACCAGCAATGGGGCAGGAGCCTTGGTGTAATCTGGTCTCTGGTCCAGGCAGAGAGACATCATGGGGAGTAGCCATTCCTCCTGCCTACCCCCATGAATGTAGGGCACGGAGCCCAGATGTCCCTCTGATTTTACACTGGCACTGAGATCATCCTGTGCTACCATCACTGAACTACCAGACATGCTTTTCCCTGGGCAGGCCTCCTGCGGGGGCCAGCACAGCCCAGGTAACAGTTACTGGCTTGCCCACATGTGCTCTTGGTCCCATCCAGAAAGGCCAAGGAATTCCCCCCCTTGCTAGCTAGTGGGGGGCTGCTGCAGTAGCTGTCACTAGCCCGAGGTCCGAGAGGTAGCTTGTCCAGGGTGTGCACTGACACAGAGTATGGCAGTCTGATGTGAGCACGAAAAATGTCCCCTTGCCATATTTCTCTCCGTATGTTCCGTTCTGAGTCCTAACCCCCTTGACTGCTCGGGTGTGTAGACAGGCTACTAGTATCTTATTCCCTAAGCACCTTCCCTCCCAGAAAGTTCCCAAAGTGCACCTGTACAGTCAGGCGTACATGCAGCACCACTGAAATGCAGCCACCTCTGGGAGGAACGGCAATGGCCAACCGGTGCGCAACAACATTGCACTGGGGAACTAATGTCTAAGGACTGCAGGATGAAATCCATCTCCGATAGGAGGTGCTCCAGGGTCTTTAGTGTCCATGGAAGGGCAGGCGGGATGCAGTATTTCCAGGTCTCCTGGAAGTTTCCCTGCTCAGTAAGCAGCACAGGAACCAGTCCGTTTACCATTGAAGAGTACAAGCTTACACATCTGTAAAAAGGCAGATAGTGCCCAAATCAGGCACTCCACCTTATCTGTGCACCCAGCTGTTGTGTGACCCCGTGGTGCCTGGCCCTGAAGGCTGGCATGAGTTCCAATAACTCCTTTACTCTGGCAGAATCTCCAGTATACCCAGCCCTAAAGGGGGGATGACTCCTGTCTGCACGGAGCCAGGTTTGGTCTGTCCCCACTAGACTCATGCTGCTGCCACCCAAGCTTGCAGTTCATCCCCCTGCTGCTGCTTCACACAGATGGGGCAGGATCCTAGTGGCTGGAGCACAGGATTGGTACTCAGGACTCCTGGGTTTTATTCCCAACTCTGCCACCGACTCACTGTATGAACTCAGGTGACTCACCTCTTCCTACCTCTCTCTCGCTCTCTGTCTCAGTTTCCCCATTTGTAGCGAGCTCGGCGATTCTTCCATGAAAAGTTCCATATCTAATACAACATGATGATTAATTTAGCTCAAGCAAGGGGGTGCAGAGGTGTTACTGGCTCCCTGGCAGGAGAAAGCCTCTCCGCCTAGTACTGGTATCTGTTTGGTCCCATCTGAGGGCTGCAAGGGGGAATGAATCACTTCAGTTTTCTCTGAGCCAAGTACAGAACTGGTGTTGACGGAAGGGATGGACCTGGGGGCAATGCTGCCACTTACCCTGCTACCGCCGTCATCATGCCCAGTCTGTGAAGCTGGGCAGCAGAGTAACTGGCAGGGGTTGGGGGTGGGGTCTGAGCCAAAAAGCTCCAATGTGGCCGTGTATGTGGCTCTCAACAAACTCCAGCAACCCATGAATCATTCATTTAATCTCTCCTGACGTGCCTGTCATTTTCTCCAGAGAGGAGCGGAGACTCTCTCGCCAGAGTAGGTCGTTAGCTGTCAGGGAAGGTTCTGACTGCCTTCCTGTCTCCCTATCGATTAATCCTCCGCCTGCATGCAGGGGCTGTGTAGGGACTGCTGATGGGGCTGCCAGGAGTTTGGCTTCGGTTAGAAGCAAGGTAGACTGTTGGTGGGGAGGAGGCCCAGGGGCAGGAGGAGCAGTTTGCTGCAGCTCTAATCTCTGCTTTCTTTGTCTTTGAACTGCCCCCTGCTTACCTCCCCAGAGCTTGAGCGTGGCTTGAGTTCCTTTGGCTTTGCAATCCAGGCATGGGCGGGTGGGTGGTGGAGTTGTGCTCCACTGAAGGTAGAATTCAGCACCACTTGTGCTCTGCAGAGGGGAGAAAGACAGCTCCAATCTCTGCCAAAGTGTGGGCAGCTCAATCGTTCCATTTAAACAGACCAGCAGGGGAATATACTCCTTACTGTGGCCACAGAATGAGCCTGTGTATCATGAGGACTGATAGTTAATTAATCGAAGCAGTTTCCCCCCATGTTGTTCCCAGAATGGCCCTGTTTCTGTGCTGCAGGTGCCGGTGCTGCTTTGGTGAAGACTATCTCACAGGTTTGTTTTGTGAGCAAGTGTTGAAGCTGCAGATAGCAGGGTCCATCCTGACCCTTCCCAGAGAGAGAGAGGTCATCCTTCTGTGCTCCCGGGTTTGCCTTGCCCCAGGCCCTAATGCATGCTTGCCTGCCTCACCAAGATGGTTTTTAGTCCGGATTGTGTTAGAGCAGCAAGAGGCCCAGGCCTGCAATAGCAGGGAGGGGGGACTGCAGGTTAGGAGCGAAGGGTGTCAGCAGAGGCGGGAGGATCAGGAGATCCGAATGGCAGTGGGTGCTGAGAGGCAGCGTGGTGGAACATTGGCGGAGCGGTGTGGGGGTTGGGACTGGAATAACAGTGGGTATCTCTGCTTAGGACTGAGGTACGTTGGCAGAGCCACAGGGAACAGGAAGTTGCCGAGTCGGTGCTAGGGGTCTCTGACTGTGATGAGAATGTATCAAATTCCCCCAGATCTGTGACGCTGTGCATTAGCCTCTCCTCCCCCCATCGCTGTGCTTCAGCGCTGCACCTGTGAGATGGGGCTGGTAGTCCTGGCCTTCAGCTCCTTCCACAGCAGCAAGGGGAGGTGTATGGTAGTGTCCAAAGCCCCCTGAGAGAGAAGAGGCTGCGGTAGGGCACAGTGCCATTGAAAGCAGCTGCCCTCCCCCATCCCTGGGACAAGGGTGGGGCATGCCGGGGTAGCTGGCTAATGGTTGTGCTGCTCCTCAGCGAGGAGGTGCTAGAGAAAGGCACTGTTAGTAGGGAATGGGTCTCATTGCGTGCCCACGTCAAGCAAACCCAGTACAGCATGGCCCCGCCGGAATCGGCTCTGGCTGCAAGGTGCCTATAAGCTCAGTGTCCCAGGTGGCTCTCATGCTCCCCCCACCTCCTGTCCGCTCATTCCTGCAGGATCCCCAGGAATCCTGCCCTCATACCCCCTTAGCATGTAGCAAAGCCCCCCAATGTCTTCTAGCTGCTGGGGGCGCAGGTGTGCTGGGGGGGTTCTGTTTATTGCTCCCTGGCAGGGACAGTTTCCGGCTGGCTGTGGGATCTCTTTGGTTAATGGGGCTTGTTGGCGGTTTGAAACCCGTGGTTTGTATGACATTTCTTTCTTTGCTAGTCGAGGCCTTTGGGCAGGAGCACTCCCTGCCTGTCCCTCAGCCGCCAGTCGCTGTGGCACAAAGGCACCTGCAGTGCCAGACCCATTCCTGATGGCCGGGATCATCTGAGCCAAGTCTCTTTCCTTCTCCGTGCTCCCACTAGGGAATAGTGCTTTGGCAGGGAGATTCCTGGGCCTCTCTTCATCCATCAGGACACGTCTGGCTTCCCTCCCCCCACTGACGAAGGGTCTCTGCTTTCTTGTGTCTCCCCTTGCAGTATTTCTATGAAGGAAATGACATCAGCGACCTGCCTGTGAACCTGTCCGTGGTGTGGAATGGAAACTTTGTCATCGACAACCCCCAGAACATCCAGGGTAAGCAGGGGACATGATCTGTCTGCACAGCCCGCTTGCAAGCCTCCCAGCCATCAGCCTCTAGCTGGGGCTTGATTAGAGCCGGCGCCCTAGAGGGAAAGCCCTTCATACCCATTCCCAGCCCCCTGAGCCAGCCAGTCCCTTAAGCAAGATGCGCTTGTTCCAGAAGCATGTCCTCTGCGGAGCACCGCACTCCAGGCCATCTGGTCCGCGCAGATCCCAAGGTGTTAGCCGTTCTCAGACATTTGGCTGGCCTGTGCTAAATAAGCCCGGTCTCTGCCCGGGTCCTTACGGGTAGGTGGGCAGGTGCCCTCGTCATAAAAAACACCAGTGCATGGATGACCTGACACCCCTCTGCCTTCCCTTGCAGCTCACCTGTACAAGTGCTCGGCCCTGCGTGAAAGCTGTGGCCTCTGCCTCAAGGCAGATCCGCGCTTCGAGTGTGGCTGGTGCGTGACGGAGAAGAAGTGCACCCTGCGGCAGCACTGCCCAGCCTACGAGAGCAGCTGGATGCACGCCAGCAATGGCAACAGCCGCTGTACAGACCCCAAGATCATCAAGGTGTGTCTGGGAGAGGGGGAAGACTGGCCTGTGTGTGTGCACACGTGCCGAATGCAGTGCTGGAGAATACACTACAGGGGGCAGTTCAGCACTGGACATGGCTGTGGTGGACTAGCGTATTGAGTGCCATTGGTGTGCACGTGCCTGTACAGATCATTAAGGAGGCCAGCTTCCTCCTCTGAAGAGTTTAGAGTCTAAAGGAGATGAATAGCATGCAGGAGCATAGCTGAGCAGGGAGAGAGAGATACAGAGCTAGCAGCTCTTGGGCAGAGAAGATCTTCCAGGGAGCAGTTTTTCAGAAAGCGTTTCTCAGCGTTTGGAGAGGGAGTCTGTGAGGCAGAGGGCAGATGTACTGGTGCAAGGGGTGTCTCGAGAAATGGGGTGGAGTGTGAGAAGGAGGCAGAGGGAGTGTCAAGGAGACCAGAGCTGGCAGAGTTCAGGGCTAGGGACATGGGGAAGATGGCACAGAGGCAGAGTCCCTCTCTCTCCTAGTTAGTTTTATACACTTTCACATCTATTGTCTGTCTCTCCTGCTTGGCCCCAGTGAGCACGTTCCCCTGGCTCTCTGGTGATGCTTGCCCGTGACCATGCGGAATTCCCAGCAATGCTAGTTGCTCTTCTGACTGGGATCTCCCCGGCGCTCTCATGTCACTCTACCCTCATTTGTTCTGACACATTAAGCCTGAATTCCCTGTCTCACCTGTTGCTGCTGATCCCTTGACACCCATGGGGCACATGCCTTCCCATGCGATGGGGGTGGGGATGTCACATCTTTCTATACAGAGGGGGAGGTGCAGTTTAGTGGATTAACGCAAGGGGCTGGGAGCCCGGACTCCGGGATTCTGTTCCTGGCTCTGGCACTGACTTGTGTATGATCCTGGGCAAAGTCACACCCTGGCTCTGTGCCTCAGCTCCCCTGCTCTGTAAAATAGTGATAATGATTCCACATAATTAGTTAGTTCTTTGAGATCCTCAGATGGCAGGCTCTTAGGCCTGGGCTGCACCTGAAATGGAGGTTGACACAGCTGTGTGGCTCCAGGGTGTGAAAAAGCCACTGAGCGATGCTGTCCTTACCCCCGAGGCAGAGAAAGCTGGGTCAGTGAACGAATGCTCCTGTTGATGTAGCTACTGTTGCTTGGGGAGGTGGTGTTCCTACAGTGATGGAAAACCCCTTTCCATCGGTGCAGACAGTACTACATCCCAGCGTGCTGCTGGCATGTAGCTATGCCACTATGGTCCAATTAGTATAAACATGGCCTTGGTATCGTGGGTTGCTTGTTTATTATTCCCTCTCCCTGGTTTTGCAGACTAATAGCCTCTCTCTTGGTGCTTTCACACCCAGAGGCTCTGATCTTCCTCACATATTCCTAGGTTTTCTTGGATCCTGGTATGGAATCCCAGGCAAGCCATGGGTCTGGGTTCTTTTCCCCCTCTTCCCTGCCCCCTAGGCAGTGGTAGTTCATCATCTCTGGTCTGTGACAGCTTTTATGACCTTCAGTTAATAAGATTGTGTATATTAATGTTAACATGTCTGTTGGGCCAGGCTCCAAGTGCATTAGGAGGGATTGGTGGGTAATTCTATTTGATGTGTTCTATTTACCCACGGATTCCAGGCCAGGCAGGCCTTGACGGTGTTAATTACCGGAGTCTCAGCACAGTATCTAATCTATTTGGGTTTCAGTGTTCTATCAGATGAAGGCTGGAAATGAGAGTCGTGCCTCTCCTGTTCCCCAAAGTCACTCGGTTATTGGCACTGAGGTAACTATTGCACTGGCCCTGCTGAGAAGTGTAATTCCATTGCAGGCACATGCTTGCCATTCACAGCAGTGGGTGGGAACCATGCCCCGACAATGCCTGCTTGTCCCCCATCCACTGGGATTTTGTTTCAAATTAATGATAAAAAATACTAGTGATTAAGAGCATTGAGCCATCCTATAGCAGAGATGGGCTGAGCCGCAGAGCCTGAGAGACGTTCTGCTCTGGGAGCTGCATTGGCCCATCACCTTCCACCAGGGACTGCAGCTGCAGGCACTTTATGGAAGGGGGTAAGGACCATTGTCCCTCTTTTACAGAGGAAGAAACCGAGGCACAGGACAGGGAAGTGACAAGGTCCTGCAGCGAATCAGCTATGGATTTGGCAGAAGGACTTCTGATGCCATCCTCAGTTCTAAGCACAAGATGCACTGTTCCATACTGTGCGCATGACCCACAAAAGGGTTCTTCCAACTCCCGTGTTCTAGGTATAGGAGTGTTTTCTTATCACCCCTTGCTGCCAAGGTTTAAATCACAGGAATTGCCATGCTGGCTCTGAGTCGGGGGCAATTTCGTCCAGTGTCCTGTCTCCAGCCGTGCCCAGCACCAGATGCTTCAGAGGAAGGTGCAAGAAACTTCTTAGCCACCAGCAAAGAGAAATAGGCTTAAACCCTGAAGCATAAAGTTTAATGGCTCTTCCAAAATGTCTGCTAACATTAAAGCAGTCATAGGAACATAAGAATGGCCATCTTGGATCAGACCAAAGGTTCATCTAGCCCAGTATCCTGTCTTCTGACAGTGGCCAATGCCAGGTGCCTCAGAGGGAATGAACAGAACAGGTAATCATTGGGCGATCCATCCTCTGTTGCCCATTCCAGTTTCTGGCAAACAGAGGCTAGGGATACCATCCCTGCCCAGCTTGGCTATCTGTCCTCCATGAAATTATCTAGTTCTTTCTTGAACCCTGTTACAGTCTTGGCCTTCGCAACATCCTCTGGCAGAGTTCC
Source organism: Chelonoidis abingdonii (assembly GCF_003597395.2). Taxonomy (NCBI): domain Eukaryota; kingdom Metazoa; phylum Chordata; order Testudines; family Testudinidae; genus Chelonoidis; species Chelonoidis abingdonii. Next base: position 19,084,007 of record NC_133785.1, read on the forward strand.
ACAGGCTGACTGTGTGTTGTGTGAAGAAATACTTCCTTTGGTTTGTTCTAAACCTGCTGCCTATTAATTTCATTTGGTGACCCCTAGTTCTTGTGTTATGAGAAGGAATAAATAACACTTCCTTAATAAATTAATAAACATCAATGAAAGCTTGCTTAGGGGGATGGGGAGAGCGGGGGCTGCTCTGCAGCATTGGATACCCCAGCCTTACAGCCTTGGGCTAGTACCTAAGATCCTGACATTGGAACTGGCTATAAACAGAGTGATGCTGATTAGACGGAGGGGACCAAATTCATCAAGTACCAAAGCAGGCGCATTTCTTGTTGGAGTCATCAGGAGATGCACCTGCTTGCATTAGGCCAGGGTTTGGCCTACAAAAGGTAACAGGCCCACCTAGCTACTCTGCCTCAGGCTGGGCAGGATGTGCAGGAAGGGAAAACAAACAATGTAAAGACTATGAACAGGGCCGGCTTTAGGCCAATTTCCCCAATTCCTGGGAATTGGACCCCGCGTCGAAGAGGGCCCCACACCTAAGAGGACCCCATGCCATAGGTGCCTTTTTAATTTTTAAATTTTTTTTTATTCACCCGGCACCCATGGGGTGGGGGGGGAAAGATCCAGGTCTTCAGCAGCATTTTGGCGGCGGGGGGTGGTGGTGGTGGCCACTCCGGGTCTTTGGTGGGGGAGAGGGGTCCTCTCCAGGTCTTTGGCGACATTTTGGCGGCAGGGGGTCCTTTGGTGCCGCAGAAGACCCAGAGCGGATCCCCTGCCTCCAAAGTGCTGCCAAAGACCCAGAGCAGACACACACACATACACCCCCGTCGCCAAAGCCCAGGACTGCTGCCAGGTATTCAAATCAGGCCCCACAGTTCATAAAGCCGGCTCTGACTATGAAGTCTATGAGGAGTTTAAGATCTACTCAGTTTTAATGATCTTGGGGACAGGGCACAGAATGATAGGAGAAGGAGCATTTCTGGGCATTGGGTGTTGAAACATGCCTTGCTCTCTTTCGCCTACCTTCCTCCTCAGCTAAAACACACACATTGTGTAAATCCTGACCTGGAAATGCACCTTATCATCCATTCTCTTCCCACCAGCTCAGGCTAATGTGCTGAGAGCTCTCCAGTTGAGCGCCTTCTTCTTGGGTGTGGTAGCCAGGGAGAATCCCAGCATAGCCCTCTGGGGACGGGCACTTCAAGGCCTGGCAGCTCTATTATAAGGTGACCTGGTTACTGATATTTTAGAATCACACAAGGCCAGTCTGGTGCTGAGATGCCCAAGCATGAGAACTCAGATGTCACAGGACTGGGAGTCACATTGGCTTTGCCAGCGAGCCACTTGGCCATCATTTTCAAAAGCAGCCCCTGTGTTTGGGTGCCCAGCTCAAGACAACCAGGGCCTGATTTTCAGGAAATGTGCTCCTGTCACTCCGGTTGAAGTCAGTGGGAACAGCAGGTGCACACAACGCCTGCAAATGAAGCCCCATGTTGGGCCCCAATAACTGAGGCATCCAGAATTAGCAGACACGTCTGAAAATGTTCTGAGACCTCGGCATGCCTCAGTTTCCCCATGTATAAAATGCAGCTAATGATAGTGACCTGCTTCCTAAGAGGGTTAGGAAGTTTTGTTACTGTTTTTAAAGGGTAGTGAGCTCCTTGGATTAGTAGGTGCTGGAAGGGCCAATGTGTTGATCATGTACTAGTAGCTAAAAGTCCTGCTGTCACATGGGCGTAATTCATAAAGTCATATGTGTAAAAAAGCCCAAGTGGCTGAGAACTTAAAAACTAGATGGTAGCAGACCATGCATCCCAGTGATGATTAAACAGAAAGAGCTCTCAGCCATGATTGTAGCTGTTATCTATCGCTTCACACTGACTCAACAGAGATTTTAGGTTTCAGAGTGAGGCACACAGTGAGTTCCTGGAATTGTATTATGTAGATGGCTATTTGCCTGGGAGTCACTTTAGGACTGAAATGACCCCAGTTCTGCTCTCCTCATGGTATGTCTGCCATCCAGGAGACCAGCTGTCACCTTATTTTGAGCTATCTGAAGCCAGTTCTGCATATGAAGAGATGCATGCCCTGATCTCACATGACCTCACATGGGCCCGATCCTGCTGCCTCTAAGTGAGCAGCCGAATTCCCATTGGCTTCAGTGGCAGCAGGAGGGGACATGTTGTGTGTGGGCCCCAGGGGCTGCTGGGGTAACGGGGTGCTAGGTCAGGCTGGAGTTGACACACTGAGAGGGAATGAGGGCCAGGAGTGAAATACAGGGAGCGCTGCAGGTGAGAAGTGAGGTGCCTTGGTAGAGTTATGTTAGGAAGAAGCTTGCCCATCACTTGCCCTGTCAGCCTCTCATTTCAGGATCTCTAGTTTTGCCTAAAATTTCAAAAGAGGACAGCCCTCTGATATCAGAGAGGTCAAGGAATGAATTTTCCAAGCGTCTGGAAGGTGGAACGCTGCAGTGTCATAGACCTGAAAGTGCTTTTAAAGCCACGAAGGCTGATTGCTTTAAATGGCAGCCAACCCAGCTGCTACTGCCTGCACTTCTGCCATCTGGGCCAGGACTCTGTGTGCAGGAAGTAGGCTCTCCCCTGCCTGTTCTTCTGCCTGGTGGGAGCAGCAGTCGTGCAGACCAGTAGATTGGTGCTTTCCCTCCTTCCCTCTCGCCAGAGCAGAACGTGCTGCTACAGCTTCTAGAACAGCCTGGATTCCTGACTGAGCTGGAGCTCCCAAAGGACGGGCTTGTAACAAGGCCTCTTAACCCTCAAGCCAAGCTATTCACAGGTGGGGCTGCGCACTGGCAGGCTGCTGGGATGTTGGCTCAGCTGAGTAGGTGGGAGAGATGGGGATGTTCTGTATGGGAAACCCAGCTATGGCTAACAGGGATCTGCTTATCAAACATCTTTGGTACAGATAACTCCACTGTGTGAATCCAGGGGAAGAGCACATGTCTCGGTGCTGTTCTGGGAAGCTTCAAAAATACGCCAGCCCTAGACTAGAACTTGTCTTGAGGCAGAGGGGTTACCCGTGAAGCCAGGATTCTAAAAAAGGAGTCTGCACCCACAGCTTGGGCCAGAGATCCCAAAGAGCTCAGCTCCCATTCAGCACTTAAATAAGGGGCTTTGGAAAGTCTGGCCCCAACTGGGTGTGCTGAGCATGTTGAAATCTGGCCCTTAACATTCCCCTTCGTGGGAGGGGGCTCACTGCACCCACAAGATCTCTGTTCTCTACACATGGGCCCTGACTTTGGGGGTTTCCTCAGGGACTGAGGGAGTGACTGAGGAATTTGGGCCCCCGCCTTTCACGCTGAATGCATCAGACATGGCATGTGCTGTCTACAAGCTGCATCCAATTAGCTGCTGCTGTCTGCTCCTGATATCGGTCTCTCTGTCCCTAAATCATTAAAAATAAATTAAGAAATTGCCACACTAGTTTTAGGTCCTGCATAAATAAATCAATGAGCAATCATCATCTGCCCTTGCAGCATGTGCTCATCTTTGTTCGAGCCTATGGTTAGAGGGTGGGTGTGGGGGCATTGGTGACTGTTTTGTTGTGTTCAGCTGCTGCGTTGGTTGTAGGTCCTACAGTTATACAAAGCTGTGGGTTCTGCACAGTGACGCTGGAGCGTGCCTGTGCGCAGAAATGCTGCAATTATTTAACCCAGACCAGCCGCACAATATAAAGCAGAGCTAGAATCAAGTGTCTTCGGGGACTGGGAGTGCAGTCAGGAGAGCACCCATGCTGCTCTCAGTGACTCCTGCACTGAGAGGACATCCAGCCTGAGGAAGATGCAAGCAGAGTCCGGGGATCAGAGCATGGGGCAGAGGGATCCCAGGGGGAACCTCTCTGTATTTGATATTGTGGGACCCAGTCATGTAGCAATGCTGCGTTGCAGCGTCTGGCCCCCTGTGTGGTCACATGCTGTTGTTTTGTGTTGACACAGCATTGTGATGGGAAGAGGTGAGGGGATGTTGTGCTGCTGCAGCCAGCTAGCCTGAGCCTCTCCCTATGGACAGCTGTCTCCTAGCTGGGAGATGGTGACCCTGACACTGGATGTGAGTGATTCTGTGCTCCCAGCATCTCTGCAAACAGATCCTCTTTCTCCAGCCTGTCTGACGAGCAGGGGCCTTCTGATCTGGCATGCACGTAAGTGCTTAGTACGAGAAGGGACCCAGTATGGAACTGAATGGGGCTGTCCCCTTAGGAATGATTTACCAGCCAGCTGGCCTGGCCTATGCCCTGTTCTCTGCCACTGGCAGTCCCTGCGCCCACTGTGGCTGGCAGGTCTGAGGAGCAAGCACTCCTCTTGCGCTCAGAGGAGCCAGTTGCTGGTTTATGTAAAAGGACCCTGTGAAACCAATTAGCAGAAGAGCAATGTTGTTTGTCAGGGCTGGAGCCGGGGTGGGTGGGGATTTGGGGGTGGGAAATTTGGGAGAGCCTCCGATCTCCCTGCCAGCTCTTGCTCCCATGTGCCTTGTTTAGCTGTGACCTTCCCGCGCAGCGGTGCGAGTGGTGTCATCTCTTTCCTGGGATTGTTGCTCCCCTCGTGCATGGCCTTTGTCAATTTCACCACAGAGGAAGAGGAATCTAACACGCTGGGGCAGCTTTTAACACTAATTTAAAAATGCCGAACAAACAGCCGCTTCTCGCCAACCGCCACAGCGGAGCCCAATTTAGGGGAGAACAAATCTGATCGCCTGCTGCAGCTGCCTTAATGAGTCCTGATCCGGGACTTTAGCAGAGGGCTGGATTGAATTTAGGCAAACAGCAAAACCCCAAAGCCCAAATCAGTTTTACTGTCGTATAAATTCCGGCTCACGGCGTGTGGTTGCCCTGAGCCTGATGTGAGTTAACGTGCGACGTGGCCTGTGAGTCAGAGTGCAGGAATGGGAACCAGGACTCCTGGGTTTTGCCACCAGCTCTACTGCTGACCTGAAGCAAGCCTGTGCCTCGGTCGGGGGTGATTAGTTAGGACTTGTTCTGAACAGCATCATTAGTTGTACACGGAGATGTTTGCAGAGCACTTTGAAGATGAGATGCAGTGTGCGAACGCTAGGTGATGATTAGTAACCCTGCAGTGGCCATTGCTGTGGCGAGGAACTAGATTGCCTTACTGAAATTGCTCCTACATTGGTGCAGTTCCTTACGTCTGGGGTGCATTGAGACAGGGCTGGCTACTGCTTGGTTCTCTTCGTTCCCTGTGCTCCTCTCTCCCCTGGCTCTTGGCTGGGCAGAAGTTGTGTCTAGCAAATGGACGCCCACCACCGGGAGGGAGATATCCCCAGCTGATAAAGCAGCCAAGACCCATAGTTATAGCAGGCCAGGTTTGCCATGAATGCAAATAGGCTAGGCCAGCTTGGCTTTGCAGCAGCCCCAAAGGGAGCTGGTATGGGCTTTGGGGCAAGGAGGGAGGAAAGGGCCAGCCAGGACTTTGAATAGAAAATTCTCTGAAAGGAAGGAGCTGGCTCTGGCATTGAGGCCTTCTCCATAGCAACCTGGGGCTGTCAAGGACAGCGCCACGATCTCTCCCAGCGCTCCCCGCTGGGGTGTGGGAAGGTCAGACGTATGCTCTTGGGTCAAGGTGCTGCCCCTGTATTAACATGTCAGCTCACTCCCCACTGGCACCACTCTAAGAATCCACTACTTGTGGGAATTGCCAGGGCAGCCTCCTCCTGCCTTCCCTTCCCCAGGCTCCATGTTGCCAATGTCTCAGCCTCCCGGCATGGGAGCACAGCACTCCCCCATTAATTCTGTTTAATGCCTGCAGGTGTGTGCTGAGTGCCGGGGCCAGTGAAATCTGGTGTAAAATTGCCCATAATTACCTTGTTAGCAGCAGTGGTGGGCCTGCGCCTCTCTGCTCATCCGTCATCATGCTGGCTTTTGTCAGGCCACACCTGTCTGCTTTATTGGGAATCATCCTGCTAAATGAGGCTTGTCTCAAAGTCGGGGGCTCCCTTCTCTCCCCAGCTGGCGCCAGCTCAGGTTTTGTTTGCTGAGAGGGGCCCGGGTGGCTGTGGGGAAGGGGTTAGCATCCATTGCCTTCAGGGGCAGCAGCCTCTCGGCGGGGCCTCTGCTGACCTTGCCAGGGCAGCAGGAGTGTGGTGGAGCTGGTCCTCTGGCCAGGGTGTGGTCCTGATTCTAGAGTGTTTTGATCTGCCCAAAGGCCTGGCACCCCGTGCAGCCATGGCTGTCCCTGCAGCTGGGCCTACAGACTGTCTGTGCTTATTCATCAGCAAGCGCTTGTGGGCATGTGCAGAGTTCCTGTGAGTTAGAGGGGGTGGCTCAGTGCCTTGAAAGACCCAGATTCCTTGGAGCACAGGGTTAATTCCACTGCCCCGCCACCCGAGGCAGATAACCAAAGTGCCAGGCAGCTTACTGTCTGCAGGGCTTTCGGGGAAGCCCGGGGTGTGGGGGGGCAGGGGTTGTTCTGCTCTGTGTGCGCAGTAAGAACCCCTGGGCCTTCATCATATCCCAAAGCATTTGCCTTCATACCCTTGGCCAGAGTGCCCTCTCCCTGTCCTCTTGCTGCCTCCAATTCAAGCTTTGCTTTGCTCTCTCTCAGCTGTCGCCAGAGACAGGCCCAAGGCAGGGAGGGACCCATCTGACCATCACCGGGGAGAATCTGGGCCTGAAGTTTGAGGATGTGCGCATGGGAGTGCGGGTCGGCAAAGTGATGTGCATCCCCATCGAGAGCGAGTACATCAGCGCAGAGCAGTAAGTGCCCAACTGGCAGGGGGTGGTCGGGTGCCCTGGTCTGCTAGCCAGAGATGGTGACTCCAGGTTGGAGGGGTTCATGTGTTCTGCGTGGGAGCGCTCACCCCCGCTGCTGGGAGCTGGTGTTAACACTGGAGCACTGAGCTGGAGCAGCGAGGGGCAGAGCCCATGCCCAGCCAGTGCAGAGAGGTGGCTCTGACACTGCCTGTGGAGCTGCAAAACCACCCAGCCCGCAGGCCACGCTGGCCAGTTCTAGACTGGTCCTAGTGTCCCCTGCTGCCTTCCTAGCCTAGAGCTGTGATCTCGGTCAGCGGAGAGCTGTCGACCCAGCTCTTCTGGTCCCATGAGCCCCCCCAGTCCTGTCCCTGGGCTAGGCGGCAATGAAGGACTAACCCGAACAGTCGGAGAGAGCCAGTGGGCGGCTCTGCTTGCTGTGGACAGAGGTGAAGGGGGACACGTGCTCTCTGGGGAAGACCTCCATATGTCCTCGTGCTCACATGGAGCTCCTTGGCAGCCAGGGGCTTCAGCTTGTGCCATGAGATCTACTCCATTGACAGCTGATCAGTGCTGGACTGTCCCTTCCCCTCCAAGCGCATACTTCTGGGAGCTGTAACTTCCTACGTCTCCATGGGCTAGGCTGTGTGAATTATAACAGCCCATCAGAATGCAGGGCTGAGGTGGCAAGGAAAGAGCTGTACAAAACTAGTCATGGTCCTATAGTCAAGCATCATGGTAGTTGCTCTTCCAGGAGACATGCACACCCAGCCTGGCCTGCCCTGGGCTCCCCAGCCCTTCTGCTTCAGGGCATCCATGTGTAGCTCCGTGGAGCAGCCCTGCCATGGCAAATGCACTGAGAGCTCCCTTCCTGCTTCCCCTAGAATTGTGTGTGAGATCGGAGACGCCAGCACAGGCCGAGCCCATGATGCCCGTGTGGAGGTGTGCATCAGGGACTGCTCCACCAGCTACAGGGCCACATCCCCGAAAAGCTTCACGTTTGTGGTAAGGTTATACAGTGTTATCCCTCTGGCTCCCAGCATGTCTGCCTCCCTTTGTCCTGTAGTTACCAATCCCGCTCTCTCCCAGGGGTACCAGAGCCCATAGAAACAAATCTCTGGGGAGTGGGGAGGAGGGGTGGACATGGTCCCAGTTTGAAGCCTGCAAAGAGCCCACCTTGGTTTACAACCTTGTCAGGTCTCCCAAGCTAAGTAGGGATGGGCTGGCTCTGGACTTGGATGGGAGACCTAGGAATACCCAGACACTCCAGGAAGCAGAGCCGGTGATTCCAGACACAATGTGTCTTGCTCTGAGTTGACACTTTGCTGCTTGGAAGCACCATTTTTCAGCTGGAAAGAAAAAACAGGTTCCTCGCCACTGGTCACTATAGATCCCATGGGGTTCTTGGCAAGAGTTGGGGTGTCTTGGTCAAATCTCGGCTAACTACTCTGCCTCTCTAAAATCACCTCTGCAGTTTCAGCTGAGTATGGGATTCCTCTAGACACCAGCCTTAACTTCAGTGTGTTGTTGCTGTCCAACAGCTACTTCCCAGCTCCTGCACATCTTGCTCCAATAGCTGCCCCCTTCACCATCGTCCTCCCGTGCAGTTTCTGGTTCTGCACTTTGTCATTCGCTGCTCATGCTTGAATTGCTGGATTTGTTGCTTTTCTTTGACAGACGCCCACTTTCTACCGTGTGACTCCGGCTCGGGGTCCCCTCTCTGGGGGCACCTGGATTAGCATTGAGGGTAACCACCTCAATGCAGGCAGTGATGTCACAGTGACCATCGGGGGACGACCTTGTGTCTTTTCATGGTAGGGGTTCCATGGACAGGGGATCGCTGGGGTGGGCTGGAAAGTCAGGTACGATCCCTGGGCTGTGTGGAGAGACTGGGGAGTGGATCCACAGCCATGATGGGGGTGGAGCGAGGGCTCTGGAGTGAGGTGTCTTTGCCAGGTTCCTGTGGAATTTCTCCCTCGAAATCCTGGCTTTTCTATTTCCAAGGATCCTGAAAGAGACCAGAGAATGAGGAGTTTGTCTCTAAAATCACAAAGCCCTGAGGCATGAAGTGGATAATTTTTAGATTAGGGATGATAATGGAGCGGCTCTTTAAATATTTTCCTGCAGTAATTACTGGTTATCAGCCCTAATCGCTGCTGTTTGCAGCAGCCGCGCGATGGGGAACACTCGGGAGTCACGCTGGCTTCTCCTTCTGCCTTTTGTTTTATTTTTCTCTCTCTTAACTGACAATTTCACCAGCAGTTCCCCAGGGAAAGAGGGGGGAAATGGGTAGAGACAGCAGGCAGTGCTCGGGCGCTGTCACTGCTGGGCTTGCCCAAGGCTGGAGGGACCAGGAGCAGTGTCAGCAGGTTCTAAAGTGCACCCCATCCCCTAGCTGGAGGCCATGGCTAGAACTGAGCATTGATGAGGCTGTTCTGGACACCCCACAGGGCTCCCTTTCTGATTACCAGAAACTTCCCAGCCCAGAGGTCCCATGGCTGGCGGGTGAAGTTGTGTTTTGAACTGACAAGGGGGTGCTCTCCAACACAACTGTGGCACCTGCGCAACTGGGCTGGTGGCTTTCTGTCCGACCTCTAGCACTGAGTGCTGGGCCCTCCTCTGAGGTAGGAGGAGGTGGAGGGTGCCAGCGAGGGCTGGTACCATCAAATAGAGTCTGGCGCTCGGTGTGCAGCTCAGAGTGAGATGCTGTCCTGCCCCTCCCCATAGCCAGAGATGCTCAGAGCCTCCTCGATATCTGATGGCTCTTCTCCCTTGTCCCCAGGAGGAACGCTAGGGAGATCCGGTGCCGGACACCACCAGGCCAGAGCCCTGGCGGGTCACCCATCCTCATCAACATCAACCGGGCCGAGTTGAGTAACTCTGAGGTGAAGTACAATTACACAGAGGACCCCACCATCCAGAAGATAGACCCAGAGTGGAGCATCAACAGGTAAATCTGCAGAGGGCAGGGATCCTCATGCTCACCGAGGAGGAATTACTCATGGTCCCTAGCAGATGTGAGTATATGCTGAGTGTATGTGAGAGGTGGGGCCCTCGCATAGCTCTTCAGACTAGGGATCATGCCTCTGATATGTCTGCATAGTGCCTAGCAGGCCTGGGCTCCCATCCCAACCAGGGCCTCTGGGCACTGCCACCTTAGGCCATTGGAGGGCTGGCTACAGGACACACTGCAGAGCACTGGGAGGAAAGCAAGAGTAGCCAGGGGTGCCCGGCGTGGTACCTGGCCTCAGCACACTCCTGGAATTGCAGCACTTAGACTGGCAGGGGCAGAAGAGGAGAGGGCTTTCAGCCTGGCATTTGGCTGCAGCGAATAACATGAAAGTATTTCCCGCCAGGGGATTTCTGAAGGGTTTACATGGCTGTTAAAAGGCTTGAATTGGTTGGAGCAGAAGGTAAGGACTCGATTAAACTGCACATGCCATCGGCCCTCCTGGAGCCTGGCTGTGAAATAGGCTCCCCAAGAAGCCTGAGGGGAAGCCCTGCTGCTCTGCGGCATTTAAAGCAAAGACCCAGAAAAGACTCTGTCCTGGCCCCCAGAGCATACCTGGGTGCGCTTTTCCATTTCTGACTTCCAGACTCCTCTGGGTCTCACTGGATGGCCAAGGAAGGTTGCCAGTCAGAATGTACCCTGGACATTCTCAGCTGCTGCCGCTTTGGGGACCTGTGTTAAGATGGGGTGGGAGGGTCTCACCCTTTGGTAGGCAGGTGTACATGTTCCAGAACCCACCCCCAATCGGCACCCTGATGGCTGCCTCAGCAGAGTGGCCAAGGCTTGAGTGGGTCGTTGGGACTGAATTCCCCACACATCCCAGAGGTCTGTGGTGGAGGGAAGCTCGCCCTATGGCAACCTGCTGTAGCTGCTCTGTGAGCTTGCGGAGATCTGCAGTCGCCAGGACTGCAAACCCAGCACCTTCCAGCAGCAGGAAGCTGACAGGCACAGCAGAGAACTTGCCCAAAGCAGCCAGGTTCTGTGTCGTGCTCTCGGTGCTCTGCTCGCCAGGAGGTGGCAGTGGGCAAGCGCTATGGGAATGGTCCACGGGGGCATTGTTGTTTCAAACGGAAGATCTGTCGCTGTGGCTGAAGGTGGAAGTCAGCTGTTCCTGCTGCGTGGACAGAAGCCAGCGTGGTGCCATAAGTGAGGTGGGCACATTGTTCCCAATGGCAGAACTTGGCCTATGCTGATGGGTTGCTGGGATGTTTCCAAACTGGAGTTGGGAGAGACGATCCCATATTCCAGTATTACAAGCGAGTCCCTTGGGACAGGTTCCAAGATAGGCAGCGATGGCATGTGCCCACCTTCACCAGTGCCTGGGTGCCCTGTGCCAGAACAGCCTCTTCTGACTCCTTTCTCTCTGTGCCTCCTAGTGGTGGGACGTTGCTGACTGTGATAGGCACCAACCTGGCAACTATCAAAGAGCCTAGGATCCGTGCCAAGTACGGCAACGCTGAGAGGGAGAATGTAAGTAGATCTTCAGCTGTCTGGAGAGGCCCTGTGCCTGGTTTGGGGAGGAAGGGCAAAGAGTCCTATCTCCTTTCTTCCATGCTGGACACCAGTGAAAAGCACGTTCTCCCACCTCCCCTTTGTACCTGTGACTTTGACACTCTCAGTCATTAGAAGAGAGACACAAGTCAGCCGGGTCTTACCTGGGGAGGGGCCAAAACAGGTCTGTCACTGATGGGGGAGAAAGTGACTGGAAGGGGTTAGCGATCTGGAGAGAGGGAGAGGAGTGGGGAACTGGATGCTGTTTCATGAAAGTGCTTTGGAAGCAGAAATGGTACCGACGGGGGACAGCAAAGCTCCAGTCCATGGCAGGGTCTCTCCTTACATCCACTCTCTGAAAATCAAGCCCCATGCATACAGGAATCTCCTCACTCAGCACTGAAATGCAGCCAATTCTGGGATGCAACATGAGGTGTTGCACAGCAACACTACAGTACAGTCTAGGACAGGAAGTGGAGAAGAATCCGGTATCCCACTGGCAGTTTGGTGGGAGCTGACAGGCAGTGCTCAAGCGGTGAGGGAAGATATAAGGGCTCCACTTTATATTCCGTTTCACTTGGGAGCAGTGAGAAGGTGGGATTATGGATGGGGTGTGGCCCAGCACCAGCCGTTGTGCAAAATGTCACTGGATTTTGAATGGCCAAAGTGCTCAGTACTTTGGTTTTGCATCTCCGTTACAAGAAGGGCTTCCAACAGCACTGCACCTCTTAGGTTCGGGGGTGATTTGGAGGGAAGAGTGCCCCCTGACAGATTCAGCACAACTACTTCTTGCAGGGGGTCTCCCTTCCTGGGACTGAGCACTCTTGAGCCAACTTAGCTTGTGAGATCAGATGGTATCCCAGCCTGAGATGATGGGAGACTGTCTGATCAGCCTTGATGCCTTGTCCCCTCTGTAGAACTGTACTGTCTACAATGACACCACCATGCTGTGCTATGCTCCATCCATCGACAACCCGTCTCGGAGCCCCCCAGAGATCGGTGACCGCCCAGATGAGATTGGCTTTGTCATGGATAATGTCCAGGCCCTGCTGATTGTTAATACCACCAGCTTCGTCTATTATCCGGACCCCGTCTTCGAGCCCCTCAGCCCCTCTGGCATGCTGGAGCTCAAGCCCAGCTCTCCCCTTATCCTCAAGGTAAGCCCCTCACAGCTCTTCTCCCCCATTGCCTGTGCTGCCCTATTGCAGCCCCAGATCTCTGGCTTCCTTTTCCACCCTGGGCCAGCAGTGCCTGTACAGCAGGTCAGAGAACTCAAATGGGGATGGAATGGACCAGTTCAGAGTCAGAGCTGCTGGCCTGGCAGCTGGTCTCTTGGGGGTTAAATGGATTGTTCCGGCCAGGTAAGTGGGGAAGGGGCGGTATTCCATGCCCAGCAGTGGGAGAGCCATAGAACCCCATTGTGCCCTTACAAACTCTCTGCCTGCAGGACAGGTGGGATTTTCTGGCTATAGGTAAAGGCTGATGCATTTGGGGTCTGCTGCAGGAGGTACGCAAAGGAATGCGTTCCATGGAGATGGAAATCACAGGTTCTCCCTTTTCCAAACTGTCTCCCTCCCCCTCAGCAGTATGGGAAGGGCAGTGTGGTTGGGACCCCTTGGCACCGGTGGGGTTGTGCTCTGCAGGTTACGAAGCCCTGGTTTAATTATCCCCATGGGGCGGGTGAGTATGTGGCACCTTTAGAGCCTTGCAGAAGGGATGTGGAGTGTTTTAGAGGAGAGCACCCCCGGTTAACCCTGTGTCTACATGGGTGGGAGGGGCGTCCCTCCTTTCAGAGCTCAGGGACAAAGTCATCTGTGGGGTAACTGCACTGCAATCAGGGAGCGTGCCCCAGGGGTTTGGCCCATTCTGGGTGCATCTTCTTTGTGTCTCCTTGGCTCAGATTCCCTCTCCTCCTTCACTTCTTGTTGGATCTGTATCAGGGACTACAGCGGAGCAGAAGGATCCCTGCAGCCTCCTGCTCTCCCTGGGGTTAGAAGGCTGAGGGAGAAAATTTGCTTGGTGATGGGAGAATCCAGCTGTGGGAGAACTAATGATCTCACTCCTTGTTCCCTTAAAGGGCCGGAACCTGCTCCCGCCGGCTGCTGGTAACTCCCGGCTGAACTACACGGTGCTGATTGGTGACACTCCCTGCGCCCTGACTGTCTCCGAGACTCAGCTCTTGTGCGAGTCACCAAACCTCACAGGACAGCACAAAGTCACGGTAATGCTAACCACCCCGACGGGCCTTTTTGGGCCCTGGCATCCTCGCAGGTGCTGCCAGGACTGCACCAAGCCATGTACTGGGCACTTGTTCTTCCCGCTGAACAAGCCTCGTGTGGCTGGGGCCCGAGACAAAGAGCCTCCAGCTCCAAAGCAGAGCTGGGATATGGTTCATCAGCCCTTGTTGGGTCCCACCTGAGTTCTGAGGCAGTGATAGCTGCATTTCCCCGCCCCGGCTGGGAGCACTTTCTGTAGCAAGACCCAAGGGGAGTCCCCTGGGCAGCAGCCTGCGCGCAGCACTGGGAATGTGCCTTGTAGCATCCAGTCATAGAAGCAGCCCAAGTTACCAAGAAGCACAGCTCTGCCATTGACAGCAAGTGTGTGCGTGTGTGTGTGGAGGGTGAGGCATGGGCTGACATGCTGGAACCCAGCCCTCTACTTCATAGCACCCTGCCGTACCCCAGCCCTCAATTCCCTCCTGCATGGGGCCCTGCTGAATTCCAGCCCTGTCCTGCATGCAGCCCTGCCGTACCCCATCCTCCTTTAGTGAATGGGCCCTGCCATGCCCCCTTCCACTCCCTCCGGCATGGCACCCTGCTAAACCCCACTGCCTCAATCCCCTCCAGCTGGGGGCTCTGCTGTACCTAATGAAACTTTCTGATGATGGTATAACCCTAAACATGCCTAGTTCCTCTGGGCCACTCCCCTCTGGCTCAGCCCATGCTATAGAGTAGCCTGTTAAGCTGAGTGCATTGCTAGTGTGCTGTTCCTCTGCAGGCTTGGGCACTGGGCTCTGTAAAGATCCTTGTTCCTGGGGGCGTCCCAAGGCACCTGACCTGGCACGGTGCTCACTGATGGTCGCTTTGGGGACAGCGCAGGCTGACCACACGCCATCGTATGTCCAGCGGTAGCTCACGTTCAGCCTGGGACTTTAGGCTCCCCTTTTACTGAGCAAGGGGCAGTGCCTGGAGACAGAAGGGGTTAATCCCCTTCTGGCATACATTGAAGAGCATGGAGGGGCCCTTCCCCTTTTGCCCCCTGCCCGGCGCCAGCTGACCACTGGTCCCTGTTGAGTAAGAGCTCATCAACACCGGATTATGTGCACATGCAGGGGCTTAGATATGGTGGGAGGAACCCCCGACTGCCTGCCTCCCTAGTGCCCTGTTCCCCACCCCCAGTAGTCTGTTCAGAGGGGCTGAGTGCTCCAAGCAGCCCCCTATAAGCACGCTCCATTTTTACCCGCACTCTGGCTGGGCCTGTCTGATCTGCCAGCTCCATTCCTTCCCTACTGGCCGCAGGAGACTCAGTCTGAGCTATATGGTCAGGGGGTTCCCACCCCCTCACTTCCCCCAGCTCCTGGGTTAGCTTTAAGTAAGATTCTTTGTCAGGTTGTAGCTCAGCAGCAGCAGTGCTCAGGGTCTCAGTGCAGCCTTGTGTATTTGAAAGGGACCCAGAACGGTCCCCCCAGGCTCCTCATCCATCAGGGAACTCAGTTTACATCCCATCTGTTATTGTAATGTTGTCTGAATGAGACATCAAACTCGCTGCCTGCTCCTCACAGGCGCTGACAACACACCAGCATGTCTTCTGCATCCCATTAAAGCTCTGCATGCACTCTGAGGAGCCCCTTGCACTGTAGCCCCTGCACCTGCTCTGCGGCCTGCCCCATGGCCTCGTCCAAGCTACCTTCTGGTGTCAATGCCCCTCGGAAGTGAGGGTTCACTTTACTCACTGGGCTCTGCCCAGGCTGGCTTGATAATGATCTGACCTTCCTATTACACACCTTGGACACATGCCTCTTGTGTGGACACAGATCCTGTGGTCTGGGGGTCCCTGCTTTCTGAGAACCCCATTCCAGCATGCACCTCCTCCCCAACAAGAAAGGGGAAGGGAAGGTCGCTTCCCCCCCCCCCCACCCTTTTAAAGAGGGAATCATAGAAAGTAGGGCTGGAATGAACCTCAAGTGGTCATCTAGTCCAGCCTACTGCACTGAGGCAGGACTAAGTAAACCTTGGCCATCCCGACAGGTGTTTGTCCAACCTGTTCTGAAAAACCTCCAGTGACAGGGATAGGCTCCCTGGAAGCCTATTCCAGAGCTTAACTACCCTGAGAGTTAGACCTTTCCCCCCAATATCCAACATAAATCTCCCTGGCTGCAGATTAAGCTCCTTCTTGTCTTACCCTTAGTGGACACAGAGAACAATTGATCACAGTCCTCTGCATAACAGCCCTTGACATATGTGAAGACTGTTATCAGGTCCCCCCTTCAGTCTGCTTTTCTCAGGACTAAGCATGCCCAGTTTTTTTAACCTTTCCTCACAGGTCATTATCCAAGTCATTAATGAAAATATGGAACAGTACTGGACCCAGGACAGACTCCTGCCGCCCCCACTAGATAGCCCTCCCAGTGGCAGTGAACCACTGATAACTACTCTTATGATTTTCCAGCCTCCATTGTCCACCCCCCTGACAGTCATTTCACCTAGACCACATTTCCCTAGTTGGCTCCTGGGGATGTCATGGGGGACTGATGAGCTCCAGTGGTGGTGGCAGGCCCTCCCTGCCCCTTTCCAGCAGGAAAAACCCTTCTGATCACAACCTGCCTCAGTTAGGAGAGGCGCCTTGACCCCCCCCCCCCCCCCAAGCTAAACTCACTCTTGACCTTTTCCCCATGCCAATGGGAAGTCTCCTCGACTCACCCAGCTGCCAAACCCTCCTGTCCCCAGATGTGTTTTGGGGCATATGAGAGTCGGCTGGGGGCTCTGCAGTTCTCTCTTTGTATAGCATCCCCCAGCCTGTAGGGTGGCAGGTGGATGGAAGAAGGGGGCACAGAGCCCTTTCAGCAGGGAGGCGAGCCACCCCCCAGCCCTTAGCACTAATGTGAAGCCCTTTCCCTCCCATGCGGCTCAGATCAAGGCTGGAGGGTTTGAGTTCTCCCCGGGGACGCTGCAGATCTACTCAGACAGCCTCCTGACACTGCCTGCCATCATCGGGATTGGTGGTGGAGGCGGCCTCCTCTTGCTCATCATCATCATCGTCCTCATCGCTTACAAGCGCAAGTCCCGGGATGCCGACCGCACCCTGAAACGTCTGCAGCTGCAGATGGACAACCTGGAGTCCCGCGTGGCCTTGGAGTGCAAGGAGGGTGAGTCAGTCTCTGCTTCTCTCCCCACGGCTTCCCAGCTTCAGCCTGTCCCCACCTCTCAGCCCCTTCACCTGCCTTGCCAGCTCTGCCCCCTCTGGTTTGTTGGTTTCTCCTCTTGTGTTTGCTCCAAGACTCTCTGTTCACACCCTACTGTTTGGTGAAGGAGGTAGCAGTACCATGGACATCCATGATTGCTTAGCCAAGACCCCCAGGTCAGATCTTCAGGGTATTGATGTTCACATGCAGGCAGGCAGGCAGGCTCATTTCTATAGAGACTCCCATGAAAGCCCCCATCCTCTGCAGCGTTGTCAGGTCCTTTCCCTGGTTGCTTCTGCATTCCCATAGGGTGCTGCGTGTGCATTTGCAGGCAGCAGGTGCCTATCCTGAGTGCTGTGGCTTGTTCTAGCCCTTGATGTGTTCGTTAACAGCGTCTGGTCCCAGCGTGGGACAAGGAACTCCCCTATATATGACACAGGGCTGATGTATGGTCTCACCACAGTGACAGCACAGTATGTTGCAATGCACCATCCTGGTCTTATGGCACAAGGGTCTTTACTGGACAGATGTTTCCTGTGTGCTCCGTTCTCTTTCATATCCCCCAGTCTCCTTCTCTGCAAGCACCATGTCTGCTTGCAAACCTTCATGCTCACCTACAGTATGTGCTAACTTGCTGCACACAGAACAGCCTGGTAAATCTGTCCTCTTGTCCCAGTGCTGTGGGCCTCGTGCTCCTGATCTACAGGGACCTTCACCTGCTCTAAGCCACCCATGGGACCGGAGATCCGAGCAGGCAAAGTGACTTTGTTGGGGGGGAACTTAACTTATTTTTAGTAGGATTTATTTTTTCGGGTAAGGATTTTATGTTTTTAAAGTGTAAAAGAGGACAAAAGAGGGTAGAGAAACCTGCCTGAAAAGGGCCTTGAGTCTCTCATTATGTGACAGAAGGATGCTGCGAAATTGGACAGAATGCCTCTTATGATCCTGCCGATAAAACCTAATTGCCCATTATCACCGCAAGCCAGTGCCTGGGGCCGTGACCCTGCCAACTGCAGCCAGCCCAGAGGCTGGGGGAGAAGCGGGCACCTAAAACGAGATAATAAAAAAGAAAAAAAACCTAAAAATCCATGTAGATGGCAATAGTGACAGAGAGAGGGGAGGGTGGAGGGGATCTTGTCTCCTCTTCCACAGCTGGCAGATAAAAGGATCTGCTTTTAATTAAAAGGCGCAATCTCTTCCCTGCCTTTTCTCTTTTCTAGTCCCTCTAGTTACAGATAAGATAGCGAGCCTTTCAAGCTGACGTTTGTTTTTTCTCATCAGGCTGACAAGCCTGCAACCCTCTGCCTAGCTTCCAACTCCCTTTAAAGTGCTGTTAATTTGATTTCTCTGTGTTTTTTTCTCTTTCTCTTATGCAGTGCTAGAGATTCCCCCATCCCCAAAGCCTTCCCCCATGGGTACCATTAAAGGCACAGGACACCTTTTCCCCCCCTCTGTCTAGCATGAGCTCAGGCTGTGCCTGTTCTTACCCCAGGGTGCTGGGTTTGTGTTGAGCTTTTCTCTCTAATGTTATTTAGATCAGAATGAAATGAGAACATTCTTGTGGTTTAAACCTCTCTCTTGCCCAGCATCTCTGCCCTGTCATTCACAGCCGCCTACAGGTTTCTTACATATGTGCAAGTAGAAAGGCGGTTAGAGCCGACAGGCTGAGGCTTCAGGACTCTCGGGTTCTATTCCCGGCTCTGCCACTGATTTGCTGTGTGACCCTGGGGAGGTCGTGTCTCCTCTCTGTGCGTCTGCTTTGCCATGTGTAAAATGGAGATAAGGGCACTGCCCCTCCTGACAGGGTGGTGTGAGACTGAGCTAATTGATGTCTGTAAATTGCCTTGAGCCCATCTGATTAGCAGTGCTAGGGACAGAGGGCAGCTCCCACTATTCTAGATCTGTGGGGCTCTTGTATTTTGCTGGCACCATTGTGGTAGCTCTAGGGCCCAACCTGACCTCCCCTATTGACCTCCTGCAGGCCCTTAGTCCCCTAACACAACTCTGCTCTTTCCATCTCAGCCTTTGCCGAACTGCAGACAGACATCCACGAGCTGACAAACGACTTAGACGGGGCTGGCATCCCCTTCCTGGACTATCGCACCTACGCCATGAGGGTCCTCTTCCCCGGGATAGAAGACCATCCTGTGCTGAAGGAGATGGAGGTGTGGTAATGCGTGTATGTGTGTCTGTCTGTCTCTGTGATGCTTCACCCTGGGACACCTGCCTCTGGGAGCTGCGCTTCATGCCCGTCTGCTGCAGGGTTCACCGTTGCACCCTCTACCTTCATTTTTAGTGAGGAAGTCTTGGAAGTTTCAGTGAATGATGGGAACTCACAGGTCTGGGCTCAGCAATGGATGGGGAGAGATTACTGGCTCAGGAGTGACTCTGGCCACCCATTCAAGGAGATTGCAACATGCTGCAGTGGGCAGAGACTCTATTCTGGCAAAAGTCCATGTTCTTTACAGACCACGGAGAAGCATCCTTCATGGCAACCTGTCCATGCAGTGTCCTCTGCTTGAGCTCTTGGGGTCTGGATTTGTAACATCTGGATTTTCCAGCCAGGAGCGACTGAGGAGATTGTATGTACAATGTTCTGAAACCTCCCTCTTGGTCCTCCAGGATCCCCATGGTAAAGCTGGGTGGCCCTGGGGTTTCCTCTCTTGGATAGAGAGGTTTACTCTGCTATGGTGCCCGGTGACTCCTTAACCGAGGGATGAGAGCTTATAGGACTGCAGTGCAGCATAGCAGAAGAACCCATTGCAATCTTGGTCTGTATTTTTTAACATAGTGTATCATTAACCTGCAGAACTCATTGGCACAGATGTCACTGAGGCCAAAAATTAGCAGGGTTCAAAGTAGGATTCATTATTTCTACGGATAATGAGAAGATCCACAGGTATGTTAGAGAGGAACAAAATATCTTTATAAGGGATATAAACCCCCAAGCTTCAGGGCAATTAGCTAGGTGCTAAGGGCCAGATTTCAAAAGCGCTCAGCCCCCACTGAGAACAGATGGAGTATATTGTTAAGTGACAAGAGTTAAAAAGGAACTTTCTCTGTAGTCAGGTTATTCCACAAATGTCCATGTTAGTGTTTCTTCACTTTGTTCTAAAGCATCTGGTACTAGCTTTTGTTGGAGGTGGGCCACCAATCTGATCCAGTCAGGCAAGTCTTATGTTCCTGTCTCATCCCCAGAGTCCAGAGGAGCCGGTCCCTGTCTGTGCGGCTCCAGGGAGGCAGTGCCTGGGGCAGTCAGTACAGTTCTCGGTACCGTGGTACCAGATAGATGTTGACAAATTGGAGGGAATTCAGGGAAGAGCAACAGAAAGGGGAAAGTTTGGAAGAGTTAAGTGCATAGCGAGGCTGAATGGCGACAAGGGGAGGGAGGGTGGATCCATCTAGAGACATGTGAAGGGAAAACCTCAAGGAAGCAGAGGAGCTGTCTGGGGCAGTTTGGGGGAGGGAGTATAATGAGGCGTAATGGGATGACATTGAGCAAGAAAAGCGCAGGAGTGTTTTTCTGATCGCTAGATTTGCTGGCCTGTAGAATAGTCTCCTGAGGAAATGGCAGAAGTCCCCTGGCTTGGCACACTGGAAGCTCTGAGTGGACAACGTACTAGGAAATACACAGTAGAGATGCATCCAGTGCTGGTCTCAGGGAGTGGGGCTGGTGCTTCTGACCAGGCCTGGCTCATCTCTCTTGCTGGTGATTCCGAGACTCTAACCCTTGTGCTGCTGATATTGTTCTGCCCTGCAGTGGGAAGGTCATTGCAGCCATAGAGCGATAATACATTTCACCAGCCGGCTTCTCCTAGGCACTGAAGCATGGGCTCAACCTGTTCCCGTCCTTCTGGGGGACCACAGATCACCCAACCAGCAGCTGCTTCCATCACTGTTGTCCCCATATTATCCCTCACCTTGTCTCCAGGAGGGTGACCCTGCGGCCTAGCTATAGCACTCCTAGGGCTGTGTGCTTGCCACCCGCTTCCCCTCTGGGAAGTGTTGTGCTTTCATTCCCACCTGGGGAGAGGATTGCTCTTCCCTGCCACAGACCTGCATTGCCACCTTCCACACTCCACTTTATTCCTCTGCGGCTGCACTGACCAAGTTTCACCCAGCTAGGCCTACGTTGTCAGCTGGGCAAGAGCCTGGGCCTCAGCTCATCTGCATTAGGTGGAGCAGACTACACCTGCCCTTCCTTTTAACTGGGACCTGGAGACCACCAGCATGATCAAGAAGGGTCTCTGCATATCTGCAGGGGCTTCACTTCCTTGTCTAAGACAAGCATGGCTGCATTTATGCTGCCCCTTCTCCACAGCTCCTGAGCATATGGTCTTGGACACCAGCTTGTCCCTCTGTGATGCATCTTGCCACGTGCAGGTCAACGTGAGCACAGGGAGGCCACTGCATAGCTACCACACTCACTGACATTAATATCAATATTTATATTAATATCATTGCCGCTGTCATTTTCTATGGCACTTGATTTATTCAGTTGGGTTTGTTTGATGCATGACTGGCTGCTCATTTCCAGCAGACTTGTCCGACATCATCCACCTTCCCAGCTCCATGGCTTCTCCCTGCAGAAGAGCATCTTGTCCCATCTCCCACTGCTCCCCATACCAGCTCCCTCTTCCCTCCCAGCCTCACAATGTCTGCTTAATTTACTGCATGCAAGTGCACATAAATTGGCTTCTGGTTTTCCTCAGTACCAAGGTTGCTC
Organism: Chelonoidis abingdonii; assembly: GCF_003597395.2. Classification (NCBI taxonomy): domain Eukaryota; kingdom Metazoa; phylum Chordata; order Testudines; family Testudinidae; genus Chelonoidis; species Chelonoidis abingdonii. The sequence goes on from NC_133785.1 coordinate 19,105,346, forward strand.
TTGATTGGAGTGGTGTGGGGTGACCTTAGCTTCCCCTTGCTGCTGACCAGACACAGTAATTAATGTTGACATAGACTTCAGAACATGTTTAGGAGAAGTAATCGGCCCTGGCGCAGGATGCAGAGTTATTAATTACGGGGAATCAACCCCTTACAACTGCAAATGCACAGCATTCATTGTCACCCAGATGGCTGCTGCAACTGTTATCTGGCTCTCTCAGTGGGGTGGGTTGTAGTTCTATCTCCCATGCTCCCTTTAGTCCCTACCCCCAACGTTGTGGGGGTGGGGGAGCACTTATCCTGGCTTTCACCACAAAGTCCCAGTGTTCATGGATCTACCTTCCCCCAGGCTTGCAGGAGGCTCAGACAGTCCTGGCCTGGCCGTGGGGCACTGTACTGTTACCACACAGCACAAAGGTGTCATTCCCCACTGTGCTTCACAGCACAAGATGAAGAGGTCAGAGAGACCCTGACCCTTTCTCGTTTTCCATTGTAACCGGGGCTTTAGTCAGCTTGGGCCTTCGGTGGGGAGAGGCTAATTCTTGGCAAATAAACCTGCTACTAAGAGCTATAAGGGGGCTGCCTGTTCATAACTATCTTGCTGCCTCTGCTGGCTCTCCATTCCCAAGCTCACCGGACCCATTCCATTGTCCCTTTCTGCTCCCCTGGATCTGACACAGGCATGAATGTTCCCCCAACCCAGACACCCCTGGAGATAACAGATGACAGTCGTGAGAGAGGGGAGTGAGTCCCCCTCACAGGCAGAATGGGTTAGGGGATAGGAGCCTGCAGCTTGGACTTGGGACACCTGGGTGCAGTGCCTGGCTGACAGCAGGGTGTGGTGAGGATAAAGTGAAGGTGGGCACTCAGAGGCTGCGGTGATGAGTATCTAAGTACTAGGTAGATGAATGAACTCCTGTGTGTTGGGTGTGAGCTAATGGGCAGGGCAGACCCTTTACTGGTGGAGTCTTCCCATGGTGTTGCCAGCCTTAGCTAGTGACAGCAGCCACACATGGGCTGGCTGAGTAACTCTGGGGTGCAAAGTGGGAATCTTGGGCTCTGCCCCTCACTATTTGCCTCTTGCAGAGAAGTATTATTTGTCAACTCAGGTTAAATAGAAAAACCCTTGTCTGGCTCCCCAGCCATAGACAGTGCTGCCCTTCCCTCTGTGCATGAGAGAGAGGTGTGGGGACAGAGCAGGGCAGGAGGAGCTGGGGAGATCTGGAGAAGATGGATTTTCTTCACAAGGACCTGTACTCATAGCCGTGGGGTTAACCCAGCGACAGCTCTCGGGCTGAGGCCCAGTAGGAGGTATAAGACACATATGGATGTATAGTGTAGAGGTATTGCCGGACAAAGGTCTCTTTGTTTCTGTTATAAATGAAATATTTTCAGGGGGGTCATGAGCTGCTTGTAAAAATTGCCCTACCCAATGGCATTCCTCGTTGCCCAGCATGACAGCGCGGTTCTAGGCTCCGCCCTCTCACTTTCTCTGTTTCAAGCTGAGCCCCTGAACTTTGAGGAGGGGATGTGTCTGAAGTCCCATTGCTCAGCCGTGATGCCCCAGCTGTGACAGAGCCAAGCCAGTGAAAATGCAGCTGATGTTTCTGTTCTACTCTCAGTGCTACCTGCCAGCTTCCCGCTTTCCTGTCTGTTTAGGTAGCCCCAGCGAACTTAGCTCACTGGGCAAAGCTTCCAAACTAGAGCTGGGCCTAAAAGGTGAGGCTTGGGTCTGGGTCTGGATTTAGGCTTAGGCTGTGGTTTGGATCTCACAGTTCCAAATTCCCCTCAGATTTTGGCTCCATACAGTTGGATGTCAGGTCAGCTGCTGTTGGGAGAGTTTTGCCAGCTTAAAATTTTCTCACAGCCGAGCTGGAACCAGAAAACAGGCCCCTTTGGATTTGGATCCAAACTGTGAGGGCAAATTCAGATGCAAGGATTTGACTCCACCTCCTCCCCCTGCCTGGAATTCCTAGGGTGTGTTCTGGCCCATCTCAGCCTCGCTTTTGGTAGTTGGTCTGCGGTGACCACACACCGTCTGCTATCGCTTCCTCAGTTAGCCTGGGGGTGTGTGTGTGTGTGCGCAGAAGTTAAAGGGCCAAATTGGGTGGCTGGGGATAGAACTTCCTGCTAGGAGAGAAGGGTTGAAATTGAATCAATGACAATTTAGGCGGAATATCAGGAAACCTTTCCCAGCGAGGAGACCTGCTAGACAGTGGAATCATTTCCAAAGGGAAGGGATGGAAACCTCATTGAAATCCAGACATGACAAAGCCCTGGAGAAGTAACTGCAGGGGATAATTCTGCACTGGTCTTTTCCAACTCCAGTTACTGTGATTTTAAACATACTGCACTCCAAATGCAAGAGAGAGTATGTGGGCTTGGTTGGGAAGTGAAGTGTTAAAAGTTTCAAGGGAGAAAAAAAAACAGATTAAATAAAGCAAATACAGTTGTGTAAGCTTCATATAATTTAATCGAGTTTGCTTTTATTTGTCCCCTTAGTCAGAATGAGTGTAACACTAGCTATCACAAGTGACAGGGAAGGAGCTCTTCCCCACACACCCTAATTCAAAGCCAAGTCTTAGAGCCATCATTAACAGCTCCCTTTTCCTTTGGGTTTGTGTGGGTTTTGTTTTTTTTCCTTTGCTTTGTGTGAATTTAATCCTGATTAAATATTTAATTCTTTATTGTTCATTTACTTCTGCTAATGATCAAGGAGTTAGACACAAAGCTGCTGCAAAGCAGGGAAGCGGGCTCATTGAGGGCACGCTCAGTGACACCGTGTGTGACAGATGCTTTGCGCTCTTCCCCGCTGTCCTCTTCCATCCCCTGCGCAAGACCCTGATAAGATCGCTGGGGCTGGACAGGACCAATTTCCCAGCTTATCAAGCTTTGGCTGCTCCACTAGCTGGGAACACGGCTCCGATAGGATCGTGCCATCTGATCCCTGCATCTCCCAGCCAAGCAGAGGACGATGTTTATTTTGAAATTGTAGCCTGAGCCCATCTGAAATCAGTCAGTGTGTCAGAATGTGGCAGGCAGCCGGCTCTCCATGCTCAGACCCACATCAAAACCCCTGGGGGAGAGCTGAATGCTGAAGGCAGTGGTGCCACCTGCCTGCCCTCTCCCCGAAGAATCCTTCCCTCTTTCTCACCCTTCCTTTCAAGGGCTTCGCTGCCAGAGTGACTTTAGCACTAGCCGAAAGTACCGGAGTGCTAGCCTAGGACTTGGGAGACCTGCGTCTTCTACAGACTTCCTGTATGACCGTGAGCAAGTCACAAAGGGTGGGTGCACACCAGCACTGTTTCACACCACCTGTCAGTGCACACTAGGGAGCTCCTCGTGCACGTCAGCTGGGTCCAGGCAGATGGTTAACACGGCAGGCTGGAGCTTTACAACCCAGCTTGCACAGCAGTCAGTGCTTGTATAGACATTCCCTTATTCTCTCCAGGCCTCAGTTCCCCAGCTGGAACAGGAGGGATAGCTCAGTGGTTTGAGCATTGGCCTGTTAAACCCAGGGTTGTGAGTTCAGTCCTTGAGGGAGATGCTTAGGAATCTAGCCATCACAACTGCCCTGAAAGCATCTCTTTGCAGATAGGCTCTTCTGGGGCAGTACTTGATCCTGGTAGTGAAGGTAGGGGGCTGGAGTTGATGACCTTTCAGGTTCCCTCCCAGTTCTATGAGATATCTGTGTGTGTGTGTGTGTGTGTGTATGTGTATATATATATATATACACATATACACACACAAGATGGGGATAATAGTACCACCTGACTTAAGGGGTACTGCATGAGGGTTGGGAAGTGCTCAGATACTATAGGAAGGGGGCCATCTAAGTAGAGATGTGCAGAGAGACTGTGCAGAGAGACAGCACCAGGGTCGTTCCTCACCTCTGCCCTGCCGAAACCCCTTGTAGGAGCAAGTTCAGTCTCCATCACCCATTCATGGTTTGGCCATTCTGCTGAGATTGCCAACAAGAGGCCAGTGAGTGCCAGCTGTAGTGTGGTTTGGGGTGTGAGGTGGACACCTGGGCTGTGACCCACAAACCTGTGGTCACCCAAACTATCCAACAGCCACCCGCTGGTGATGAGAGAAAGGGGAGGTTTGTCCCATGGGAAATGCCCAGAGTTTAGAATTAGTTTCTGCTGTGGAACATTAAGTTGAAACATTGGGAAATTTCACAGAATGAAAAATGCCAAAAAGTTTCAATCTCAGCAAAATAATGGGAGGCGTCAAAGCCCCATTTTTCATTTCGAGCTGACATTTTGAAATGAAAAATGTTCCTTGGTTTCAAATGTTGGCTTGAAACGACATTTTCATTTTGATTCCCCTGATTGGAGAATGGGGAAAAAATTTATTAACATTGACATTTTCCTACGGAAAATACTTTACTTTGATGAAACCATGTTTTCCAATGGGAAGACTTTGAGTGTGAAATATTTCATCCATCTCTAGTAATGACTGTCATTCACTGCTGACCAAAACTGGGTTGGTACTGGAGAGGTGGAGGTAGAAGTCTCCATACCCCATCCCCTCAGTCAACGAGCTTCCCCTTCTTTCCCTCCCTGGGTTTCCTGCCCAGACACATGCATGGCTGACTGCTGTACAGAACCAAGCATGCCCTGAAACGTAACATGAATCTCAAGGATACGGGAAGTATTTTGGGCTTCTTGTGCTGAGATCCAGCCAGAAAAGCTTGGACACCTATGTCCTTTAGCGAGCTCAGTATTTTGGCAGTTCTTTTATTTGGAAAGGTAGAAAAGGGGGAGATGTTTTCTTATGCTGTGGAACGTCCAAAGAGCTGGTCCGAGGTCTTTGCTGAGTACAGTGTGAATTCAACTTCTCGTTGGATAGAAGACTGGAAGTTAGACTGTGAGTGTGTGTGTGTGCGCGCATGTGCCCTCGCTCACATAAATTCAGTGACATTGTTAGCCTGACAAATGCACGTTGCCAAAGTGTAAAAAAGTGCCAATCCCCCGAAGTCTCGGAGGCCATGGCTACACTGGCACTTTACAGCACTGTAACTTTGGCGTGCAGGGGTATGAAAAAAACACCCCCCTGAGCGCTGCAAGATACAGCGCTGTAAAGCCTCAGTGTGAACAGTGCCGCAGTGCTGCAAGCTACACCCGTAGAGGATGTGGATTACACGCAGTGCTGGGAGAGCTTTCTCCCAGCGCTGGCGCTGCGACCACACTCGCACTTCAAAGCGTTGCTGCGGCAGCGCCTTGAAATTTCAAGTATAGCCATACAGCCTTGAAATTTCAAGTGTAGCCATAGCCTGAGAGGGGAAGGTAAGGCTGCATGCTGGAGAGGGAGAATGAGTCCGTGGACATTCTATTCTAATCTAGCCATCTCAACTGCCCTGAAGGCATCTCTTTGCAGATAGGCTCTTCTTGTTCTCCACTCAGGCAGTGCTTCGCTGCTGCTCAAACAGCCTTACTCCACTGGGCAGAGAGGTGGCCTGTGGCCAGTCACTAATACAGAGCGTGTGTCGAAGAAACAGGTTCCCAGTAGTGACCTCTGCAAGGACATATTGGCTCCCAGGGGCATAGTGAATGTAGGGGCAAGGCTGTCCGGTGTTGTCCGATAGCACTTCCCCTCTTCGTACCTTGAGCAACAGCTGGAGGAGGATCTTCTAGGTTCCCTGTGTTTTTTAACTCTTTTGTTTTCGCTCTTACAAACCCCACCCTCCCTCAAGCCCTACCTCATTGGAGGCTGGATGTACTCTGTCTGGAGCCTGGCAGCACCAGGTGATGTGTTGGAGAGGTGAGGGGTATCAGTCTAGAGGGATGGTGCCTCAGGCTGTTCATACGGAGGACACATAAGAGTTAATTTAATCTAAGGGAGCTATCTGCTGTGCCGTGAAGGCTGTATGGCATGCTCAGTTTGTATTAACCTGCACCGAGCCCAGAGGCACTGTCACCCGCACATGAACAGTATGTGCCATGCACAGCCGGGTAGCTATGTGGAATTACATGAGGAAAACTATGCGCAGATAATAGCAAGGGGGTAACACACAAAAGGGCAGTTCTGAGTTCCCAACTAGTAGAAATAAAAGCCGAAGAAGATGGCTGATAGAGTTGGAGGCCTGGGGAGACTTCCCTGTAAGGAAAGATTAAAAAGGCTGAGTTTAGACATAAGATAATAAGAGAGGATGCAATGGCAGAGAGAACAGAAATCAGGCTCCTCTTTATTATTATTATTATTATTAATTTGTGTTACTGTAGTGCTTAGATAGGGCAACAAGACAGTCAGTGAACTAGAAGGCAGCCAATTGAAAACTGACAAAAGGAAATCCTTTTTGACACAGTGGATATTTGATCTGTGGAACTCATTGCCACAAGGTATCTTTGAGGACAAAAGCTCAGCAGGAATAAGAAAAGATGAAACATGCCTGTTGATAGAGAAAGCACCCTCGCTTATATTAGATACAGTTGCATTTTGCTTAAAAGGACTATAACCTTCATGCTTTCTGGTGTATGCCAACCACTGACTGATGGGGTTTGGAAGACACTTGCCAATAGAATCATAGAAGATTCTGCTGCCCTCCTTCCTTTTATTAGGATCCTGAACTTGACCGTCTCATGGTCATTGCTGCCCAGGTTGCCACCCACTTCTACTTCCCCAAACAATTCTTCCCTGTTTGTGAGCAGCAGGTCAAGAGGAGCACGGCCCCTAGTTGGTTCCTCCAGCACTTGCATCAACACTCTACAAAAACTTCCTGGATTGTCTGTGCACTGCTGTATTGCTCTCCCAGCAGATGTCAGAGTGATTGAAGTCCCCCGTGAGAACCAGGGCCTGTGATTTGGAAACTTCTGTTAGTTGTCCGAAGACAGCTTGTTTACCTCATCCTCCTGGTCTGGTGGCGTGCAGCAGATGCCCACCATGACATCACCCTTGTTGCTTTCTTCTCTAAACTTAACCCAAAGACTCTCAACAGGCTTTTCTCCAGTTTCATACTGCAGCTCTGAGCAATCTTACTGCTCTCTTACATACAGTGCAACTCCTCCACCTTTTCTCCCGCACCTGTCCTTCCTGAACAGTTTATACCCTTCCATGCCAGTGCTCCAGTCATGTGAGTTATCCCACCAAGTCTCTGTTATTCCAGTCACATCATAGTTCCTTGACTGTACCAGGACTTCCAATTCTTGCTGCTTGTTTCCCAGGCTTCCTACGTTCGTGTACAGGCACCTAAGATAACTAGCCTAAGATACAGGCACCTAAGATAATTGCTCTACTTTTTTCAGTATGAATCAGGAGGCCTCCCCTGTTACATCCTCTTCCTTGTGTTTCCTCCCGATATCCCACTTCCCCTCAGGGCTTAGGTCACCATCCCCTTGTGAACCTAGTTTAAAGCCCTTCTCACTAGGTTAGCAAGCCTGCCTGCGAAAATGCTCTTCCCTTTCTTTGTTGGGTGGATTCCATCTCTTCCTAGCAATCCTTCTTCCTGGAACAACATCCCATGGTCAGAGAATCCAAAGCCCTCTCTCCAACACCACCTGCACAACCGCGCATTTACCTCCACAATTCGATGGTCCCTACCTGGGCCTTTTCCTTCAACAGGGAGGATGGATGAGAACGTGACTTGCACCTCAAACTCCTTTATCCTTCTTCCCAGAGCCACATAGTCTGCAGTGACCTGCTCAAGGTCATTCTTGGCAGGATCATTGGTGCCCACATGGAGAAGTAGGAAAGAGTAGCGGTCTGAGGGCTTGATCAGCAAACATTCCATCACATCCTGAACTCTAGCTCCTGGCAAGCAGCACGCTTCTCGAGTTTCCCAGTCTGGACAGCAGATGGATGACTCCTTCCCCCTTAGGAGGGAGTCCCTGACCACCGCCACCTGTCTCCTTCTCTTGGGAGTGGTGGTCACGGAATTCCCATTCCTAGGACAATGCATCCCATGCCTTCCAGTCAATGGGGTCTCCTTCTGATCCTGTCTGTCCAATGACTCTTCCAAACCATTATCCACTGTAGGGCCTGTGCAGAGAGCCTGAAAACGGTTTCTTACCTTTATTTGCACTGGGCGTACATGGGTTCTCCTCTTTCTTCTTCTGGAGGTCACATGCTACCAATTTTCTTCCGCCTTCTGCTCTGCCCTCGCAGATTCTTCAGCATGCTGTGCTGCAGTACCAAATGCTGACTTCTGTACAGAAAATCTTCCTTTTCTCTGATGCAACACAGGGTTGATACTTGGATCTCTAGTCCTTTAACCTTCTCCTCCAATATGGAGACCAGCTTGCACTTCCTACAGACGAAGTTGCTTCTATCCTCTGGGAGAAAGACAAACATGGCATATCCTGTGCAGGTCACAACAGCTGATCGCTCACTATCCATAACGTCTTCCTTCTAAGAGCCTCTTCAGATGTTGTATTTACTGCTCACAGAAGCCTGAAAGGCAAAAAAAGACCCTCTTTGGGAACTCCCCCCAAGCAAACTCTCAGGCAAAAGCCCTCTGTTTACCTGTCCTCTGTTCGCCACAGGGTTAGTCCAGAATTTTTCACTAGGGGGGTTCTTTCCCCTTCCTCTGAAGTACCCAGTACTGGCCACTGCTAGAGACAGGGTGCTAGCTAGATGGGCAACTGGCTATATCTGGTATGACGATACCTATATTCCTTGATCCCCGGTTGCCGTGCCTCTGCCATGCAGCCTGCCTGGTAGTGCCCATGAAGTCAGATCTGCTTCTCTGAGCTCTCTACATTGCTAAGGCACAGGATGGGAAGGAGAGTAAGTCCAGGACACTAACAAGGTGCCGTCTCCCTTCCTTCTCCAGCATGTCTGCTCCCCAAGTCTGACTCAGGGTGATTATTTTGTCCCCTCAGGTCCAGGCGAATGTGGAGAAGTCCTTGAGCCTCTTTGGGCAGCTCTTGAACAAGAAGCATTTCTTGCTGACCTTCATCCGCACCTTGGAGGCGCAACGCAGCTTCTCCATGAGGGACCGGGGCAACGTGGCTTCCCTGATCATGACAGCGCTGCAGGGGGAGATGGAGTATGCCACAGGTGTGCTGAAGCAGCTCCTCTCAGACCTGATCGAGAAGAACCTGGAGAGTAAGAACCATCCCAAGCTGCTCTTGCGGAGGTGAGTGTCTGTCTAAAATACATGCTTCGCATGGGCTCTGATGGAGCCTCCCCACCCCGTGCTATCGGTACAAAAAGTGCACCATGATCTTCATCGCTGGTGTGCGACACTCCATTGAAAGTCCCACCGTGTCTGTGCCTCTGGTGGTGATTCTTGCTCACCCGCCACAGACACTTCTCAGTGAGGGGGCAGCATCAGTGCTGATGCCATTGACCATGGTGGTGTATCAGAGCATCTTGTTCTGCAGTCTGAAAGCAGAGGTGTTCTGTCCACTGCTCTAGACTGTGGTTCTGTGGTTCCTTGTGGTCAAACTCCAGAGAGCACAGCAGTTTGGCACGTGAGCCGCTGCCCTGCTCCTGCCTCCTCACCCCTGTGTATGCCTGTGCATGTATTGAAAGTGCACTGTGCCCCCCTTTTGTGATGAGGTGTCTTCTCCATCAGCTGAGTTGGTGGCAGTGATGGCAGCATCCAATGGATACGACCCTTGGTGTAAAGCATTTCCTTGGCTGTGTGAGAGATTCACTCAGAAAGATTTCCCTGAATGAGATGGATGTGGGACCTTCGGAAAGGCTCCCTGAGTTACAGATAGTCGGGTGCTCGGAAGTCATGCTTTATTTCAGTGCCTAGAGAACACTGCAGGTTTGTTTTTAAGCCAAGGATTTAGAAGCTATTTGCGAGCAGTTGCTTTCCGCAGTTCTTTGATGTCAGATTGAACCCTTCAGTCCTGAAGATGGAGCTTTCTCAGCTTACCAGGCTGTTCCTTGGAAGTGAAACCCTCAATTTCTTCTACTCCCTTGACAACGTGTTTTTCCCTGCTGGGTTCCTAGTGCAGTAATTCAAACTTCCTAAATTGGCCAGTATCAGGTGTCCAGCACCTGTGGGTTCCTCAGCTCGAAGTTTGCCAGGATTCCCTTCAGGCCTGCCATTGGACGGTGCTGTGTTGTATTGGTGCTGGCGCAGGGCCCCGGCCACATGTACGTTAGATGGCAGGCTGCAGTGTCAGGAGCCACTGGCAGTACCAACACATTGGACCTGTAACTTGTTGCTTCCCACCTAGTTTTTCAGCAGCGTGCTGTGCCACCCATCTGTGGCTGTGTGAGTTATCTGTGACTCAGACTGCCCTGGGTGCAGCCGCGAGCCCAGCTGGGATGTGTGTGCTTTCCTATCTGCCTTCCCTTCTGTTAGTGTGCACCTGGCGTGGAGGCTGGGAGCCATGAGGCTGGGCGACATTTCCTCCTTGTCCCGGCTGGGGTCTCGGTGCTGACTGTCCGTCAGCTGAGGTGACTGAACTGGGCAGGACTCAGCTGGAAGCCTGTTATTGCTGCTGCTTTTGGAAATGGAGGGAGGTCACTGTTGAGTGAGGAATGGAGCTTCCTCCCCTGCCAGAGCCCGAGCCCTCTGTCTCCAGGAGGCTCCCAGTGCCTGGCTAGCATGAGGGAGGGAAAACACATCCATGCTTTCCCCAGTGCTAACTCTGGGGCTTCTCATTTGACTTATGTGAGAAGGTGTCGAATGAATGAGGGAGGTGTTGGCATCATGCACTAAAGGCAAATTCATCCATGGCTAACAGCTGCTTGGACAACGGAAACTCCACGTCATTGGGGATGCTATGTAGAGTTGGAGACCTATGGTGAGCTAGCACAGGCTGCTGCTACCACTGCAGTGATGCTCCCAGCTCCATCCTGCCGGCATCCCAGTGCTCCCTCCGGCACCCTGCCATTCCTGCCGGCGTTCCGGCGCTTCCTCTGGCACCCTGCCATTCCTGCTGGCATTCCAGTGCCCTAGCCAGCATCCCGTGCCCCTGCCATTCCTGCCGGCGTTCCAGCACTCCTTCCGGCCTCCACCATTCTCACTGGCGTTCCAGTGCCCCGGACCACCTTCCAGCACCCCTTTCAGCAACCTGGTGCTCCTGGCCTTTACTTAGGCTGTCAGCATCTCCCCACTTGTGAGACTCTCAGCCGTATTTTACCTCACCTCAATGGCCTCTGTAGCTGACTCCCTGGTTGATTGCCACCAAACATATGTGCTGGTCCCTTCCCATGTCTCCTTGGGCAGCAAACCCTCCCCCTTGCCTCTTCAGGGCTTGTCCACATGACCAGGCAAGCTGGGGGCGTTATGCAAGGCAAGTGGATTTTCACAAGCAGCTGTCTGGCAGAGGGCAGAGACAGGAGCAGGAAGGGAGTGCGAGCAGGCGGCAGCCTTCCAGCTCCACCATGAGTCTGCTCTGCCCCATCAATACTTAATGACAGAGCTGAGCTCTCCTCTCACGGGCCGATGAATATTGAAAGATATACCAAGTGCAGAACAAAACCAATTAATAAATGACATCATCGCAGCACCTGGCCTTTCCCCCGCCACGCTGTCCTCTCCCCGCTTCCTTCCTCTTCCTAGAGCTCGCCTTTCCCCCGCCACGCTATCCTCTCCCTGCTTCCTTCCTCTTCCTAGAGCTCGCCTTTCCCCTGCCACGCTGTCCTCTCCCCGCTTCCTTCCTCTTCCTAGAGCTCGCCTTTCCCCCGCCACGCTGTCCTGTCCCTGCTTCCTTCCTCTTCCTAGAGCTCACCTTTCCCCCGCCACGCTGTCCTGTCCCCGCTTCCTCCTCTCCTTAGAGCTCGCCTTTTCCGCCACGCTGTCTGTCCCCGCTATTCCTTTCCTCTTCTAGAGCTCCCTTATCCCCCCCACGCTGTCCTCGTCCCGCTTCCTTCCTCTTCCTAGAGCTCGCCTTTCCCCGGCCACGCTGTCCCTGTCCCGCTTCCTTCCTCTTCCTAGGCCTCGCCTTTCCCCGCCACACTGGTCCTGTCCCTGCTTCCTCTCTTCCTAGAGCTCCTTTCCCCCGCCACGCTGTCCGTCCCCGCTTCCTTCCCTTTCCTAGAGTTCGCTTTCCCCCGCCACGCCTGTCCTGTCCCCTTGTCTTCTCTTCCTATAAGTTCAGCTTTCCCCCGCCACGCTGTCGCCCTGCTTCCTTCCTCTTCCTAGAGCTCGCCTTTCCCCCCGCCACGTGTTCCGTCCCCGCTTCCCTTTCCTTTCCTAGAGCTCGCCTTTCCCCGCACCTGTCCTGTCCCCGTCCTTCCTCTTTAGAGCCGCTTTTCCCCGCCACGCTGTCCTTGTCCCTGCTTCCTTTCCTCTTCCTAGAAGCTCGCCTTCCCCCGCCACGCTTTTTCCGCTTCCTTCCTCTTCCTAGAGCTCGCCTTTCCTGCCACGCTGTCCTCTCCCCGCTTCCTTCCTCTTCCTAGAGCTCGCCTTTCCCCCGCCACACTGTCCTCTCCCCGCTTCCTTCCTCTTCCTAGAGCTCGCCTTTCCCCCCGCCACGCTGTCCTCTCCCTGCTTCCTTCCTCTTCCTAGAGCTCACCTTTTTCCTGCCACGCTGTCCTCTCGCCGCTTTCTTCCTCTTCCTAGAGCTCGCCTTTCCCCTGCCACGCTGTCCTCTCCTCAGCACCGCAGCACCTGAGGGCTCCAGGAGAAGGGACCTGTGGAGTCAACGACAGCCACAGAACCTTCTTCCTGGACTTGGTGTGAGCCTTTGAGGAGGATGGGGGTGGCCCAGAGGACGTGGTATTAGCCTGCCATCAGAAGGGAGCAGGGGAGCTGGACAGTAATTCTTCACCCCGCAGTCTGCCAGCCAAGCCGAGGGGGAGACGTGTGTATGTACTCAGGATTTCCAAGGTCTGCTGGCCTCTGCATGGACGGCACTTAGGGGCTTGCTGCTCATTGGGCGTAGAGCTCAATTTCCAAAGAGTGGGATTTTTCATTGACAGTACCAGGATGGGAAGGTCCCAAAAGGGCTTCTACTAACCACCGCCTGTCTGTCTCTTTCTCTTTGGGTGACTGCTTCCCCTCTCTGTGCCACTTTTTCCCATCTGTAAAATGGGGGTGACCCAGACCTCCCGAGAGTGCCGTGCTCCTTAATGTCCACCCCGAGTGCAGATAGACGGTGCCTGGGAAGGACACATGGACCAAGTTCTGGCCATTGACCTGGGGATGTGACCTTGTGCGTTTCCTTTCTCTGCACAATCTCGCCATTATCATCCTCCTCAGCACTCTGCTCGCACCGCCTTTCTCCTCCCCTCTCGCAATCGCTCTCCCATTTACATACGACAGCTGGTTTCACTGAAATATTTAAGCCGGATGATCAGATTGTGTGTCACTTGGAGCATTGCGGAGCCGCCGCCAAGCAAAGCTCCAGAATCAAACAAATCAATATCAGTAAAAGGAGAGTGAATGACCCTGGCTTGGGGAGCCCCCGGCAGCCGTCTCCTCCAAATCGTGGCAGCGGTCCAGGGTCGGCGAGGAAAGCAGACCCAGCCCTCGCCACCTCTGTCTCATCTTGCACAGGTACAGGAGGAGTTTGTGTTCTCAGAGGGCCTCAGCAGCGTGGAGGATTTAATGCAGCAGGTGTTGGATTTATTGAGGTGCATCAGAGGAGCTGTGAGGGGCCCACAAGTGGAATTGTAGGGGGAACTGACAGGCAGGCACAAGGGGTCCTGGCAGAGAGCAGTGTGGGGATCAGGCCTCAGTAGCAAGGATTGCTGCAGGGCGGGATTGAGGTGTCCTGGCCACAGCTGTCCTAGCTTGATCCCTTTCTTTTTACTCTCATTGAATTGTTGTGTGGTTATGTTTAAGGAATGAACCGATCTCCATCAGTCCCCATGCCCTCCCGGCGCACACTCTTCCTCCTCCAGCCTTTGTAGTCGGCTGCTGGTGGATCAGGGGGTGGGATCGAACATCAGGAATAACAGCATTAACTTTAACCAGGCCGAGGAGATGTGTTGTTTAGTTATTTTACTGTTGTATAATCCCCTCTGACTGTGGCACCTGGCCACAGCGCAGATAAATACAAACATCCGCTTGTAACCAGGACTGTGGAACAATCTCCTGAGAGAGGTGGTAGAAGCTGACTTGAAATGAACAGGAGGGGCTATTCTGGAACTCTTGTACAATCTGGAAGATTGGGGCCGGATGTCTGTTAAACTTCTTCATTTTCATCCTCTGGTTCCCTCTTTTCCATGATACGTTCTCCTTCTCACATGCAGAGCAGGCTGAGGTGGGGGCAGGACTGACCAAAAGCAGATCAGATGAAATTAACACTAGGAAAGGTGATCTGCTCCAAACAATCTGTAATCATTAATTGTTCCCTTCCCATCCTCCCCGCATGGCGCTTCCTTTGTATCATGGGGATATGGCTCAGAGTCTGCATGGCTCCAAGCGTTGGTTTTTTTTTTTTTTTTTTAAATAAAGGCTTTTTTCTGTGTTCCTCTTCGCTCCCCCGGTGCAGCGGGAAGGCAGTTACCTTCTCGAGGTCATTAGTGTGGCTTGTGCTTTTGTGAGCATCTGCATTTGAAAATAGCTGATCTGATGATTAATGGATGGAGCAGCCGAAAAAGCATAACTAGAGAATTTCAATGGGAACTGTCTGGGTTTTTTCTTTTTAAGAAAGTGTGAGTGGCTTTTAAAGAAATGAATGTGTTAAAGAGAACGTTGATCTTGGGGACGGTGCGAGCCCTGTCATGTGCAGGGACATGCACGTTGCAAGCAGACACTGTGCAAGTTTCTCCCATGCAGCCTGCCTGATTCACCTCAATCCAGGCCTGCATCATTCGCTGCTATTCCATTCCTGCCCCACCTCACTGCCAGCCTGTAGCACCCTCTCTTATTGCAGACCGAGGCTTCTCACACAGCTCTGTCAGTGCACTTCAATCCTGACCCACATCATCCCCTGCTATTCCACTCCTGGGCCCCTTCACACAGATCCATTGGTCCGCCTCATGCCTGACCTGCAGCCCCTACTATTCCAGTTCAGGCCCTTTGCTGTCCAGACCTGGCTAGCTGTGCTGGAATTTTAGGTGATTTTGTGATATTCCTGAGGGTGCATAGGAAACAATTTTACGCTCCCTGTCCCTGCTGTCCTCCAGTGTTTTTGCCCATGATGTGATCCAGATTCGAACCGAGCTTTCCAGAAGCAAGAGGCTGCTTACAGAGCTGCTGCACCCCTGAAGTTTGATAAGCATCACTTTATCTATCAGTCTCAATGTTTCAGCGCCTTGTGATGCCAGCACTGACTGACAGCTCCATCAACGTTTGCTCCAAACTCCTTCTCCATCACATTCACCTTGCTGGGAAACAGGCATGTACCACGCAAGGACCCAAGATCAACAGTCAGCCCACTTCCACTCCACCAGCAGGGATCCGGTCTTAGGGAGTAAACCCCCCTGTTCCTGGTCGAGGATCCTTGTTCAGTGCTCCAAAGGAACATGGAAGACAGCTTGAGTTTCCAGTTGGTTCATATGTAGGGTGCATTGTTTGTGCAGAATGGATGGGCTAATGTGTGAGCGCCACTGTCCTTTACTGGCTGAAATCAGGTCTGCTCAACCATGTGTCATAGGCCATGCATTACTACCAGCTTATGGTGATTCTTCTTTAGCTCAAGTGGCAGGGGCCTGAGGTTCTGGAGCAGAAGGATCAGACATGTACCCCAGCTGTTTCCAAAGTTCTGCATGGCCTAGGTGTGCAGCCTGGTGACAAATATAGTGTTCTAGATGGCCATGGATTTGTTATAATATTCGTACTGGATGCCTCAAATGCTCTGCTCCCATTGAAGACATTAAGATGAACCCCAGTGGGTGAAATTTACGAGATCAAGCTCCCCAGTTAAGGAGGATTGTAGAGGAAACTGACCAGCCCCAGAGTGGGACACCTGGAAAAACAGGCCAGAGATCTCATGTAGCTGTGGGTGGGAGGGGCTTACCACGGAGGAAGGGAGGGAATGTGTGGCAGAGCACAGCAGGGGCTTATTTGCATTGCTGCAAGGATCCCCTGGGGACAGGAGCCTGCCTGCTGTCTCCTCCCTACTGAGGTGATGCTGACAGGGAATGGAGTCAGCTCTGCTTCTCCCTCCGGCTGGATTCCTGTGGTTGAGTCCTGCAGGTAAGCGGGCTCTCCTCTAATGAGTTCTCCCTGGGGCACGCCAGGATTGACTCCCAAGGGGGCCATCTCAACCCCCAGGACTCTTGCCGCCTCCTCCTGCCCCTTTGCTCTGTGTTTTCTGCCTTTCAGGACATGACCTGTAAAGCAAACGAGAAATAGTAAAAGGTCCGAGACCGAGGAGACTGCAGGAAAGAGTGGAGACCTCCACTTCTCTGTTGTGATGCTCTTACTCTCTGCCTTCCCTACAGGACGGAGTCTGTGGCTGAAAAGATGCTGACGAATTGGTTCACGTTCCTCCTGTACAAGTTTTTAAAGGTAAGTGTGGAAGAGACCACTAGCCCCAAGGGCCAAGGCCTGGCCTCCTTCCCTGTGGGAGCCATCTCTGTGTTGGGATGGGATGTCGTGTGGATGGGGAGCCAGGAGAGCTGAGTTCTGTTCCTAGGTCTGCCACTGACTTGCTGTGTGACTATGGACATGTCGCTTTCCCGTTTGTGCCTCAGTTTCCCCTTCTTCCTGTAAAATGGAGCTAGTGATTCTGACTCACCTCCCCATAGGGCAGGGTCATGAGGCTAAATCCAGTCCTGTCTAGCCTAACACAAAGGGCTGGTCCATACTGGGAATGTTCATCTCTCAGGGGTGTGAAAAATGGATACCCTCGAGAGACGCAGCTATGCTGACCTTATCCCCAATGTAGACAGTGTTAGGTCTCTGGAAGGATTCTTCCGTCAACCTAGCTACTGTCTCTCATGAGAGTGGATTAGGAGAACTCTTCCTGTTGGCATCGATGGGTCCGCACTGGAGTGGCACAGCTGTAGTGATTTAGGCGTACACATACCCAAAGTGTTTTGAGCTCTCTGCATGGAAAGTGCTAGAACAAGGCCTGGTGCTCTTGTCACCTGAATCCTGAGGGCCTTACTCAGCCCAACCCCCACTTACGGGACTGGGAGTTTGCCAGAGTAATGCAGGAGCCAGGGTCCCAGGATTGGCCCCTCCCTGCTAAAGCTCTAGCTGTGGATGCCAGCTGGAAGGCTCTGCAGCCCATTCAACGTAGAGCCTGTTCTGCTGCCCTGCCCTGTCTGTTCAGCTGCTTTGTTTTTCTTTGTATCTTTTATCGCTAAGGCTGTTCAGCAGGGAAATGGCACCTTGCAGAGTCCCTTGGCTCCAGCCATTCACACCCCCACCCCTAAGCTGCCATGTGCTGACTGAGATGTTGGCAGTGTGGGGCAGGGACTCAAACAGCAGGAGCCAGGTAGACTCTGAGCAACACAGGTGCTGCTTTCACACCCACATCCTGTAGGCCCAGCATGGCTCAGCAGCGTGGGAGCCAAATGGCCTCTCAGTAGGCTGTTCTCCCGAGCTGTTCAGGAGGTGTCAGTGCCTTTAGAAGGAGCCCCTTCTCTCAGCCAGGCTCATGGCTTCTCCATACCCAGTTGGCATCCAGCATCTGCATTTCCTTCCTTGCACTTGCAAACCTGGTAGCCACAATTCACCCCAGAGCAGCTCCACCCGTAGTAGCAAGGAGGGAAGCTGAGGTGTAAATAGGATGGAAGCATTTTTACCGCTGGCTCATCTAATATTATTCAGTGGAGATAAAACCACCTGAGTGCTGTGTACTCGACTGCCCCCACTGTTAGGGCTGCACCAGTGGCAAATTGCAGCGGCCGAGTTTGCTGGCAGAGTTTAGGGACAGTGGTCTGCTGCACGCTCCAGAAGGAAACAAGCTGGGTTAATGGTGCTGCCTGTTTTTGTCAGCAGAGCCACTTCCCCAGGACCTCGCCTGGTGTTTACTCAGCGAGTCCTGGTGGCACAGAGCTGTTTTCGTGCAATTTCATTCCTCATTAAGATAAAGAAAGTTTGAACCATTTCCAGGAGAGGAAAGTGTGTGAGCAGGCGTCTGTGCGGACCTGGAGTGATAGCCAATGAGAGGTGATTTATAATATCACTAACATGCACTTGGCGTTGTGCCTCTGTCTAGGGATGGCCCATATCTATAAAAATATATCAGTACAGTGTCTGTCGCTTTCCCACGGCAGGAGAGGAGTGAGCTTTCGCCTTTAAAAACCCTCCATCTCCTCCTGACTCCGTGGGTTTGCATTTGCGCATCACCCTTTGCGTCGCAAGTGGTTTCAAAAGGCTTTATAAATGCAGTCAGTGAACGATCCAGGCCTAGTGCCCCTCACTATAGCACAGGGGCCAAATACACTGAGACAGACTCACACTTTGGGGAAATTGACAGGTGATCTCCAGGGGCCAGACCTTTGGAAATGATTTGCTCTTGTAAAATACAGTTGAGTGCATTTGTGCACCTGATTTGCTCGTGTAACTGTGACTGTGTGTGCCGTTGCACTGCTTGGACATGCTAATGCCCAGCGATGCATCTAGCTGGCTCTTTGCTCATGAAGTACGTGCCACTGCGTGAGTAAAGGGGATTGCAAAGGCCCTCACATTTCTGTGCATGTGACTATGCGTATTCTAACAACGGGTTTCTGGCTGCGTGTGTGGGGCATAAGGGAGCTGGTCTCATTCAGATGAAACCCACAGAGTGAGCTACTGAGATAGGCAAATTGTATTCCATGAAGGGTGAAGGGCTCAACCAATCCTGCTGGGAGTTGAACGTGCAGTTCAAGGGCTGGTTGTTTCAGCCTCCATGCTGAGCCGATGTCCTGTGTGTGCTTTGTGTGCTTTGCTCTCCTTGCTGACACCTCGATAGGTTGTTGCTAGCACCTAGAGATGCGGCTGCACAGAGCGATCTGGCAGCATGTGACTCAGAGGAGCAAAGCAAGCTGGCCAGTTGTCATACACAACTGGGAAATTGCGTATTGTTTCTCGCAGTGCAGTAGAGGTGTCTAGCTCCACCCAGTGTAAGAATTAAACCGGTTCTAGGATAGGATCCCAGAGCTCCTCTCTCCTCCTGCCTAGGTGTCTCCTGGCCCTGCCTCTTGAGGAGGAAATGGGGACAGGCGGCAGCAGTGGAATCAGCAAGGCCTGGTGCTTTCATAGGGCCCTGCAGCAACATTCATCAGACTCTTAATGAGACACCTCAGGGAAAGGCAGAAGGGAAAAAAATAGAGACGAGCATTGAAAAATGCATGGTATTAGGTGCCTGATGAGCTAAATCTCGTCAGTAAGACACTGTGAGCATTTGCTGGCTTAGCTCAGACTGCCTAGGGCCTATTTCTCCCCTCCCCCCCACATTGTATGCTCCATACAAACATTCTCTTATAGGTCTCCTTCCTGCAGCTTGTCTTGCTCCTGTGAGGGAACTTCTCCAGGAGCATTTTCCTTTGTAACTTTTTCACAGGCCAGGTCTACACTGCGACTTTAAATCGGTTTAATGGCCGATATACCGATTTAACGCTGTATCCGTTCACACGACGTCGTCATTAAAAGCGAATTAAACGGCTCTTAAATCCGAATCCGGGAACCTCCTCCAAACGAGAGGAGTACGCTTAAATTCGATAGTGATAACTCGGATTAGGGTTCGTCGTGAACGGAAATCGACATTATTCGGCCTCACGGAGCAGCATCCCACGATGCAGCACTGACCGCTCATGGACAGTCAATCATACCGATGCACAGCGGGACAGGTAAACAGGAAAAGCCCGCGAACTTTTGAATACATTTCCTGCTTGCCCAGCGTGGAGCTCTGACAGAACGCTGGCGAGCAAGTCCTGAAAATCGAAAAAGAGCTCCAGCAAGAGACTGACGGAGAGTACCTAGGTCTGATCGTTGTGTAGGGACAAATCTGTTGATTATCCAGCTCCGTTACAAGAGCAACGAAAATGACCAAAGCGTTTGAATAAAAAAACTCCAGGATACACAGCGCTGACGCTGGCGTGACAACGTAACGGAAGCCAGAGACTACAAATGACAAAATCATACATGAAGGGAGAGGGAGGGGGTAACTGTAGGACTCAGCTATCCCACAGTCCACAGCAGTCTCTGAAATATTTCATTCTTGGCTGCCCCAGTGTGTTGTAGGTTCAAACACAGAGGGGGGGGGGGGTGTCTGGCGTGGTTCAGGGAATACAGCTTCCTCAGTTTAATCCCCCCACCACGTGAAAAAAAAAAGGGAAAGATTCTGTGGCTATGGCGTTTGCTCAAATGCACTCCCGCGAAAAAGGCGCCAAGGTTGCGCTGCATTCACAAAGGGAGCGGTGAGGCTGTACCGGCAAGCACCACCCGGTGGCAATGTTTTCTGCCCCATCAGGCACTGTGCTCTCAACACGGAAGTGGGAACTATGGGATAGCTGAGGAACAGCTACCCACAGTGCACTGCTCCTGAAATCGATGGTAGCTTTGGACCGTGGACGCAAACAATCGATTTCGGGATCCCACTGTGGACACGCTAAACCGATTTTATTAGATCTGTTTTGTAATATCGGTTTAAGCTAATTCGAAATAATCGTGCAGTGTAGACGTACCCACAGACACACTAAGTGCTGGCAATGGTGCAGCCGGAAGCTTGGGCAGAACTGCATTCTAGAACCAGCCTGCCCTCTGTGCCGTCGGGGCAGCACATCATTGTGTATGTTTCAGAGAGGAGATCCCCCCACACTGGGGTATCCCTGGGCCCCTCTTTTATTTTGCTTTCTGTAGCAATCTGGTATTGTAGGGAGCTCCTAAGGGAACCCTCTGGTCAAGGTCAAAGCACCCCCACCAGCTTCTGGATAGCATCCCTCTCTCCGACCTGGTTGGGAGGAGGTGAAAAGTGGTGGCAATGCTTTCCTTCTCAGAGGAGTGTAACCATACAGGGCTAAGATGGCCTGTCCGAGGTCTGTCCCACAGGATGCTTTGCGGGGATCCACTGACACTGAGATTGGGATCTGCTGCCAACAGCTGATTGCTGGCTCTCTTGGGCTAAAGTGCATTGTGGATTCCTTTCAGATCACCCGGGGGACATGCACTCCAGCTCCACAGTGAGATGGCAACCAGTCCGGGTGCTGTCTGTCATCTTTGCTTCTGCTTGGAATGGACCAGAGAGTTAGTCAGAAAGAGTAAGGGGAAGGGGAGAACTGTCTGGCATAGGGCCGTTGGTAATAGACCACAGAGCCTTTCACCTCTTGTACACCTCTACCCTGATATAACGCACCCGATATAACATGAATTCAGATGTAACGCGGTAAAGAAGTGCTCCAGGGGGGTGGGGCTGCGTTCTCCAGCGGATCAAAGCAAGTTCGATATAACGCAGTTTCACCTATAACGCAGTAAGATTTTTTTGGCTCTCGAGGACAGCGTTATATCGGGGTAGAGGTGTATTTGATTGTGGCAGGGAGAGACCAAAAATCATTCCTATCTAATGGCCCATTTAATGGTGACCTGTGTGAAATAATCAGGTGGTGTCAGTCCAGCTGCAAGAGAACAGAGGTCTGCAGTGTGGAAAAACCACCATGATTGGCACTAATTGCTCCCCCTTGCTGGAGATCTCAGCAGAGAAGCCAAGGATTGAATGGACTATAGGGACATACCTGTCATTTTTAGAGGGGGTCTCCGCAGGCCTGGGTGGAGGAAGCTCATTCTGCAGTTGCCTGGGCTGAATTGCTTCCTCTAGGCTGGCAACCTGTCACCATTTCAGAGTGCTAAACGTGCTTTAAAGGATCAAATTGGTTAATTAGTTAATGTCTCTCCAGCCCTTTGCATACAGAAAGCCCCATATTCCACATTCATTTTCTTTCAAAAAGGGGATCTGCAGAGCCTCACTGGCCTGGAAAACGAAATGGGTCAGTGCTCAGGGGTGGCATTTTTAAAAAGCAATCTGCTACAGCAGCGGGTTCCTGTAGAGAGTGGGGCCGGACTGCCGACGAGAGGGAGAAAACTGTGTGCTGAGAATGGAGCAGAGAAATGAGATGAGACCATGAACGCTGCTCCAATTTATTCTTCATCTGTGTCACTTTCCCCTGGCTGGGAGTTTTACAGGAGCTTTTATAAGCAATCAAAGGAAGTGACTCCCTTTCTTTACTCTCATGAAAGCAGGCAAAGAAAGCAAACTAGAAAGGCAGACGCGTCTCTGCTGGCTGGAATGGAATTGCTGAGCGGGCTGATTGGTTTACGGTCGTTATTTTGCTTTTGCATTACGAGGAAGCTATTAATAAACACCACAGCACCCACACTGGGGCTCTTTCTCCCTCTCTCTCTCTTTTCCAAGCTGACTTAATGAAGCCAAGTTTGCAAATGAAACATAATTTCAAAGACAGGCGTGTTGTCGGAAGGTCTGGGGATGATGTATGCCTGTTCCTGCTCGTTAGCAGCTGTCTCTTTAATTACCGCAGATGCTAACGAGATGCTAACAGCATATGGTGACAGGGAGAGCAGCCGCACTTTGCACCAAAGTACAATTTATTTGTAAGGCGGATGGGTTGGGGGGGTGGTGCTGGTTGGGTGGAAGCTGTTGGAATTTTTTCTTGCCCACTCGGCCCCTCTTCCTGTGCCTGTTTGGTCAGGTAAAGCCTGCTTCTGGGAGGGACATGCAGTTCAGAGGGAAGATTCAAGTTGTGGGGCACTATGTTAGCAGTGTCATCGCTGTGGGACTTGGGTCTCTTGTTTCCCCAACTCCCACGTCCCTGCTCTCCCAGTCCCCCTTCCATCTCCTCACCACTTCCATTTGCGCTGACCCCAGTATGTTTCCATCCCGTGCCTCCCTCCCCTAGAGCCCCTGGCATGTGATGATACTGTACCTACACCCTTGGCCTGGCCTTGTCTTTTTTTGAGAATGTTGCAGTTTAATACGTTTTCCATTGTGGCCCCTTTTCATGCATCACTATCCTGTGGTAATGCTCATTTCCATTTGTCTCCCCTGCCCCTCCTTATGGGGTAATGGTGGCTGAAGGGTTGCAGAGGAGTTTGGTAGCACGTTGTTTGATAGTGAGGACATGCCCTGCTTCCAGGGCCGGTGCAACCACTAGGCAAACTAGGCAGTGGGGTGGGGGGGGGGGGGGGGAAGTGGGGCAATTTTCCCCGGGCCCCTATGGGGCCCCATGAGGAGTTTTGTGGGCCCCTGGAGCAGGGTCCTTCACTTGCTCTGGGGGCCCTGGAAAACTCTTGTGGGGCCCGGGCCCCCGGAGCTTCTTCCGGTCTGGGTCTTCGGCGGTGGGGGGGTCCTTCCGCTCCGGGGCAGAAGGACCCCCTGCCGCCGAATTACCACCAAAGCGAGACCTGCTGCCGAATTACCACCGAAGACCTGGCTGCACTTCGGTGGCGGGTCCCGCTTTGGCGATAATTTGGCGGCGGGGGGGTCCCCACCGCGGGTCTTTGGGGCACTTCAGCGGCAGGTCCCGGAGCGGAAGGACCCCCCGCCACTGAATTACCGCCGAAGTGGGGGCCCTCTGACGCCGAAGACCCCAGGCCCCCTGAATCCTCTGGGTGGCCCTGCTAGGCAGTGACCTAGGGCGCAAGTGGTTGGGAGCACAGAGGGCTGTCCTTAGGCATAGGCAGCTCAGTAGGGCACCTGAAAATTTGGGGCACCACTGGGTCTTAGTGTCCACTGGTTTTCCTATCCCTGTTCTGACCCCATTCTATAGGCTCTGAGTCTTCCTGGGAAGGGGATCTAGTACTTAAAAGAGAAAAAGTCTCCAGTCTCCCAGAGCTGTTAGCACATCACTGAAACTGTTAAAGAGCCGTTCAAGGGGCAATGAAGACATTTAACAGGCATTTGCCAACTCCCAGGTATCTACTGTCAGTTTCTGAAAGTACTGACAAAAACAGTTGTGCATGACTGTGGCTGAGAGGTGAAAACACTATCTAAAGTTTACTCAGAACGTGTCAGTCTACAGGACCTGAGTTTAAAATTTGCTTTAAAAATATTTCATTAGTGAGTTGATGAAGATTATAAAATCACATCGCTAAAAAAAATCCTTGCATAGATTTTTAGATGCACAATCATCTTTAGCCTTAAATGCTTGGATCTTCAGACATATGGTTTTTTAAATAAATTCTTAAAAAGAGCACCCTTATCTAAAATACACATTTTAATTACTATAGTAAAAAAACTTACTTCCAAAGTCTTCCTGTCCTTTCTGTCTATCCACTTTTCCCTTCACCCCCTCTCCCCTTCCCCCACTCTCTCCCGCCTCCCCCACTGAAGGAAGCAACAGCTCTTTGCTTCCAGATAGCCAGACAAAGAGTTTCCCTTTCTTTACTTCTGATTTATCTGATGAAATAGTTTTAAGCAAAATCCATACCTTAGTAAGATATAAAATCCTTTGTTATTCCTAAAATCTTTGGAAACGTATTTTTTAAAGTTGGTGAAATTTCATAAACGTGTATTGTTATGGAGATCACACACAGTAAATTAGTGTTCCCTTTTTCTAAAAGCGATGAACATTGTTATGAACACACTAAACCTCCTGAACCTCCTGACTGATTAACTTAAAATAATGTTTGTTTCAGTGACTTAAATATGTAGTAATCTGGAATGAGTACATTTAAGAGTACATTTAAAATATAAAATCAGCTTAGAAATACTGATTGAGAAAATGTAAACCAGAGAAGAGCTGCATCCTATATTCCATAATATTGAGTGTTGTATTCAGCAAGACAGCTGACTCACCCTTAATTCAAAGTGTCTGACAAAATTCAGGACATATCAAAAAACCTGTGACTGACACTTTTTATTTCCAAGTTTAGTGCTTTTAATTAGGTACCTTCTGCATGTCCATTCTGCATGAGGGAGAGTGTACAGGGGTCTCTGTGGGGAACTGTGATTCTCCGCCACTGTGAGGCAGGCCGAGAGTCGTCTTGTTCTTTCTGCCTTGTCCCTCTGCCCCCACCCCTGCCGGGGCTGCAGGCTCAGGCTGCCGTGGGGCATAAGGGCACCAGTTTAATAAGACTGCATAGGGCCCCATAAATCCTAAGGATGGCTCTGGGGGTACCAAAAAACAGTGTCCTGGCTCGGCAGGGAGGAGCTGCCTTCCAGAGGCACCGGAGAGCTGGAGAGCCAGAGTGTCCTGCTTGTGGCGGTGGCGAGCCCCAGCCATGGAGGATCCAGCGCGGCGCAACGGGATCGCTAGTGGGGAGCAGCCGTGCCCCTCCCCCCCCCGGCTGCGGCCTGGCACCTCCCCGGGGGGCTCCTGCAGGCTGCAGCAGATGCATGCAGCCAGAGGCCTCTGTGCGCTGCCTAGCTGCCCCCTCACCATGCTCGGGCTTTGTGGCTCCCGGGCATGTGAGCCGCCGAGGGTGCAGGGCCCTGAGCCTGCTCTGAGAGGGGCAGTGGCAGCGGCGGCTCACGCTCCCAGAAGCCACAGAGTCTGAGCGTGGCAAGGGGGGAGCTGGGGGGCGCATGGGGGCTTCTTCCCACATGCTTGTGCTGCAGGAGTCCCCAGAAGGGAGCTCCTCCCTGCCGAAATGCTGTAGTGGCCCAAGTCTGGCAAAGCCAGTGAGTGGACTCAGGGTGGGGGACACTGGGGTGTGGTGGGGAGGACTCGGGGGTGTGTGTCTGTCACCCTCCAGGGGAGTTCAGGAGGCAGGGAGTGGGGAACCTGGTCTGGGGAGCAGCCCCTGGGCATGGCTGGCCCCTGGACAGGCTGGCCCCTGGGGTCTATAAAGGCTCGTTGGGATGTGCCCCTCAATGAATTGATGTTACTGGTGGGGGGCAAGGTGGAAGTTTCGCCTAGGGCACAAAATATCCTTGCACCGGCCCTGCCTGCTTCCCAGGCAGGCAATGTGGGTGGCCACATGACTGGGTGAATTGAAGGAAACCCCATCACTCAGCCCAAGCCTCCACTGACAAGCCAGCAGAAGAGTTCTTGAGTTGGCCTCTTAATCCTTCTGTCTCTTGAATCTGGCTGTGGTCCCCGTCGCCATAATATCAGCATTTCCTATTTATCCTTCTGCCCACCTGAGTCTGGCCTTTCCAAGGAAGCTAAGCATGTAATGCTTGGTTTTCCCGCTTTGTAATCCTTGGGTGGGGTCCATGATGCTACCACTCCCCCCCACCCTTTGGCAGGGTGTCCAGTTCGTGAGTGGTTTCGTTTGGCCACTTCAGGCCATCGATTATACTCCACAAGCTCAGAAAACCCAAGATGGCTGACAGAGCTCACCCAGATCAGATTTAGAGGGGTGCTCTGAGCACAGACTGGGTCTGCTGCTGCCTCACTCTGTAATCTGGAGCTTAACTTCTCTGCCTGCGTCTCCCCACCTGTAAAATGGGCGCACTCCTACCTGAGCAGGGTTCAGCAGAGAATGGCTGGAAAGCATTGTGGAAATGGGCTAGGGGTTATTATTCTAATTAAAAAATAAACTAGGGAACTGTGCAATGAAACAAACAGCAGCTGGTTCTGAGGACGATAAAAGGAGGTAAATTGCCTCTATTTGCCCCAGCTGTTGAGATCACAGCACGGGTCACTTTTGTGCACATATAGGGCAGTCTTTTATAGTTAATGCTCCCAAAGCATTTGGCAACATTACGTGTTTGCTGTTGGTAACAGAGCTGCAGAAAGGTAGCCTGGGACTATCTTGGCAAGTGCTGGGAACAGTATTTATAAGGCCACACACTGGTGGTTGAACGTGGCAGACTCCTGCATTCTGTTTCTCCTTGCAGTAGCTGAGGGCTTCCTTGAAGGGTTAGGGTTAGTGTCTGGTGCTTTCTCACCTCTTGCTCTTCCCCCCTCCCTTTACCCCACAGGAGTGTGCTGGAGAGCCTCTCTTTATGCTGTACTGTGCCATCAAACAGCAGATGGAAAAGGGACCCATTGACGCCATCACCGGAGAGGCCCGCTACTCTCTGAGCGAAGACAAGCTGATTCGGCAGCAGATTGACTACAAAATGCTGGTTAGTGCAAGCGGGAGTCTCGCCCAGGACTGGTTCTTGCCAGGACCCCTAGGTTCAGCTATTTAACAAGGTCTTTGAGGCGCCCAAGGTACTTTGCAGAGAGCAGTTCGTGTCTCATTTTTCTCTAGCATCCCTGGTAGTGCCTCTTACCCTGACTGCGTTGTTCCTCACACGTCCTGGGCTGGGGAGAGTGGGTGGCATGGCAGGCCTCGCCATCGCAGCAGAGCTGGGAGAGCTGAGCACAGGATGGATGGATGCAGTGCACCGACACACCCTGGGGCCCTGACAGAGATGAAGGGGGAAGGAGATGCTACTGAGCGTAGCCCACTGTGGGCAGGGGCTTGGACCAACCAGCCGATGGGTTTTCTGGGGTGGGATGAGGGTGTCTTTGCAAAGGGCAGAGATGGCTACAGGTATATATCTTCCTCCTTCTTTTCAGAGCCTGGAATTAGGTACTAGCTGTCACCTTCTCCCACCCCACCCACCTTAATTGTCTTGTCTGTCCAACCCCCTCTGGGTGATTCAGTAAAACCCTTCCCATGACTAAACCCAGTGCTGACTTCTCCCTGCTTATCTTCACTTGGATTGCTTTGGAAGTGTGGGGGCGAGGGATTGATTACCCTTCTGTTGCCTCTTATCCACAGAACATGCAGTGAGCTCTTACCATTCATAGTTAAGGGCTTGTCTACATTAAAAACATTATAGTGGCACAGCTGGGCCACTGTAGCACTTCAGTGTAGACAGGAGGGGTTCTTCCATTGGCATAGGAAATCCATCTCCCCACTCAGGAGCTTGGATTTTTCACAGCCCTGGCTGATTTAGTTAATCCAGCCTAATTTTCTAGTGTGGGTCAGCCCTACAGTTATGTAGGAATAGTCTCTCTGAAGCACCATCTATTGCTTTGTCCCATCAAGACATCTGTGAAGTTGGAACTGCTGATTGTCCCATGTTGTGCTCTCCAGAAGGTGGGGACAGGGACTTCTCCTACTCCACCTTCTCTGGAATACGTTCAGGCATGGGCGTGGCTCAGGATTGCACTGTTCTATGGGTTGGTTCTAGTTTGCTAGCTGCTGGGATCCCCTTGTTGATATCTCTCTGCCTTCCTGGGGTGAGGGGGTTAATTATATTCAGCTTTGGGATTAGGGGAATGCTTCAGAGCTGCCACTCCTCAAAACTAACTGCCCCTGGCTGTGGAGGCACAGCCAGTAGACAGCTGTGTGACCTGTGCCCCTGGTTATATGTTCCTGGCCAAAGGTGAGGTGCATCCCATCACACAAGTCTCTCTGCTTCCCTGTGCTGCACAGACGCTGAACTGCGTGAACCCTGAGAATGAGAATGCACCCGAGATTCCCGTCAAGGTTCTGAATTGCGACACCATCACACAAGTGAAGGAGAAGCTGCTGGATGCCGTCTACAAGGGCGTGCCCTACTCTCAGAGACCCAAGGCAGGAGACATGGACCTGGGTGAGATTAAGAGACAGAGGCATTTGCCATATGGGTAAGACAGATGGAGCATCAATGTCGACTAGAAGATCCTGATGCGAGGGACCACAAGCTAGTCTGAGTGTTTCCATAGAAGGTGGAGGCAGAGCACCTAATCCAGGTGTCCTGTAGAACACATGGCCCAGAGGGACCATTACATTTGATCTTGTCTTAATCCACCACTGCGTAACAATGGGGAACATGTATCCAGTAGCTACGGGCTAGCTGTTCAGTATGCAGGATACACACAGTATGACGAGAACAGCTTGGTGATAAATGCTCCACACTGGCATGCAGGAAACCTGACTGCAATTCCCAGGCCTGGACTCCTACCCTCCGGGCTGCCCAGGACAGGTTGTGTAGCAGAGATTATGTTTTTGGACCCCCGAGAGGGTGGGAGAGCCACACATCTCCCAACAGCGACTCTGGGGAATGATTTGAAAGGAGCATTGACTGGCCCTCCAAAGCAGGGGAGGAGCCATTCAGTCCCTTTGGCTGGGGTTCTGGTGCTAGTGGCTTTGACCTCAGAGCAGCAGCTGCAAACTACGGAGGAATCCTCACGGTGACAACAAAGATGGGAGGAACCTGGGAATAAAACTCTGCATTGTAACAACTGGAGGGTGGTGGGTTGGGGACATCTCTGGGGTTGGTTTGTGATCTGCATTCCTGGCAGTGGGTTGAGACTAGAGCAGAGGAGACCAGAAATGGTGACCCATCCCATTCCCAGCCAGGAGCAGGAGGATAAAGAATAGAGAAGTGAAGTTAGCTCAGTGATGCCAGGCCCAAACTGATGCCCAATCTCTTCACTTGGGTGCTTAGAAATTGCTTTTACCCTGCGTCACGCCCAGTGCATTAGATACTCTGTAGAGGAAGCAGCTTCCTACCTGTTTGTGCCAGGGCTCTGGAGGCCTGGCTCCTTCTCTCTCCCTCTTCCCTTCGCATTCGTTTTGTGTCCCATCTAGAGTGCCACTAACTCCCTGTCTTTCTCTTTCATCGGTGCAGAGTGGCGGCAGGGCAGAATGGCCCGAATCATTCTGCAGGATGAAGATGTGACCACAAAGATAGACAATGACTGGAAAAGGCTCAACACCCTCGCCCACTACCAGGTCGGGTCACCCCCGCGGGCAAACCACTGGGGTAGGGCAGTGGGCAGTTGCCAGCTGTCAAGGAACTTGGCCTAGCCTGGGTACCTGAAGGTTTAAGTCTCTTCTCTAGCATGTTGTGGGAACTGGGTTTGGGTGCTAATCCACATCCCTCACTTCTACTGCTGCAGGGACACCAGGCCAGAGGGCCTAATAGCCACTGCTCTGGACTGGCATCTGGAGACTTAAGTTCACTGCCCAGTGTTTCGGTCTCTGGGGCTGGCGGGCAACATCTGTGAGCCTCACAGAGTGGAGATGAAGCTGCTCCCTGCCCAGCAAACCCACTGGCGAGTGAGGGAACAGCATCTATTGGTTCTGATGAGCATCCCATTTAGTACTTCCCAGATGGAGGGACAGGACTGCAACCGGAGGCCTTCACGGGGTGTGTGTAACGGGATAGGAGATTGTTTCAGAGCTGCATCAAGGCTTTGGGGAACCCTCTCCTTTCCCAAGGTTCAGTGAAGGGCCAGATCAGGGAGCCCTACTGTCTTATCTGAATTTCAAGGCAGCTGTTGAGATTCCCACTGAAACCACTTAGATCCAAGATCTTGCTACCCCCAGAGGCTCTGTTATGTGGAGTCGGTGGAGAGGGGTGGTTCTGGTTTGCATTAGCTGGTGATTGGTGCTCTAGAGGTGCAGTGCAGGGGGAAGGGGCACAGGGTTTCCTGTGTCATTAGTGGACCTCGAAAGCTACTGGTTTCTCACTGCTGCAGTGGCATTCCCCTTGCTGTGCAGAACCTCTCTGTGAATCTCCATGAATCACATTCTGGTCACACTGTTCTGCCTTTAGGTGACTGACGGCTCCTCTGTGGCACTGGTGCCCAAGCAGAACTCGGCATACAACATCTCCAACTCTTCCACCTTCACCAAGTCACTCAGCAGATACGGTGAGTGTGGAGGAAATCCCACAGCCTGCTCTCTGGAGCCAATGGGAACAAGCCCTTCTGGATGGGCCAGGGACGAGAGTGTGTACGCAAAGCACAGAACAGAAAAGGTGGCAGACTACAGCATGCGTGATGTATTGAAACAAGCAGCTCCAAACTTCCCAGCTCTCTTGTGCCCTCCCATTCGCGTTGGGCTCCATCCAGACTGTAAGCACAGCCTCCGGTAACCATGTGCCCTCCTCCTTTATTGGTGCAACATGGTACACAGGGGCAAACAGGGAGAGCTGCTAAGGGATCTCCCTTCCTAGACAGCGAACATACAGGTTGCAAATTCAGATAGGTACAGGGACATCTGAGCCAAGGAAGTTATGTATAAGTGAATTTCAGGTGCACAAGAGGTGCTGCATTGGCAGTTTGTAGCTTGAAGTCCTTTGTGCACCCCAGAACAGGTACAGACAAGGAGCTGCAGAGCAACGTTGCTCACACTGTCCTGCCAGTGTGCCTCTACCCTGGTTGGAAGGGACCATTCTGTGTGCTAAGAATAAAGCAAGAGGTCAGACTGTGGGTAGGGGTGTGCTGTGACGTCTGTCTGCAGGCGAAGGGAAGGGAGGTGGAGAGGAAGCAGACAAGGATTAGGGTTTCAGTACAGGAGGCAAGGGATGTTCCCATTATGTTTGGTTTTCCCACAGAGAGCATGCTCCGGACAGCCAGCAGCCCCGACAGTCTACGTTCACGGACCCCCATGATCACGCCTGACCTGGAGAGTGGTACCAAGCTTTGGCACCTAGTGAAGAATCATGACCACATGGACCAGCGGGAGGGAGACCGGGGCAGCAAGATGGTGTCCGAGATCTATCTGACCCGTCTGCTGGCCACCAAGGTACAGCACCAGGAAGCAAGGCTGCCTGGTTGCATTCAAAGTGGGAGGGGAGGTGGGAGATGAGGGTGCTGACTGGGAACCATTCCTGGGATCCCCTTGATTGTGCCAGCCAGCCAGCTTCCTTGCCTGGTTACAGTAGAGGTCAAATATAGACATTTCTAGCTAAATGCCTTTAATATCTCCTGTGGGCAGGGAGCAGTCTGGAATCGGGTTCATGCAGCTACCGCGACCCACCCTTTCTCTGATTTCCCAGCAGCTTGGCCTCAGAAGTTTGTACCTCCTACTGCTACAGCTGCATCAAGCAGGGTTCAAAATGTGCCCCATCTGTCCTGTTGCCTCTGTGTTCCACCATGTGGCTCTGCCCCTCCCCTGTTGTCTCCATAGTCCACCAGATAACCCTGCCCTGCTATCTTCAGATTCAGCCCCCACCAGTGCCAAGCTCCACCGTAGAGCTCAACCCCTATTCCTGCTGTCTCTTCACCTAACCAAGTACTTGCAGCACTGATTACATCTGGCGAAGGAAATAGCTGCAAAACCCAGTTTTGCTGCCAGGCTGTTGAAGAAGCAAAGCTTCCGCCCATCCTGCAGTTGCTGCAAACACTGATTTTCCCCAGTGCTCGTTGTTCGGGTAGTGAGAGATGTTATCATTTTACCAGTTCTTCACATTTGCAAAAGAGGGACTGGGATAGCTTATGACACAAATGCCCTGAATTCTGCCATTGCCACATGTATGGTCAATAGGAGAGGCAGACAAAATCCTACTGCTGTGATTTGAGGGGAGGGACCCCCCTGTTAATTGTAGGAGCTGAGATACACATGCTATAAGGTATTCCTTCTCCTCCAAACCAAGCCCCATCATCAACTGTAGCAGTCGGCTGTGGACTTTAACTCCTTCACTGCTGGTGACTTGCACTGCTGTTATATTTCCAGTGACACTCTGTGGAGCTCAGTGGCATGGTAGAACAAACCTGGAACATTGAGAAGCAAATCAAATGTCTTCTGCCCACGCAGAGCTAATGTAGTCAATAACACAGCAGGTGCATTCTATCTGGGATGGACCTGGTGCATTTGGCCGCAAATCAGAGACATCAGACTAATGTCTCAGGGGCAGGGACCGTGTCTTGTTTCTTTGTATAGTGTCTAGCACACTTTTGAGGTGCTCAGTGAAGAAATTATGATGATGTACTTCATACATTTGGCATCAGGGCAGGTACATCTTACCTGGGCATGCTCAAAACCTTCTGCAGCACAGCAGCTGCTGTGTGTCTGAGACTGACGTAGAAAGGAAGGGGAGGCTACAGCACTGAATCAGGACTCAGGAGCTCCAGGTTCACTTAGGACTTATGTGTCTGTGTTCCACATCTGTATAATGGGGATAATACTTTTCCAGCTCATGGGGGAGCTCAGAGTAAATTCATTAACGTTGGTGAAGGACTCAGACACCCTAATGGAAGTCACTTGGTCTATATGGTATTTTTCATTTGATTAGTTATCTCCAAGTAGTTCCTATCAATTGAGTTTCCAAGTTGAGCTCTGCTCACCAGGGGTTAAAAGCCACGCCTACATCTGTCTTTGGAATCCAGTAACCAAACAATACAGCGCCATAAAAAAATGAATCATCCAAATGGGTTTCCCTCGTTATTCAGACAGGGCAGTGACCATGAAGGAGGGACTATGTCATGCTATAAAGCAGCACAATATATTTATCTTTTGGGGTGGACACGTAGTGGCTCGAGTTATGATGCCAGACAATACCCCAGAATTTCTGACGCAGGCTTGTAAGATCTTCTTGTCACCACAGAGTATTCTCCCCATTAAGGACCAGTGTGGTTCCACTGATTTCCTATGGCTTTGGCCCTCCTCCCCACAGCCCCATCTCGGATGATGGCCCGTTACTGGTGATAGCAGTGATGTTAATATCTGAAATTGATGGCTAGCCCCATTGCTTTCTCCTTTCTTCCAATGCCTGACTTTCTGGGCAGTACTGAGCAGCCACTCTCCCTTTCTCATCTCCAGGGCACCTTGCAGAAGTTCGTCGATGACCTGTTTGAGACCATCTTCAGCACGGCACACCGCGGGAGCGCCCTGCCTCTGGCCATCAAGTACATGTTCGACTTTCTGGATGAACAAGCCGACAAACATCAGATCAACGATTATGACGTCAGGCACACCTGGAAGAGTAACTGGTAATGGGGCAGGTGCCAGGGGAGGGAGAGGTGTCAGCCGTTTCCATTTGTATTATCCCAGCTAATGAATGTCTCCAAGCTTCTGAGGTGAAATTTGGTTATGCCAGCCTCAGCCAGGGCAGATTAACACTAAAAGTGACCTGGCACCTAAGCCTACTTGTATACCAGTATTGCTCGGGGTGGGTGAGTGCCGGGCACATTCTGGGTGACAAGTAGTCCCAGGCATGTCACCCTTCCCATAAACATCATATCCTGAAGTACTAGGTGCTCCATGATTGAAGTATGGCTGGGCTGTGCAGTTAAAGGCCCAGCTCAGCTGGAGATTTATGGGATGTGGGCCCCTAGCTCCCTAGGCACCTTTGCAAACCCCAGGCTATATTTTCATACTACCAGTGTTTGTGATGTGCACTCCAGCCTGCCACGTAGCCAAGCGTGTCGTAATGAAGGTAGTGTAATACCACACATGCATCCTCCCTAGCCGAGCCTGAAGAGCTGACCGATCAGGCTTGCTAATCACTTCCAGGAAAGAGGGGCAGGTGCTGATGAGATCTCTGTGAGCAATGTGGTGGGGCTAGCACTCCACCGTGTATAGGCTTCACTTCTCCACAACTCCCTCCTCACCTGGCAGTCCTCTTTTCTGGTGCCTCGCTGATTTCATCTCTCTGATATCCTTGCCGCTACTGGCAATGAGTACCTACGTTCCCATGTCTGGCATTTGTTAAATGGCAGCCAAATTGCTTTTGTATAGTTCAGTAACTGTCGGCAATTAGCAGGGCAGGAAAAGAAACATTTTTAAATGGAGATATGAGAGTGCGGAAGCGCTTGGAACTGATTTATAACTCTGCTTTCTATATTAAAGGAAGGAAGGAGTTGGTGGTGGGAGGGAGCCCAGTTCCACAGGGCCTGGGATGCAGGCTCCTGCATACTAATGTTCACACTTATCTCTGGGCGCTAATTCAATGTGTGGAGCTGATTTCTTGAGGCTGCTCCCTTCACGGATTGAAATATGTATGTGCATCCGGCACCCTCGTTATAGGAGTCCCGGGGAGCCCAGCATTTGGCATCTTAGACAGAAGCATTGTTGATGAGACAGGGAAGCTTAGGAGGGGTTCTCAGGGGCTTTATACCAGAGGTCGATCTCTGAGGACCTTCTAATGAGAGTTAGATGCTACTGAGAGGAGGTGATATAAGGATAGAATAGAAGAGGGGCATGCATATGTGCTGTGAACAAGCACATGGTCTGTCACTAGCCAGGATTCCCCTCTCGTGCTGTGAGCCCATCTGATTCATAGATTTGTTATCTCAGTATCTGATGTAGCCTACATTTTCCTCAGATAATAAATGCCCTAGTGAGTCCCTTAAAGAGCCCAACAATTCTCCTCCCATCTGAGCCTGTCTCAGAGCTTTGTAAAGTTCCCCATGGGGTTTTAGAAAGGATCAGCCAAGGGGGGAAAGAAAGGTTGCACGGTTTGGAATAAGCTATAGGGTCTGGGCATAAGCAATGGCTGTTCCATGGGAATGGAACCGGCTCCTATGGAATGGGAGCAGACAGCTGAGCCAGTCCTAGGAACCGAGGTAGTAGCAGTGTTCGGAGGGGTTAAACGGGACTCCTGAGGTTTTGATCACTGGGCTTTGGAAGCTTTCGTTTTCTGATAAGGTGGGATTTGGGGTTATGAGTGTGTGTGAGGAAAGGGGAGGGAAAGAACACCCAGAGGACTTGGAATGGAGACGACTCACTTGGAAGGTGGCAGTTGGACAGGAAAAAGAGAGAGAATACTGGGATGGCCCTTCTTTAAGATCCTCGAAGACCCCATTGTGGCCGTGGGCCAGCAGAGAACTATTCCAAAGCAGTCTCTCCCAGACTCCTATGCCATACTAAATCTTTAGGAGCCTCTGCAATATTGGAGTTACTTCAGAGGGAATGCATTAAAAACACCATTCACTGATGTAAATTCCAGGGACACCTTACCAAGGCCCTGGGTACGTGAGTTTTGTAGATTGTCCTCCACGAGCACCCATGCCCCAGATAGCTACAATAACCCAAGGAAGGGGAAAACCCCAAAAGTAGAGTGAATGCCTACATCTGTAGACTCCAGGAGAGGAGTACCTGGGAACCATCAGCACCTGGTGTCATTGGCTTCCTCTTCTCCTGTGTGACTTGGCCTACGAGGAATACTAAAATGGAGTCTATATGATCCTAGACCTTTGCTGGGCCCCATCTTAGAATCACAGAAATGTAGGGCTGGAAGGGACCTTGAGAGGTCATCCATAGAACCCTGCATGGATACAAAATTTGTATATGCATCCGATTCACAAACGTGATCCATGGACGTAGAGCAGGTATCCACAGATCTGCAGGGCTCTAGTCATCAAGTCCAGCCCCCTGTGCTGAGACTGGCCAAGTATACATAGGCCATCCCCGACAGGTTTTTGTCTAACTCTTTCTTAAAAACCTACAATGGCAGGGATTCCACAACCTCCCTTGGAAGCCTGCCTCAGAGCTTGATTACCTTTATAGCTAGAACATTTTGCCTAATATCTAACTTAAATCTCCCTTGCTGCAGATTAAGCCCATTACTACTTGTCCTGTGTTCAGTGGACATGGAAAACAGCTCATCCCTGTCCTTTTTATAACAGCCCATAACGTATTTTTGAAGAGTGTTTTCAGGTCCCCCTCAATCTTTTCCCAAGACTAAACATGTCCAGTTTTTTAACCTTTCCTCATAGGTCAGGTTTTCTAAACCTTTTATCATTCTTGTTGCTCCATCCAATTTGTCCACATCTTTTGTAAAGGGTGGTGCCCAAAACTGGACATAGTGCACCAGCTGAAGCCTCACCGGTACCAAAGAGAATGGGACAGTTCCCTCCCATGTCTTCCGTACAACACTTCAGGTCAACATCCTCATGTTACAGGCATGTGGTCACAGCTGTGTCCTCTTTGTGTGGTGCTGCATCTGTTCAGTAATACCTGGGCTTTTGTGAGGGGTAGGGCATTGCAATTCCTGGTTCCATGCCCACAAACCCCACTGGGGTGAAGTGTCTATGACCAAAACTGTGTGGTGAAGTGGCAGCTGCAAGACAGGAGCCGATTTATTCCTAACCAGCACCGCCACTGGATCAGACAGAGGCAGGCTGTAGTGATTAGGGAATCTTTCTTAGCATCTACAACCGTCATTTGACAGCAAACTGATGCAGGGTCCCCAAAGCATCCTCAAGTCCCGATCACCTCTGCTCTCTTTGAAATTGCTGACAAAGTTGAGAAGTTCCTCCCCCGAGGCCTCTCTCTTAACTGTGCCCAGTGGATAGAAATGACCATATTCAGGATAAGCTTGAGGGTATGATAGCCCAGGTGTCCAGGGTGCCATTGGGGCGGTAGGTGAATGAATGATTTCCCCAAATTGCTTATCTTTTGGGGGGGTTGGGGGCGAAGACTGCCAATTCAGGAAGCTGCTGGGGCTCTGTCTGCACTAGCTCCTGTCTGGAGTCTTGTTTCCTGCAGTGACCATCTCTGTTCTTTCTTTCCTCAGTCTACCTCTGCGTTTTTGGGTGAATGTGATTAAGAACCCCCAGTTTGTGTTTGACATTCACAAGAACAGTATTACTGATGCTTGCCTGTCCGTGGTGGCTCAGACATTCATGGACTCCTGCTCAACTTCTGAGCACAAGCTAGGGAAAGACTCTCCCTCCAACAAACTACTGTATGCCAAGGACATCCCCAACTATAAGAGCTGGGTAGAAAGGTGAGTGACCTCAGCATTGCTTCCTCCGTGCTGTATATCCATGATGTCTGTAATATGCATATGGGGGAATTACAGACCTCATAGTCCTCATTGTGCATGGACTTGATTAATGCAGTGATCCTTCTAGGTTGTTGTTCATCCTTTGAGATCAAAGATGACCATGACATCATTGATTGGTTTGGTTTCTGTGAACACATGAATGGCTGATCAGGCCAATTTGAGCTTTCAGCTGTCTCTGGCACACTGTACAAGAGATTCTACTATGGGTTACTTGATTAATCTTATCTTTATCAGTTTCCTCAGACAGCCCATGTGAAAGTGGTTCAGCTTTATAACATGATGTCTGTACACCGTCCAGGTTTCGCAGGCATACGTCAAAGTTGGCAACATGATGGCTTTGTAGACCTTCAGTTTTGTTTGGTGCCCAATGCCTCTGCGCTCGGACACATTTGCACAGAGTCTGCCAAAGGCCATGCTTGCTTTGGCAATTCTGGCATTGGTTTCATCATTGATATGAACTGCATTTGAGAGTGTGCTGCTGAGGTAGGTGAACTTGTCCACTGCCTGCAGGGTTTGGCCATTCACTGTGATAGCTGACTCTACCGAAGGTTTCTTGGTGCAGGCTGGTACATCATTTTTGTCTTCTTGATGTTGATTGTGAGATCAAAATTGTCACAAGGTGAAGAAAAATAGTCTATACTCTGCTACATGTCAGGCTGAGATTTGGAATTCAGGGAACAGTCATCAGAAACAGAAGATCATGAAGAGTCACTCTCTATATCTTCATCTTTGCCTGTAGCCTCAGCAGATTGAAAAGCTTGCCATCAGTCTGGTATCTGATGCCAATCCTGGTGTCACAGTCATGAAAGGCATCTGTAAGCATGACAGAGAACATCATACTGAAGAGGGCTTGGTTAATGCAGTGATTTTTCTATAGAGAATCCTTCGCAGGTGGATGGCAGAAGTGTCTCACTAACTATCTGCTGGCAGGTGGTCTTCGAGGAATTGGAAAGTTCAGGAGGTCAGGGGCATCTGCCTGCTAATGGAGCCCCTTAGTGCCTTGTTTTGGGGTTGACATTTGGAGGCAGCCATTTACGATTGTTATAGGGGAGCTGGTAGTGACGTCTGTTTTGAGATTGCCTAATGTTTTCTATTGTAAGAGATTCTTGTGATCTTTGTCAGAAGCTCTAACCCGCGTTGTTTGCAGCAGGCCTTTGAAATTCATCAAGGAGAAAGCCCTTGGGCTAGAGAAGTGCCTCTTCTTTGTTCCATGAAAATCCATTCAGGTTTTGCTGAGATACAAAGTGTTGAAAATTGCCATTTCTCCTCTCTCATGTCTGCTCATCAGGAAAAGTTTGGGAGCCTTCTAAAATAATAATGGCACATGAACATTCTAAGGCAGAGCCCAGGCCACTGTCAAAGCAGCAGCAGCTGTTGCCACTACACTGGGAATTCCCAGGTGCTGCCAGAACAGCTATAGCGGGGATGAAGGGGGGAGAACCAGGCCAGGGCCCCCCCCCGAACAATCCTTCAACCCAGGACCTTGCTCAGTAGTCCATCCCCCATTCTGGGATAATAGCCTTCTCCTGTCATTAGCTGATGTAGCAGGCCCTGTGACTCAAGTGGTAGATGGATGTGCTGCAATGCTGAAATTTCCTGGTTCAAACGCTGCTTGCGATGTATGGTTGGGTGTTGTAACAGTCAAACATAATCGATTTTTTTAACCTTTGTCTTTTTAAAGAAAACCTAGGAAATTACATACAAAAAATACATAAAGTTATTTAGGGTGCCAAACTGAACACTTGAAAGTTAGGAAATGCCAGATTTAAAGTTTCCTGTACAACCTTAATTCTGCCTTCATGTGCGTATGTATAATGATAGTCTTTAACTACATGATCACGTTTGTGTTTTCCCCCCAGGACCCCTGTGTCATTCAGTGCACAGGATGGCCGCACAAAGGGCCAAATTAAAGTTGCACAGGCAACCATAAATCTGGCATTACCTAACTTTTGACTGCTTGATTTTGCCTCCTAAATAATGTTCTTGTAATGTTTTTCCCCATTAAATATTTATATAACTCCATAGGGGCATGCATGGTGCTTTGCAGGCAAATTAAAAGACAAGGTTCCTGCCCTGAGGATCTTAGAACCTCAATTTGACTGAAAACACAAGAAAAATGTCAGCAGGCCACAGCAGGTAAGAAGAGGGCAGGACTGCCCTGTGGGGAGTAG
Organism: Chelonoidis abingdonii; assembly: GCF_003597395.2. Taxonomy (NCBI): domain Eukaryota; kingdom Metazoa; phylum Chordata; order Testudines; family Testudinidae; genus Chelonoidis; species Chelonoidis abingdonii. The sequence goes on from NC_133785.1 coordinate 19,144,652, forward strand.
GTTCTCCTCTCTGGCTAAGAGGCTGGATTTCCCACCTCTCATTTGTGATGGGGCTTTGTTGTGTAACTGCAGTTTTTTCTTTGGAAGATTATCATTGCAAAGCTTTGCAGAAGGAAGGGTTTGAATGAAGGGAGGGTGATTGACTGAACCTGGCAGTCCCAATGGAAGATCTGTCTTTTACGTCCATCATCGTGATACGCAGGCACCAGGAAAAAAAAAGGCATTTTGCCAATTGGCCACTCCAGGGAAGAAACAGAGTTAAAAGGGTGAGCACGCAGTAATGGGGGAGGAGAGAGTCACACCCAGTTTTACTTCCAGGCTGGCTGCATCCTGAGTCACTGTTATGCAAGGTGTAGTCTCTCGGCTTGTAGCTGGAACATTAGCAATCCATGGGATGTCAGTCCATTAGAGATGTCAGTGTGTGCTTTGAAAAATAATTGTGGCCCCATATCCCCTGCATAAGTCTCAATCCAGAAAGGTTTCTCTGCTTCCTTTTGGCTAGAGATCTTGTACTGCAGTCATGGATGCACCCATCTGCTGTGGGAGCCCCCTCGTCATGCCTCCCATCAAGGGCATTTATAGACTCATAGACTCGTAGATCAGAAGGGACCAACATGATCATCTAGTCTGACCTCCTGCACAAAGCAGGCCACAGAATCCTACCCATCCACTTTTATAACAACCCCTAACCCATGACTGAGTTATTAAAGTCCTCAAAATTGTGGTTTGAAGACCTCAAGCTGCAGAGAATCCACCAACAAGTGCCATGCCCACACTGCAGAGGAAGGCGAAAAACCTCCAGGGCCCCTGCCAATCCGCCTGGAGGAAAATTCCTTCCCGACCCCAAATATGGCGATCAGCTAAACCCTGAGCATGTGGGCAAGACTCACCAGCCAGCACCCAGGAAAGAATTCTCTGTAGTAACTCAGATCCCATCCCATCCAGCATCCCTCACAGACCATTGAGCAGACTTATCTGCTGATAATCCAAGATCAGTTGTCCAAATTAAACTATCCCATCATATTCCCTCCATATACTTATCAAGCTTAGTCTTAAAGCCAGATAAGTCTTTTGCCCCCACTACTCCCTTGGAAGGCTGTTCCAGAACTTCACTCCCCTAATGGTTAGAAACCTTCGTCTAATTTCAAGTCTAAACTTCTAATATCCAGTTTGTTACCATTTGTCCTTGTCCTACATTAGTACTAAGCTTAAATAATTCCTCTCCCTCCCTAACGTTATCCCCCTGATATATTATATAGAGCAAGCATATCGCCCCGGAGCCTTCTTTTGGCCAGGCTAAACAGCCAAGCTCTTTGAGTTCCTTCATAAGGCAGTTTCCATTCCTCGGATCATCCTAGTAGCCCGTCTCTGAACTGTTCCAGTTTGAATTCATCCTTCTTAAACATGGGACAGCAGAACTGCACACAATATTCCAGGTGGGGTCTCACCAGCGCCTTATATAACGGTACTAAACCTCCTTATCCTTGCTGGAAATACCTCGCCTGATGCACCCTAAACCGCATTTGCTTTTTTAACGGCCATATCGCATTGGCGGCTCATAGACATCCTGCTATCAACCAATACCCCAAGTCCTTCCCTCCTCTGTTGCTTCCAACTTGATCGCGTCCCCAATGTATATCTAAAATTCTTATTAGTAATCCCTAATGGCATGACCTTGCACTTTCACTATTATATTTCATCCTATTACTATTACTCCAGTTTACAAGGTGGTCCAGATCTTCCTGTATAGTATCCCGGCCTTCTCCGTGTTAGCAATCCCCCCAGCTTTGTGTCATCGCAAACTTTATTAGCACATTCCCGCTCTTTGTGCCAAGGTCAGTAATAAAAAGGTTAAATCAAGATTGGTCCCAAAACGCATCTTGAGGGACTCCATAGAAACGCTCTTCCCAAAGCCTGACAGTTCACCCTTCAGTATACGACCCGCTGGAGTCTCCCCTTTAACCAGTTCCTTATCCACCTTACAACTTTCATATTCATCCCATCTTTTCCAATTTCACTAAACAGTTCCCATGTGAACCGTGTCAAATGCCTTACTGAAATCGAGGTAAATTAGATCTATCCGCATTTCCTTTGTCAGTAATCTGTCACCTTCTCAAAGAAGGAGATCAGGTTGGTTTGGCACATCTACCTTTAGTAATCCATGTGCAATTCGTCCCAATCTACCATTGACCTCGTTGTCCTTAACTACTTTTCCTTTAAAATTTTTTCAAGACTTATACTACAGATGTCAGCTAACAGGCCATAGTTTACCCGGATCACTTTTTTCCCTTTCTTAAAAATAGGAACTACGTTAGCAATTCTCCAGTCGTACGTACAACCCCTGAGTTTACCGGATTGATTAAAATTAAATTGCGTTAGCTAACATGGGCTCGCAATTTCATGCGCCAGTTCCTTTAATATCCTTGGATGGAGATTGTCCGGGCCCTCCGATTTCTTCCCATTAAGCTGTTCAAGTTTGCCTCTACCTCAAGATGCGGTATATACCCACCTCCATATCCTCATTCCCGTTTATCATCCCTCCATCATCCCTAAACTCCTCACTAGTCTTATTAAAGACTGAGGCAAAGTACTTATTTAGATATTGGGCCATGCCTAGGTTATCCTTAACCTCCATTCAGACAGCGTGGTCCAGGCAGCTGGGTTCCCAGTCTAACTCAACCCTACAGCGTACTCTGGAGGATCTTGGTGTGATTTCAGTGGCCTTTAATTTAGAAGATGGCTGGAAATTGTGAGCCCCTAGACTTGGGTCTTTCTGCTGTCATATTCCTGAAGTGAATGGAAGGTGTTTTCTATCCTGTAAGGAAAAATCTGAGAGGAAACGGATGCAAAACCACATCTAATGTTCTCAGCTGCGCAGTGGATCCCTTGGTGCCTGCTGTAGTTGGCAGTTCTCTGCTCAAACCTTTGTTCTGCACTGCTCCTTAGAGTGTGAAGAGTCAGACTCTCCAGCTCTATCGGAATCTGCGGCGTCTCCAGAACCCCTGCTGGGCGCTGCCCTGCATAAGCATCTTAACATGCGCTCTTGGCTGCTCTCAGTACCATAGGATAGAGTGGGGCTCATGTTCATCTCCTGAAGGTGTTACGCTGCCATCTGCTCCCACACAAATACCTGACCCAGCATCGTTCCACCTCAGTGAGATTGGATTCAGCTAATGATGATGATGCTAATAATCACAGTGCCGGAATGTTGACTGTGAATTGCACTGGTGTTTCATTTCTGTGGCGTTATGAGAGATTAAAGCAAGGTTGTTTGAGCAATGACCTACTAAACCCAGGGTTGTGAGTTCAAAAATCTGTCTGGGAGGGCAAAAATCTGTCTGGGGATTGGTCCTGCTTTGAGCAGGGGGTTGGACTAGATGACCTCCTGAGGTCCCTTCCAACCCTGTTATTCTATGATCTATGTTTGGGTGGGGTTTGCACTCAGTATTTACAGGTATTTGGAGTGGCAAGGCCTGATTGTCGAGGACAGTGCTGTTTTGCAGGAGAAGTCTGTGAAGATGTTAAGAACCTGATTGCTGGACCTCAATCTGCCCTCAGATTTTGCAGCTTTACTTTCTGCCCGTGCAAAAATGGAGACCGTACATTTGATCATTTTGCCCTAAAATTTTTTCAAAATATCTTTAGGGAAACAAATATTAGCATGTTCCTGTGGCAAATGTTTAAAGGCAGCCATCCCGAGCACAGTGACTGGTAGGTTTCTGTTCTGGGAATGGCTGAGCTCCTCCCCAGGAAAGCTCACCTCAGTCCGGCCAGACCTTGCTTTTACCTCAGGAAGTGATGTACATGGGTATCCCATGTGTGCACTGGGAGCCCCTGCCATTGAAGGCAGCACAGAATATACTTGTATGGTTTGTGCAAGAATGTCCCGCCCCTGTGGATGACATGTGAATGCAGGAGACTGCTAAGAACATCAGATGATGCTAGGATAATGCACCTGCTGTTAATCGGGGTGCCATGGCTTTGAATCCCCTTGAGTCCAATTTATACAGTTGCCTGAATTTGCTGAGCATACCAGTGAGCCGTCTAGTCTCGTATGCCCCCCTTTTGCCCTACCCAATCAGATCAGTGGGTCATGTAGGAGTGGGTGAGACCATTGGTCCATATCCCAAGTATTCCATCTCCTATCATACCTTATTGGTCCACTGGTCCATTTAGGCCAGTATCCTTCCTCCAGCAATGGTCAAAACACTTCAGTGGAATGCTTGATTACCTGCCCTGTCAAGTTTCTGGCTAACGCTGAGTGCTGTCTGGGTACAGGTGACGTGATGCCATGAAGCATTAGTCAGGGTGAAGTCACATTTTCTGTTGTTGATTCTGGTAAAGCAGGATTCTCTGCCTCACGGTCATGACCCCAGAGTGCCTCATTGAGCTGTTTTCTGACATTTCTCACATTTTCTGCAGAATCTGTTTTCACTGAAAGCCCAAGCAGTTTCTGACCTTTCTGATGAGCAGTAGCCTTTCCAAGCACAATTAGCCCAGTAATACGGGCTACTGAATATACATCACTGGGGAAGGTGCAATTCATGAAATCTTCAGTACGGATGTGTACAGTACCGATGTGGATGTGAAAATATCACACGTGTATGCACTGAATGTGAAATGCCATTTTTGGCTTTCTGTGACACAGTAAACTTCAAGAGAATCACTGCAAACAAACAAATTGTTACATATGGCAGCACCTGGGGGGCAGGGCTTTTGACTGGAATAGCAGAAAGGATTTGGGGATATTGGGTCGTGAGGGCAAAAGTGGGTAGTTTGGAAGGTCATGGAAGGGAATAGTGGGTGGTTAGAGGATGGCAGGTGGAAAATCATTGAGAGCACCTGACTTTAACTATCCTAACTGCTTCAGTGTAACAAGAAGTTAATTTAAGGGGGAGGTAGTCTGGCCTACTAGACAGAGCACTGGAATGGGCTCTAGGAGGCCTGTGTTCAATTCCCTGCTTTGCCACTTGACGGCTGGGTGACTTATCCCTTCCCCTTTCAGTTACCCCAGCTATAAAATGGGGATCCTGATACTGACCTCCTTTGTAAAGCACTTTGAGATCTATTGATGAAAAGCACCATATCGTACTATTACTGTGAAACAAAAGGCTGCTTGTATTCACCTTTCAGTCTGCCCCCAGGGTGTTCTCAGGGGGAGTCTCATGGAGATCTGCCCCTCTCCCTGTTTCAGATGCACTATTCTGTTTCTCCTACCCCCCTGTAGATATTATGCAGATATTGCTAAAATGCCAGCAATCAGTGACCAGGACATGAGTGCATACCTGGCGGAGCAGTCCCGGTTACACCTGAGCCAGTTCAACAGCATGAGCGCGCTGCATGAGATCTACTCATACATCACCAAGTACAAGGATGAGGTAAGTCAACAGGGGCTGGGGCATCTTGTTTTCAAGCAAGGGCACATCCCTCCACCCCCTCCACCCCCCCCAGTTTCTGCATTCCCCCTCTTGCTGCCCAGAAAAATTATCTCGCAGGAAATACAGAGAGGGGAAAATTGCTGTTGGTGGCTGGATTCACCTCACTTCTGGATCATAGCACCCTGCACAGTGAAAGTGTGTAGTAAAGTACCCCCGTGTGCAGTAAAGTTACCTGTCCCATTACTGTGTGTGTGTGTGTGTGTGTGACTACCAGCCAGTGATAGACGTTACCAGGCACTGATACACTTCATAACCTCCACATACCTGGATTCACACTCACCCTGTACAAGTGACAGAAGGGGCTGAGAGCAGTGATAGAGCCAGGCACAGTGAAAGGAGGTGGTGCTCAAGTTCTTCCTGACCGCTCTCTTCACTCCTGACCCCACTGTTCCACTCTAGAGATGACCAGCAGCTCTTCATGCTGTTCTTACGATGGGCATTCTGCCATCTGCTCTTCTGATACCCCTCCATCCCAACCTGCGGCAGCTCCTCCAGTCCTGGGCCTTTCCTGAGCATACATTCTGATAAGGGTATTGTTTTATACCCATATTTCCTCTGGCAAGTAGCATGGGAAACTGCTAAACTCCTTTCCCGTGTGACTGAAGTCAGGATTTGAACCCCCGTCTGCCTCGCCTCATCGCACCGCCATCCCTCCTTCTTCTCCACCTGCTGTAAATGACCCCCTAGCACAGTAGAACCCATGAAGGTACCCAAGTGACCTTGCTTGCAATCCCAAGGGGGCATTTGGAGCGATGAGGTGACCGTGCCAATAGGCCTCTTCTTGAATATTAACAAGAGTGGTTAAAAACCCATCTATTGTAAATTGTACAAATTAACTTCATAAAGCACTACTCAAACACACTCTGCAATACTTTATTAAAGCAATAAAATATATAAGCATTGTCTATATATACAAAAACATAACCTAGACTTTATTGTCCCAATAAAGCAGAGTGAAAACTTGTGTTCGAGTAGTGGTTTATTTAGTAATAAAAAGCCTTTGCCCCAAGCTGCTGCATTGTCTCCTGAGAGAGACAGGGTGTCTAAGCCATGAATGAGCCAGGAAGAAGTGAGGGCCATCAGTAGACAGGTAGCCAAGAGTGCTGCCGGGACAAGGTAGAGCAGAACAGATTACAAGGGGTGCTATAGATGAAGTTTAGGAGCAATAGCAGAGCTGTGTGGGGAGAGCATAGTTTTGGGGCGACAGGGTCTGCTGCAAGTGAGGGCTGTTACACATTGGCAGAGCTGGGAGCGGTCTGGGTTGTCATGCATTGGCAGAGGTGTGGGGAAACATTTCATAACACCTGCCAGGCCTGTGCCTGGCTCTTCAGTCATCAGGCTTTCATCAGCACCAAAAGTCACCTAAGCCTCAAAAATCAACCACAAGCCAGCCACTATGTGAGAGCTGTCGGGGACGGGGTGCGGGGGGAGATGTGATATTAACGAGCTGCTCTTTGAAGATGCAGGGTGAGTAGCCATCCTGTATTCTTGCCAGTTCACTGCAGTCTGGCATCTGTTGAATGTTCCCCCATAGCCCACTCTGAAAGTACCACTAGTGTGTTCTCAGCTCTCAGGAACTTCTTTTATTATTCGTAATGGGATTAATAAATCGCAGCTGTTCCCTTTGTTTGTTTTCATTCATTAAGCACAATTACATGCAGCCCGATTGCACCCTCTTTGATGCGAAATGGGAGAGAATCATTTTTCCTGTTGTTCAGTGCAGTAATATGCTGTCATTGGCTGTGAATGAAAATCATAATTAATTTTCATTTGGGTACTTGCATCTTCATAATGACTGGTCCCGGCTCCTTACAGCAGGTGACAGGCATGTATCTCTCTTTATACTCTGCATGGATTTCTTTTTCCTGTGTTGTTTTCCATAAGGACAACAAGAAAACAGATAATCAAATAAAGAGAAGGCAGGTTGTGAATCTTTCAGCACTCTAAGACTTCAATGATAAACTATTCTCTTATCAGGAGAGGCAGCGGTGAGGTTGGTCCAGGGGACTAGTCTTGGATTCATATTCTTTGTCTGATCCTGTCCAATTCTGATTCAGATGCCTTAAGATATGTGTTATGTGTTTTTTGACTGCCAGATGAATATTTTGGGGTGGTTGGGTATAAGGTGCATTGGTGCCATCTAGAGGCTGGTCTGGTTAATAGCAGGGACATGTATATTGATACTATAGAGCAGGGGTAGGCAACCTATGGTACGTGTGCCGAAAGCGGCACGCGAGCTGATTTTCAGTGGCACTCACACGTCGCAGGTCCTGGCCCCCAGTCCGGGGTGCTCTGCATTTTAATTTAATTTTAAATGAAGCTTCTTAAACATTTTAAAAACCTTGTTTACTTTCCATACAACAATAGTTTAGTTATATATTATAGATTTATAGAAAGAGACCTTCTAAAAACGTTAAAATGTATCACTGGCACGCGAAACCTTAAATTAGAGTGACTAAATGAAGACTCGGCACAGCACTTCTGAAAGGTTGCTGACCCCTATTATAGAGTATGCAACTGGATATGACTATGAGCCCATCAAGTCTTGTATTCTGTCTCCAGGTTTGGCCTACAGCTGATGGTTCAGAGGAAAGCAAATAAAACCCTTGTAGTATATCTGGCTAATTGTGACACGCACACAGGGGAAATTTCTTCCTGAGTGTCACAAGTGATCAGCTGGTACTCTTATGGAGCAGAACTACAAATGTTGCTCTTGGTGGCTATGAAAGTAAGCAGCCCTTTCTAAAGTCCAGCTTGACGATTTGACTTGATGGGATGAACAAACCCAGAGTTTGAATCAGGATGGAAATAGTCAAAAGTTACATCCCCTCCACAAATGCCCACTTTGTGTCGCATGCTTTCAGCTCTGGTTTTGGATGTTAGGTAGGTCGGATGTCCTCCGAAGGACAAAAATTCCAAAGAGTACAGTGAAAACCCAGGAGTCCCATCCCATAACCTGGGAACAAGAGGTCACTAAACCAAATTAATGGGCAGCCAAGAAGCATGGCAAGATTTGGAAGAGCGCTGGAGAAGCCTTTCATGACGGTCAGTATCTTGTGGCTGCATCCCCACAGGACGTAAGTGAATCTCGGGGAGGAATTTTTCTCCTCATGCTATAGTATCTGAGCCAGGGTCTGATCCTGACAGGTACTGAACACCCTCAATTCACACAGAAGTCGAGTATTCAGCATCTTGTGGGATTGAGCTCTTGGTTAGGTGTACTGCAGGTGGGGTAATTTCATCCTTATCTGAAGTCAGCTATAGGCCAGTGCCCAGGGCTGGCTACTAGGCCAGACTGACTGGCATCACCTGCACTGCACTGAGATGCACGCTGAGACCCTGAGTCTCCCAGCATCCAGCGTTGCATATCCTCCACAGCACATCCTGTGTGCTCAGTGCTGGAAACCTGCAGGGCGCTGCAGCGACTTTTAATCAAAAAGAGCTGATTTCCCTATTAAGGAGTTACCTGTAGGGTTTGTGATGGACTTTTGCCTGCCTCCTAGTAAGTCTGTTAATTATAAAACAGTTTGTTTCCAATTATGTAGCCAATGAAATGGTTAATCAAATCCCCTTTGACAGATGCCTTGACATTTAATTGCAAAAAATTTGGTCTCCTGATAAACTTATCTGGGGAGACAGGATTTCTGTCAGGTTGTTTTTAAATCAGCTGTTCGGTGTCTGGTGGCACAGTGTTAGCTAGCTGGACTCAGCGCTTCAGACTCCTGGGTGATGGGTAGACGAGTAATTACCCCTCTTTTATATGTCCATTACCCCTCCCTCACCATGCTGACTCTTGCCTTCAGCAGCCAGCCTCTCGCTGTGCCTTTAGTAATGTCCCAGTTCATGTAAATACCAGAGAAATGTGCCCCTCCCATCTTCTGATTTGTCACCAAAAGACAAGCTTGTTCAGAGAAATGAGATTCCAATGGAGAAATCCCATTGTCTGATGTTTCCAATGTTGCAAGCACTTCTCCTGCATAGCAGTGCGGCCACCCATTGCCTGAGGCAGACTTTGCTGAGGCCGTGTGCCTGAATGTCTTCCTGTGTCGCTCCCACGGTCCGAAGTGCCATGTCTCCACTCCTCAGAAGAGTTGTCATTGGTGAAAACGCAGTTAGACAAACTCTCTCTAGCCAAGGGGCTTGCAGCTGAGAAGCCATGAAAGGCCTGTGAGTTTGGAGAAGCACTCAGTTGTGTGGCTGCTCCTTGCACCCTCAGAAGCTGCTGGGTCAGCATTTGGAGAGCGGGTGTTTCTTACCTAATAGCAGCCTGGAAATACCAGCAGAACAATAGCCGTTGCTAGGAGAGTCCTGGCTCCTGTCCTGGCTGGGTCCCACACATGCAGAGGCAGCTATGCCCTGAAAAATAAAGGCAGGTGAAATGTTACCTGAAGGTTATTGAAGCTGAAGGTGGTGGGGCAAACCCCACATAGTGCTGCTGTTTCCCCGGGGCTGTTTACTTGTCTCCTGTAACTTTTGTTTGCATCTTACCTGAGGCCTGTGCAGAACACTGAGGAAACAGATGAGGCACTGCCTGTGCTGCCAGCTGTCACTTTTGTTCCCAGGTTAGACTGTAAGCTCTTCCCACATGTTTGTACTGCGTGCAGCACAGCAGGGCCCTAATCCTGACTGTGGCATCCAGCTGCTACTGCAGCACAAATAATACCAATGCGGGACTTGTTACTGGGTTTTTTTGAGACTGGGGTGCCTCTCTGGGCCAGTTCTCAATCAGACTGGTTCAGCTGACCCACTGGCTGAGCCAGCCTGCGTCAATCCTGACCCGTCTCACACTAAAACGAGCACTCGATGGCTTGGTCTACACTGAAAAATTACATTGGCATAAACCACACCCCTGACCAATGCACCTATACCAAGAAAAACCGCAGAGTAGACACTGCCGTGTCAATGGAAGAGGGCTTTCATCAACATAGCTAACTTCGTTGCGGGGGGGTGAGGTGTTCCTACGGTGACAGCAAAACTCCTTCTGTCAGTACTGTGGGGCTATGCCAGCATTGCTAGGCCAGTATAGTGTCTGTGGTGTAGATGTGCCCTAAGGCCAGATTCTGATGTCGGCTACACCACTGAACATCCAGAGCTACTCCATGTCTTTGGCTGAGTTGCTCTGGGTTCACATGGCATCACTGAAGCTGGCCCCGAGCCTTTTGGAGCCCCTCATTGCATAGCTGGGAATTCTGTTCTGTGGGAGTTGCATACAGACAGACACTCTATTCATTTGATCAAATTGGGAAGTTAAATAAAACAATCCCCTAGACAGACAAATCAGTGATGTCTGTGTTGGCTAGCATGTCTTCTAATCAACCACCAACTCAACAATGTTATCCCTAGCTCCTTATTAATAAAATCAAAGACATCAGCCAAAACCCAGTGATTTAAATAGACACATGGAGAAGGCAAGATTTTCAGACATGACTAGTGATTGTAGATGTCTGGTTGAGACACCGTAAAGGGACCTGATTTTCAAAATGCGCTGTGCATCTGCCCTCTGAAACTCGGGCCTTTCTAGGGTGCCCTAAACTGGGCATCCCCAAACTAAGGCACCCACAATAGCTAGTTACTTTTGAAAATCTTGATCGGAGTTGTTACCGCCGGATGGCCCTTGGTATGTGATGAAAGCCAGAATTGGTACCTACTGACTTTTTTTAGTGCTTTGTTAGTCTAGTTTGACATGTCCCCTTGGACTGGGCTTCCAGCACATCCCTCAGAAGGCTGTTTCACAGGGGAAGGGATCTTACTCTCCGGAAGTTCTTCCTGAGGTTGAAGAAAAGGAAAATTCAGTCTTGATTTCCTCCTAGTCATAAGCTAATGCTAAATAATTTCTCTCCATCCTTGGGCTTTAGACCCGTCCCTCCTCCGCTTTTTTCATATGCTTTTCCCCTTAGCGGTTGCTTAGCCCAGTGGTTCTCAACCTTTTCAGACTTTTGTACTCCTTTCAGGAGGCTGATTTGTCTTGTATACCCCAAGTTCCACCTCACTTAAAAACTACTTGCTTACAAAATCAGACATAAAATACAAAAGTGTCACAGCACACTGGTACTGACACATGGCTTACTTTCTCATTTTTACCATCCAATTGTACAATAAATCGTGACCCCCAGGTTGAGAAACCCTGATATAGTATAAACGAGTCATTGTCACTATGAAATTTTAGTTTGCACTGATTTCACTAGTGCTTTTCATGTAGCCTGTTGTAAATCTAGGCAAATATCTAGATGAGATGATGTACCATCTGGACAACCTCTGCGTACTCCTGCTTGAGAACCACTGGCTTAGCCCATGTTTAGCTGTTTTAATAACTCCCCCTAGGTCAGTGTCTCCCACCTCTGATCAGATTTTGTTGCTTTTCTCTGAATTCCCATCATTGGCCCCATCTTCCTGGTGGGGCAGTGCTCGGGAATGAACGCAGCAGTGTGTTTTACCTTGCCTGTTAGTGAGGGCTGACAACTCCCTCCTGGAAGCCGAGGTGGCATTGGTGGACCTGCATTCCTTTCCCATCTTCTCTTTCTAGGTTGCAGGTAACAGTACCACCTTCTCTCATCCTTCCTCGCTCATCCTTTCCCCTCTCTTTTCTCCCCTGCCAGATTTTAGCAGCTTTAGAGAAGGATGAACAGGCCCGGAGGCAACGGCTGAGGAGTAAGCTGGAGCAGGCAATTGACACAATGGCCCTAAGCAGCTGAAAAGGCCGAGGCAGTCCTGACAGCTTTCCAGCAGTGGATACTACAAGAGAGAGGCCAGCACGCGGCAGCAGCAGAGTACTTTGGGTCCAGAGCCAAATGGACACACGGAGCCCGCCGTGTCCTGAAACTCTTAACACAAACGAACAAGAAAACCTACCACCGTATCACACCCAATCCAATCAGTCCTATTCAGAGACCTTGCAAAAGGGACGGTGTGGGCAGGAGTGCAAAGGAGCCGAGAAGAACTGCAGGGATCTTGCAGCACACCCAGCACAGCTGCTCCACCTGGGGACATGTCCTCAATCTGGCGATGGAGGTTGGAGGGTTGGGGACTGCACTAACTTCTAGGGCAACATGTCTGATGTTGTTGTTCTTAGTGCAGGGAGGGTGGGCAGAGCTTTCATTTTTTTCTGTACTTGATTCGCTCCCCCTTCCTCCCCACCTGCCTCCCAGCTCTCTGCCCATATCCCTTCCCCCTTCTCTCTCTCTCTCCCCTCCCCACCCCAGCTCTCTGTCCTTCTGCCGTTAGTGTTAACTGCTGTATTTGCACAATTTACAAGAGAGAAACAAAAAAAAATTAATTAAAACAAAGTATAACACAAAGGGGGAGGTTCTAAATTTTGCAACAAACTAACAAAAAAATGGAGGGTTTAAAAAAAATCACTCAAAGGACAGATTCTGGGAGGAGAAGGGTGAGGATGGGCAGGGAGTGGAGACAAGTCCCAGAACTTTGGGGTAGTCCATAAAATTTGTCGTGGGCCATGTTTGATTTGAATGTTGTTTAGTGCAGAAAGCAAAACAGGATCTTTTGTTAGCTGAATCAGCTCTAATTTACATGCTGCTTAAGTGGTGTCCAAAGGTCACAATCCAAGAGGAGGAAGAACAGAGAGGGGTGACGCTCTTCGGGGCCTTTTCCCAAGGATCGACCAGTGCTGTGAATCATGGTGAGGGAGTGGCATGGTGTCGACTTCATCCTTGTTTTTATTTGCACGTTGCTATTTCTGTGTGGGGGAGGACAACACAGATGAAGGAGGAGAATCGTTGAGCTCTTTGTAGTTAGAGCATGTGCTCCATCCTCTCTTGTGAAAGGGGAGTTTCCGGACAGCATTCCCTGGTGACGGTCGGTGCTGTGAGGGGTGTCTGGGCCATGGAGAAGCCCTCAGGGACCTTTCAAGCTGGGAAACCGTTGACAACAGACCTTTCAAATTGGCATCTCCATGACTCCAAGTGCAGCTAGATGACTGTAGTGGGGAGGTTGATGTTCTGGGAGCTTGAGCTTGCGCTACATCCAAGTGGATTAGGAGCAAAGGGCTTTCCAACCCAAACAGGGGGAGCGGGAAGGGAGTGTCAGCATGGGGCTTTAGCATCCTGTCTTTGCCTCCTTTGAGAAAGTTTCCTTCTGACGCCCCCTAACGGCCTACGGTGCTGAGCATCTCCGCACATTTTGCAGCTCTTGGTGTCCTTTAAAGCAGCCTTAATGAAGCCACTGATGGCAGCTGGCTCACACTCCAGACAGGCTCCAAAACCTCTACAGTCCCAGGGTTCTCCCAGCACTACCAGGCAGGCTCCTGCATTTAAAGCAGTTGGAGACAGTAGTCCAACATACCCTTCTTTTTTTTAGCAAGGAGCTAGGTGTGAGGTGCAGGGAGCTGTCAGCCTGCCACTCTGCTGTAACTGAGCCTTAACTCGCTGCAGCCTCGCAGTCCAATTACAAGCATTTTTGTTTGGAGCTACATCAGTGGATTTGTTTCAGGTTAGGCCTAACCGATCCCGGAGAGGGGAAGAGGGTGGGGGGCGTGAGGGCGTCCCTGGAATTTTGACTGCATGGTGAAACCGTTTTTCTCGGTCCTCTTTTTTTGCTGATGTAAGGGAAGGGCCCGGGTCACCCAGGGAAATGGTTTAGGTCCTTATTTCTCTGCAGAAATCTGTCACAGACCAGTGATGCCATATAAGGCATTTCTCTGTAGCTGCACTGGTTCCGGAGGGATATATGGGCTGTAACCTTGGATGGAAGGAAAGTAGAAAAAGAAAAAGTCCACCCTTGTGTGTGGTCGGTTACAGGCTAAGAGGGCAAACCCCGAGTGGTGATTGCCGTAGCTCTCCAGATCTGAATTCCCCGCGTACGCGGCTGTCTCAGATCCCTGCTGCTACTGTGTACGCGGTCAGGAGCTGTTGGCACAAAAGGTTGGAGAGGGTTCTGTAAACTAAGCTGTTCAATGAGCTTGCCATGCACTGGTTTAACAAAACAGGGAGCAGGCACCACTCACCCTGCTGTCCCCAAGCTCCAGGAGCAAGTGTATGTGCGTGACGTGTCTGCGCACAGCTCACACAGTTGTGATGCTAGTTATCCAGATAGTTATGTGCTCAAGTACCAGGGTGAATGGCGCAATAGAAAACCCTCTGATAGATCATCAGGAGACAGTGCGAAAGGGAAGATAGGAGGGACTGGGGGGTTTCTGCTGTGGCTGCCATGTTGTGCTGTATTTTGGTGGTTCTACACGTAGTTCATACCTGCGCTGTGTGTGTACACATACAACCACCCAGCTCCTGTATGTCCCACCAGAGCCCTTGCGTGGCATCCTTTAGCCATGGTTGGAAAGGGCCCTGGAATTCCATAGGGCCGATTTCCAGCCCTCTCCCTGGGGAACGAGTGTTTTACAAAGCACCTGAGAATTCTCCTTTTAGCCTTCATTAGCCCGCTGAGAGCTAGGTGAGGAGCCAAAGCATTCCGACTTGGCCTGCTCCCCACATCCCAGGAAATCAAACCCAGGCTAGGATCTCACTGGGTTTCTGCCCAGAATGTACCTCTCTTTCCCCTCTCCTCACTCTGTCTTCCCGTCTCACTCTCCCCCGCCCCCCACTCTGTCTTTTTGGGTGATTGTTGCATTCTCTCATTTCACTGGAAATCCAGGGATCCATCTCCTTTGGAAGCCTCTGCTTGGCATGTCAGATCCTCTTGGCTTTATTATTTAAAGAAACAAAGGTCCCGAGCCGCTGCCCAGACTTAGAGCAGGTGACCAAAACCTTCTATAAACTTAGTTTTCTTTTGCATACGGAACTGCGAATCTACATTGCTGCCTGGGCCAAGGAGAGGCCCCCACCATGCCAGAGGTGGGCTACTGAAAATTTAAAAAATACTGGCTCGATTTCTATCCATTCCCTTAGATTGCAAATAAGGGGTGGAGGGGGGAAAATAATGAAGTTTTTAATTAAAAAAAATGGTATGTGTGTGTGTGTGTGTATATATATATATATATATATATATATGTGGTTACAATCTAATTCTTGTGCCCCAGTGGGGTGCTGTATAGTTAACTGAAGGAGAAACAAACCGATATTAAATATTAAATGGATTTACACAGCCAGTGGAAAATACCAAATGATCTGGAAGAAATTTCCAAGCATTTCTCGCCAAGCAGAACAATCTTTTGAAGCCTGCACATCTCTAATTACGTTGTAATTTTGTTTTTTGAATTAAAGAAGAGGAGAAGGAGAAGGTGATTTTTGAAAATAAAACGACAAAAACAAATGAAACAAAAAAATTAAAAAAAAAAAAGATAAAATAAATACCCAACCCAACCTGAGCCATCTCCGGAGTTGTGGGACCTGTGGGCTGTTGCATGACTGTGCTAGATTTTAGTCTGAGTTGAACTTTTTAAGGAACAAAAACAAAAAACTGCAAGTGTTGAATACTAGAGGTTCGTTTAGACCTTTTCTTTTACATTTTGGAATTAATTTGTCACTTTCTTATCAAAGACAAAAATTAATTTGACTTCAACGGTTTACTTCTCAAAATGGTACTCAAAGACCCTTAAAGGACAGCTGTGTGCCAGCAGGCCCCCGAAAGAGGCAACATCTGTTTCGCTTGCTCTCTTGGGATCTCCTTCAGCAGTGGTGAGAGGGAAGGAATCCTCAAGTGAAACTGGGCTGTGGGCCATGAAACATGGCTTTGTGGATACTTTAGAAAATGAAGGCCAGATCCTCAGCTGGTGTAAATGGGCAAAGCTTCATTGAAATCGGTGTTTTTTAAGAGAAACGAGGGCACGTTGATCTAAAGTTTTTCCCGTTTCTCCTGCTCTGTAGCACTGGTTGAAAGGTGTTCAAGGCCAGTGCCACCAACCTGGCTAGTAATTTACACACATCACCGTGGTATCTTGGCCGCAATAATCCACGTTAGTGGGAAGGGCATTTCTGTGGTGAGGCTGCTTTATTATCTTTAGCCCAAGAATGACTTGAAGCAGTAACCAGTTGTTTTTAGATCCTCCAGCTACATCAAATAAGAGAGGATTTTAATGTGGACAATTTCTAGGCTGTAATTACACTGCACATGGTTTTTAATGAGGTAGAAGGTATATATGGGTGTGTGCCCAAAGGCATTCTGGACATGGGTTTTGGTTTAGCTATGCTAGAGAGGAGGCTGAGGGGAACAGTGAAATCTCAGTTCAGATCTGGGCCCAAAGTTGAGCTGCAGGCCTGTCTCGTCCAGAGAGGGACTCAGTTAAGATCAGGAAGGCAGGAGGGTGCAGTTCAGCCTGCCTGCACTTCTACTGACCTTCCAGCCATTGGGAGCAAGCTCCCCTGTGACCTCCTCCCTTCGTTGCTGTAGGGACCCAGCTCCTACCTGCATTTCTCCTTTCCAATCAGTCTGCCTGAGTCATTCATCATCCTCCCACTCTTGTGCTGACAAATTGTGAGGTCACCAGCCCTAATCAGTGGCCTCAATGAATCAGGCAGGAGGAGCCAGCTGAGAAGGAAGGGAGACTGTGGGTTTTAAATAGCAGGAAAGAAGTGAGTGCAAGTCCACGCTGGTGTGTAACAGGTGTATAGCTTGACTGACATGAGCAGCACATCTGCCTGAGCTGGCATGAGCTCCTCTGATGGTGATAATGGAGCCCAGGATTCCCTCTAGGGCATTAACTCTGGTCCTGGGAATAGGCACAGCTCCCAGGGCAGGGCAGCCGCCTTCTTTTCCTCTTCCCCCCACTCATCTTGGCGTGGCATTTCTGGAAGGTGCTTTGGAAGTTTATCAGTTTCTTCCACCAAAGACCCATCCCAACACATTCCCACCTTGGAGACAGTGGTCCGGTCGCTGCCAGGCCCAGCTGTTAGTGAGGTCAGACAGCGTCTCCATGACTTGAGAGATTCTTAAGAAAGGGACTTTTTTTTTTAATATTCTCCACTTTTGCTAAGTTGTCAGGTGCTACTTTTAGCCTTTCATATCTAACGCCCAGGATGCTTGATCATGCTCAGACTTCTGCCCAGTGCCCCAGAGCGCCCCCATTGCCTCCAGAACTGGGATCTTTACTGTGGTATTCAAACAGGAACCATGGGAATGGGATGGCGGCAGCGAAGTGGAGACCTGCAGGCTTTGGTCGTGTAGGTTCTTCCAAAACATCCTGCTGGGAATGAAAACAGGGAGGGAAGTGCTTGTGAGAGCCCATGCCTCCTCATCTCCCAGCACTGAAGCCTGAGCCCTTGGACTTTGGGTGGATCCTGCTTTGGCCGATGGTGGTGTCAGAGAATAGACCACAAGGGTCAATGCTGCATTGGTCCAGGGTGGAAATGACCATGTGGCTGTTGCCATCTCGGTTATCTTCTGATTTGGGACAATATTCACACACTTCCTTTTAGTTCAGTTATAGATTTAAAATGCAGCCAAGCCATAGAAGTGCCCCTCTCTACCCTTCTATCGAGAATGAGCCCACTGCCTGCTCAGCGGCTGGCCAGCTCACAGGAGCTGAGTGGCCTTGCTCTGGGGGATATAAGCAGAGTCGTGTTCTCTTTGAAGGAACCACAGTGCACAGTTAGCTGTCCTTTAAGAATGTAGGGGAGAAACCAACAACAAAAGGCCGAGAACTTTAATAGTAACATACAGAGTCCTGAAAACTTTGTGATTGTTTCAAACTTGAAGCAACTGTGCCAGTGTGGCTGGTCGACACCCTTCGACCGTGTAAATATCCTGCTATTTCCTATTTTAATGTTCTTCAGATTTAGTACTTGTAAATAAACACGCGCATCAAGGAGAGATTAAACATTTTTGCTAAATAACGTGACTTGCCTGGGTTTTTACATGGTGGGGGGAGGGGAAGGGAGGGATCCGGGCCCGGCAATACCTTGTGTTCCTTAGCACGCCTTCCGTCTCATGTCAGTGATCAGCTGAGCATGGAAGCCAGGAAATCTGGCTCCTAGCCCTCTGCTCTAACAATGACACGTCCTTCCTCCCCCACTCACAACCATACCCCATTGCCTTCCCCACCAACTGATTGATTGGGCACACGTGAGGATCTGTACCTGACTCAGCGCTCCCTGAGCTTGGGGCCTGGAGGGAGAGAAGTGGGCCCCATCCATGGAGCTCTTGCAGGAAAGTGATTAAAAGGATGGTGGAAGTGCCTCTGTCTCTTGTCTCTAGACATTTATAACACACCTGTCACTTTGGTGTCTTAAGTCAGTGCCAAGAAAGGGTTATTCTGCACCCACGCCAGCCCTGAAGCCCTGATCTTCAGAAATGCAAGTTCCTGGAGAAAAGAGGGTCTTCCTGAATCCCAAAGCCAAGGGCCATGGAGCTGGAGGGAATAGTCTCTTGAACATCCTGGGACCGACCCAAGGTTAATCCCTTAAAGAAATGAACACGGGTCCTGACAGAGATAAAGGCACCTGCTCCTCTTCACCAGGGGAGTGGCTCTGATTCAAGGATAAATGGCAGAGCAGGGCTGTCCCTCCTTCATGGCCCGCCACGCTGCAGCAGGGGGAGTCCAAAGGAAACAGGTTGAGACAAGGTGGGGACTGGTGGTTGTTGCACTGATTGGGGTGAATTTCTGTGCCGGAGAAGTGAGGGGGCTGATAGCAGTGACTCATACAGTGCATTGTGCAGACAAGGGGCCGTGCCGTGCCTCTCACTGTGGACTTGCAGCACTCCCAGCTATTCCAGTCCTGGAGGTACCCAACCAGCTATGCCGCTGCACCACAAAGCACTTTGTTATTCCAGTCCTGGGCCCCCATCCACACCCTCCGCGACACCCTTATCTTTGCTGTATGTCTCGCTACTCCGTCTGTCCAGGCAACACAAGTCGAGATGCCTTCCGTCACTTTCCTGAAGAGCACGGCCTCCTAGACGTACTGGAAGCTGCTCACCGTCTCCCTCCATTGGCAGGTATCTGCTCTCTGTGGGCTGTCTGATTCCCGTCTGTACCTCTCAGAGGGCTTCTACCCTGCTCGCTAGTCACCTCGTCCAAGACAGCACATCCATTTTGGAGGTGCTCCAGGGAAGTGAGGGGCCAAGGCAGCTGCTCCTGGAGACAGCCGGTGCTGCATCTTCCTGGAAGCATCTGAGGCACTGAACTGCAGTGCTGAACGTGGGGTATCTGAGAACCTGGCAGAGGTCAGGAGGCAGCTGAAGCCAGGGATTTTGTTTTCCTGACCTCCCAACCCCCAATCATTGCTGGGCCATGTTGGCTCAGTGTCATTCCCAGAACAACTGTCTGGACCCACCCTGCAGCCCACTCACGCCGTCCTTGTTAGCAGAGCCATATCCCTTTGCCTTGCACTCCGGGCAGGCACGGAGGCACACATGTGGTGCCTGCAGAGGTGGGTTCTTTTCTATTGCTAACTGGAAGTGAGACAGAGTCAGCACCGCTTCTCGCGACTGAGGAGACCCTCTGTTAACTCTTGCACTGCCTTGCAGCTCATTGCCCCTCTTCCCTTCACCAGGACTGCCTATCCGCAGCTTTCACAAATCATGGGTCAGGCCCCTTGAAATCCTAAAACCGGCTTTAAAATCATAGGATACTTCTTTGTACCTGCTTTCTGCACCTTGGGTCACCTGCTCAAGCTTTTCTTTGCAGCCATCAGGGCTAGACACTTCCTTAAAAAGCTGAGCATCTCCCCTCATCATAGGAGTCCTTGTGCACCCCATGCTGTGAGACTGGTGATAAGGGCTGAGCATTGACAGGTGCTTCAAGCCCCCTTGGTATCTGTGACAGCCCAACAAGGGCTAACGGTGGGGCGGGGCAGCGGAGCTACCATTCCGAGCCTGCTGGGCGATGAGCAGTGTCAAAGCACTGCGAGGCCTACAGGGAATGGTGGCTCCC
The DNA here is from genome assembly GCF_003597395.2 of Chelonoidis abingdonii. Lineage (NCBI taxonomy): Eukaryota > Metazoa > Chordata > Testudines > Testudinidae > Chelonoidis > Chelonoidis abingdonii. Next base: position 19,164,869 of record NC_133785.1, read on the forward strand.
TGTCCCTTCAGCAATCACTCCTCCTCCTTTAGCAACACTTCCACTGCTGTTACTTTCTGTAGCGGGCCCTTCAAGGCTGCTCGCGTTGTTCTTCTGACTCCTGTGAGGACTGCCCTTTTCCTTTTGGTTTCCACCAGCTACGCCCCTCCTTGGTGCAACTCACTGATAAAACTGAGCTCTCATCTGGCGCCTTTCACCCAGCAATCTCAAAAGCGCTTTACATAGGATGTCAGTAGCATGCGCCCCCTTTTACAGATGGGGAAACCGAGGTGCAGTTCCGCTAATCTCTCCTCAGGGGAGTATAGAGCTCAGCTCCAGCCCACTATTACCCAGGAGTCCATCTTACTCTCTCTCCCTTTCACCCTCTTGCGGGTGGTGGTGTTCAGCAGTGTTGGGGTAGGCAGGAACAAAGAGCAGAGAGGCCTGCGTGTGCCTGCCCCACAACGTGATAGTTCCAAGTCCCAGCACACTGCATCGACGTGAGGCACCTCTCTGTCCATTCTGCAGTGGCCTGGCCATGTGTGGCACCTCAGACAAGGCCCTGGGACTGAGGAGCTGACACACTGAGTGGCTAACCTAGGCAAGGCGCGCGCATGCTCTCACACACACACACTGCCATCTCCAGGGTGAAATGCAGGCGAGAAGGGTCCTGGGAGAAGAAGACAGCTGGGGAGGTGGCCCCTGAGCTAACCCCAGCTCTGTGTGATCACTGGGAGCTCTGAAACGCAGCCCTGCTCTGGGCCTGGAGGTGGCAGGTTACTAGGTGTGATGGGCATGCAGCCATGTGCTGTGCAGATGGGATGAGGCAACATTCCCTATTGCAGCTGGGGCTCAAACAGTGTGTGTGAATCCCCAGCGGTCTGGAGCCTTTCCTGAGGGTCCACGAGCCAGCTCGACACTCAAGCAATGAAAAGGGGGGTGGGGCGGTCGTACTGGGTAGAATCCAGCTGAGGGTCTCTCTCCCCACCACAGACTGAGAGAGAACCCATTTCCCTACAGCCATCCCAAAGAAAATCTAGATGGTCACTAGTCCACCCCGGCCATTTAAAAGTGGCCAATCTAAACAAACCCCAGCAGCTGGGTCAGCTCTGGCCAGCTCAGTTGATTCCGAACGGTACCTCTGGATCCCGCTCACCAACTGAACTGCTCCTGTTCGATCCCCTGGAGAACCTAAGGTAAGGCACTGGCTGGGGGAAGGAGGAGGGGCCTAGATGAGTCTTTGTCATCTCTTACATGGCTGATTTTCCAAGGGTGGTTTATTTAAACTGTTTGGTTTCACTCCCTAGATTTCAAAGCTCCCAGGCCTTGTGATCAGATGCAAAGGAAACAAATCAATTCCATCAAGACAGCAAAAAAAAAAAAAAAAGAGGTAAACCACTGACAAAGTTCAGCATCTAGTTAACATCAGCTGGGCTCAAAAGAAGCCAGTTGAGGCCCTTTGAAGTGTGTGGCGGGGTGGGCACACCAAGGTATTTTAATGCTTCTCTCGCTTCTGCCAGCTTCTTTTTTCAGCTGTTGACTTTTGGTGTGTGTTGTTTTATTCTATGTGTACTCTGCGTAGCCGCTCTATGCCAGTGGGGGAGACCTTTCCGGATGGCATAATTAAACCATCCCCAACGAGCAGCTGTGACTATGTTGGCAGGAGACGCTCTCCCCCTGACACAGAGCTGTCCACACTGGAGTTTTTGCTGGTAAAACTTATGTCGGTCAAGGGTGTATTTTTTCACACCCTGTGACTGACAAAAGTGCTAGTGTAGACGCAGCCTTAGTCTCTGATCTGAGCCACTAAGGCTGTTCCGTCTTTCTCCTTTGCTTTGCCAGCCTCAAGCAAGGCTAGCGCTAACCTCTGTGCATCCTGCCCATGACTGACCTAGTCCACCCTCCCTTCCCCTGCTCTACCTGCCTTTGACCAAGGGTCCAACCCCTCCTTTGGACTGCTACTGCGGGTCTCGGCCAAGGTTGTTCCCTCTTCCCTCTGACTGCTGCTCCTAGCTTTCACCAAGGCTGATCCATCTCCTTTCCAACTCTACCAGGTGTTGGCCAAAGGCTTAGGCTGTTCCCTCTCCCCTCCCTTTGTGCCACAGTGTTGGCTAACTGCTGCCTATTTCATTTTCTTGTTCAGTTTTCGGCTCACCTGGCTTGCATCACAAGGGCAGCATCCTTGCACCTGCTTTCAACGCCTAAGAACATAACGAGGGGTTTAAACTGCTTTCCCTGGTGTTGTCCTCCGCCACTAGTAACAGAGATTGATTACATTTCAAATGCATTGTTTTCAAGGAGTCATTTAAAAAAAAAAAAATCCCACAGCCACCAGAAGGGGATCTAGATCAATGTGACAAACTAGTCAAAAATCTATCGTCTCTGGCAGGCCGGATACACTGCAAAAAGGCATTTAAAGATGGCTACATGGAGCAGAAACATCCTCAGTGCCATACGCCATGGCACGCTTGCTCCCTGAAAGAGGCTAAAGGAGAAGAGAAACCTGACTGACCAATAAGCAGGAAACTTAGAGGCCACCTATGCATAGACACTATGGTCTTCGGTGAGAACTGAACCTCAGGTCTTTAGTGTCAAAGGCACAGGTCTCTGCCACATGAGTAAAGGAGTAACTCCATCTGCTAGCTATACATACTAGGCGCTTATCCTGGCTAGGGCTAGCCGCTAGTGGAGACATACGTGATCGCACTCACTAAGCCAGGGTGTCACACAAGTATCTGGTATAACTGCACAGTTAAACTCCATCTAGTCCAACACCCAGCAGCCCGCCTTCTGACCAATGCATTCCGTTGGCTCTCTATAGTTCCTGAACTGCTTTGAGGGCCTGGTCCTGATATTTAAGCCCTCCAACAGCTTTAAATCCTCTTTCAGCATGGCCCTCCTCTCTAGCCACAATGTACTGAGCCAGCTGAGCCCAACAGGTAAACGTTGGCTGATGGAGACCAGGATGGGGACTCTTGGGAACTGACTTGGGGCTCCATCTTTCCTCACTGAATCAATGTGAGCATTGCAACTACGTTTGGTAGGAGCTGGATCAGACCTTTGGTGCAGGGGCCTTGCTGGTGGAACCCTTTCCAGCCAGCGATCAGTGTGAGCCCCACCTCTCCACACAAACTTTCCCTCCATGATGGTTGAAGAGTGGCCTGGTGCAGTGTGTGGTAGATGGATGATGAGGAGAGGGAGCAGGGGAGAAAAAACAAATCCCCAGAGAAACACGTCTGCCTCAATTTATCAATCAAATGTAACAAGATGGCAAGTGTGAGAAAAGCAAGGGAGCTTTGGATGAGCAAGGGTTGCCAACCTTCTAATCCTACCAAACTGAACACCCTTGTCCTGCCTCCTGCACTGAGGCCCTACCCCTTTGAGGCCTCACCCCACACTCCCTCCTTCCCCCTCCTGCTCACTCTCACTCACCTGCTCATTTTCACCAGGCTGGGGCAGGAGGTTGGGACGCAGGAAGGGGTGAGGGTTCTGGCCTGGGGTGCAGGCTCTGGGGTGGGGCCAGAAATGGTTCAGGGTGCAGGAGAGGGCTCTGGGCTGGGGGTTGGGGTACAGGAGGGGGTTTGGGGTGCAGGCTCTGGGTGGTGCTTCCCTCAGGCAGCTTCGGGGAAGTGGCAACATAACCCTTTGGCTCCTAAGTGGAGGTGCAGCCAGGTCGGTCTGCATGCTGCCCCCCACCTGCAGGTGCCGTCCCTGCTTGCAGGCGCCGAACCCACAGCTCCCATTGGCTGTTATTCCTGGTCAATGGGAGCTGTGGAGCTGGCACTAGGGACAGGGGCAGTGCGTGGAGCTCCCATGGCCCAAGGGATACTAGGAGCCAGAGGGACATGTCGCTTTCCGGAAGCCATGTGGAGCCAGGTAGGGAGTCTGCCAGCCCCGCACCAACCAGACTTTGAATGGCTCGGTTGATGCTGACCAGAGCCACCAAGGTCCCTTTTTGACTGGGTGTTCTGGTTGAAAACCGGACACGTGGGAACCCAGAAGTTCAGGGACATAAACACAGATTTTACCCACAATTCTTGGGGCTGGGAATCTCCTGGGAACAGGCTTTTCCCCACAAGATTTCCACAGCTTTCTGCTAGGCCAGTCCTATGAGAAGGGCCTTCCCTAGCATTATGATAGCCCTTGTGGCCCCAACAGCACTAGGCAGGCCTCAAATGAAAAACAAGGAGGGAAAGCTGAAGGCAAACTTTCTGGAAGTTTCTACAAAGCCTGGGGTTTGGGGTAAATGCTCACGGGGTGCAGAGCTGGAGGAGCATGTTCAATTTTTTTTCTTCATTTGCCCTTCCTTTTTGATGTATGAAATACCCACACAACCAGGGGAAATTAATCAACAAGTTTCCCGATCCTGCAAACTCTGATCCAGCTCCAATCTGCTCCCATACTGGGGGACTGGCTGGCTTGGGGGGCAGGGAATGGGATACAGGGCCTTTCCCCTCTAGGGAGTGGCAACTTGGATCCAGTTCCAGATCAAGAAATAGGCTATCTGGGGCCTTTCCCATCTAGGGGATGCTGGATCCAGCAAATTATTCTCCAGAGTTGAACCCCTGCACTCATGCAGAGCTCACTGCAGGATCAGGGTGTAATTAACACTCCAGGGGAAATGATGAAACTGACCCTATGGACAGGTCTGTCCAGTACATGAGGTAAATAACCTGAAAAAACACAGAACAATGTTTTCTTCTCTAATCACTTTGTTCTAGGAATTTTAAGCATTACTTGGGAACACAACAGGTTAAAACAGCAACCTGAATCTCTCAGGTTTGATTTTTTTAAGGCCATGCTGTTCCTTCAAAGTTGCATAGTTAAAAATCAACAACAAAAAACAAGACATGCGTAAGTTAAAGTACTTGGAGCAAATGTTAAACTATCCGTGTTACACATATCATGTATATTTTATAGTGTGCATTTTGCTCTCCTACATTTTATGGTATACAGTTTACATTGAACACGAGCAGTAATATGCTAAGCTACACACTTCATCCAAAAAAATAGGACTATAAACTGCTACATATTTCTAACATGGAGGAGTTAATGTTCCTATTGCAAGCAGAACTTTAGTACTGCCAGACTGTTTGCGATTGGGGAAGCTTCATGCTGCATGAGCATAGCTTTGTGCACTTAATTTCCCTTGGCTTTATAAAGAAAGGGGGGGGGAAGGCAGGGCGGGGTGTAGGAAGGATTGCTTGTCCTTGTTAATGTTAGAATTTACATGGTCTCGATTCAGTTTTGAAATCCTTACCTCAAACGGATGGATGGGGTGAGTTTCCATCTCTGCTTTCCGTGAGGCAGGAGTTTCACATTTGTGTCGGCTGCGTCATTGCAAGGGCAAAGCTAACTGAGATGCTGGCTAATAAGAACAGCTGAGACTGGTCAGACTGTTGTAGGAACCTGTGAACATTGCTGTTTCCTTAGGATCCTCAATGATTTAGTTTGAGTGGGTGATTTTTCTCCTGCCCCTTTACGTTAAGTGGGGAGGGCTGTTCAGATGTTTTTATTTGATTGTTTGCATTGCCGTAGTCAGTAAGTTTTCAGTCACTTACAACCTTTCTCATTATAATTATCCCATACCAGCACTCACCCATTCCCAGGAACAAAGTGTGTTGTGGTGTCATCTTTGTTGCCCCCTGTTCCTCGCAGAGTCCGGCTAATTTAGCCCCTGCTGGAGCCAGTCATCCAATAAGGGGAGAAACTTCAGCCTTTGTGGGATTTTCAGCCTAGGGGAAAGCCACCTCAGATTGGCTGCCCTCCCCACTGCAGCACCCCCTGGAGAAGAGAAGTGGGGGAGCAGAAAAAGCCTAGAAGCTCAGGGGAGCTTCGGTGAAAAATGGGTGTGCTCCTCTCCATTCCTGCAGCAATGGGTGTGGGGCGGGACTAAAGAACCCATGGATCTGCCCACCTACCCCAGGCCTGAGGAGGAGAGGGCCTTGCTGCAGCTGCAAGCCTTGGAGAGGGGGTGAAGAACCCTGTGGAGCAGAGGTACACTGAGAGGCACTGTACAGAGGTGGAGATGTGGGGAGGGAGAAGTGAAACCTGGCAGGGCAGAAGAAAGGTAAAGTTTTACACGTTCATAGATGTCAAGGCCAGACGGGACCACTGTGATCATCTGGTCTGACCTCTGTTGTAGCCTACGCCATAGAAGGTCTCCAAAATAATGCCCAGAGCAGATCTGTTAGAAAAACATCCAGTCTTGATTTAAAATTGGCCAGCACTGGAGAATCCACCATGACCCTTGGTTAAGTTGATATGGGGTGCATAATTGCTGAGCGGGAGCTGAGCTGATGTGGGGTGGGGTGGGGTGTGTAGACTCATAGACTCATAGGTCAGAAGGGACCAATATGATCATCTAGTCTGACCTCCTGCACAAGGCAGGCCACAAAACCCTACCCATACACATTTATAACAACCCCTAACCCATGACTGAGTTATTGAAATCCTCAAAATTGTGATTTGAATTGCTGTGCTGAGGAGTGGGCAGATGTGAGGTGTATAAGGAATTGTTGGGCTGGCGGCTGGGCAAGTGTGGGGCGGGGGACTATACAAGGAATCGTTGGGCTTGAGAATGGGCAGATGTGAGAATTGGTACTGTGTTCTGCCAGTGTAACTACCGGCACACCCAGGGCCAGCTGCAATCCGGACATTAACGAGATGGACAGTAAGCTGTGTGTACAGTTATCAACGGTTCAATGTCAAACTGGGAGGGGGTATCTGGATGGGTCAGTCCTGGGTCCAGTACTATTTAATATTTTCCTTAATAACATGGATAAGGGAGTGGATAGTGTGCTTATAAAATGTATTGACAATGACAAGCAGGGAGGGGTTGCCAAGTACTTTGGAGGGCAGGACTGGAATTCAAAATGATGGTGGTAAATTGGTCTGAAATCAACAAGATGTAATTCAGTAAAGACAAGTGCAAAGTACTGCACTTAGGAAGGCAAAATCAAATGCACAGCCACAAAAGGGGGAATAGCTGGCTAGGTGGCAGTACTGCTGAAAAGGATCTGGGGGTGACAGTGGATCACAAATTGAGCATGAATGAGCCATGCAAAAAAGGCGAATCTCATTCTGGGGTGCATTAGCTGAAGTGTTGTATGTAAGACACCGGAGCTGATTGTCCTGCTTTACTGAGCTCTGGCAAGGCCCCAGCTGGAGTCCTGTGTCCCATTCTGGACTCCACGCTTTGGGAAAAATATGCAGAAATTGGAGATAGTCCAGAGAAAAGCAGCAAAAATGATCAAAGCTTTAGAAAACTGACCTATGAGGAAAGATTAAAAAAATTGGGCATGTTCGGTCTTGAGAAAAGAAGACTGATAACAGCTTCACATATGTTAAGGGCTGTTATGACGAGGATGGTGATAAACTGTTCTCCGTGTCTGTGGAAGGCAGGACAGGAAGTAATGGGCTTAATCTGCAGCAAGGGAGATTTAGGTTAGATACTAGGAAAAACTTTCTAACTCTACGGGTGTTTAAGCTCTGGAACAGGCTTCCAAGGGAGGCCGTGGAATCTCCGTCACTGACCATTTTAAGAACAGGTTGGCCAAACACTAGTCAGGGGTGATCTAGGTTACTTGGTTCTGCCTCAGTGCAGGGGGCTGGATTTGGTGACTTCTCAAGGTCCCTTCCAGCTCTACATTTCTGTTTCTGTATTACACCATCTTCTGGCATTAATAACACTGTTTAAAAGTGGCAGGGTGGCTGTCATCACTTGTTGGACCTGGCGTGACATCCTGACTCCATTTAAGGGAACAGCGAAACTCCTATAACCGCAGTGGGACCAGCATGGACCTCCTGGAATTAATTCATCTTCATTTTAAGGTCTCCCAAAGCTCCTTCCAAGGAGGGTTTGACAGGGACCTGAGCTGACATGTTGTTTTATAAAAGGCACCCAGTTCCTATGTAAAGATCTCCTTTTCCCAGAACGTTCTGGGACTTGGCAAATACGATGAGAGTGAATTTCCTTCTATTTAACCCTTAATCAACAACTGAAATTAGCAATAATACAGACCATCAAGTTTCACTCATCCTGTGATAGGCGTTAAAATACCACTGGCCCAAATGATCATTTTCTGGCAACTTTATGATAGCGAGGCTGCAGGAAGGGGGCCATAGTGCGGCTATGAAGGAATTCTCTGGGGACAGAGGAGCTTCTATGAATGACACAAAGCCAGCTATGCTCCCCTTCTCCTGGCAGGGAACAGAGACAGGCCAGAACGCACATGATGGGGCATGGCCAGGACAGACATCTAAAGTTGCATAGAGGCCCTGAAGCAGAGGGACAAGTTATGGCAGCCCTGAGGGCTGCCCTCGGCTGCATCTGGGGCTGCACCAGCCCCTCAGGCCCTGAACAGAGGAGGCACAAATGACACCCCTCAGTCACTGCATTGATGCCCAGTGCCGACATGGGGATGAAACCAGGCATGGCAACCCCCAGCATTCAAAATTCATGAGTCAGACCACCCAAAATGATGAGATTGGCTTAAAAATCACGACTCTCTCATTTGTAAATGATCTTTTTTGGTTTTTTTCTGCTTTTTGAATCGTTTGGGTGTGCACGGGTCATGTTTCCACGCTGGAGGACAAGAAACGTAGTTGTTTCAAAAATGGAAAGTGGAGTCTCTCACATAATCATGTGATTCCAGGAGGTGGGACTTAAAAAACACCCCCCCCCCCCGACAAATCTGCTGAGACCCCAGCATAACATGGTGAGAGTCAGCCACCCTGTGAGTCCGTCCCCATGCCTGAGAGTGTGGGCGGATGCAATAACATGCGTATAGATACCCACATGCCGTCTCTGGGATGGAGCACCCCAACATGTCGAATTCTGTTGGGAATGGCCTGCATTAAGAGTGCTAGCTTTACTTGTCCTGATTGCTTTTATTATCTTAATTAAATTGTCAGAAGAGAATATTGAAGATCTGTGCTCTCCAGCCCAGCCCCAATGTTTTCCAGGCTCTCCAGCTGCGTCCTGGTGAAACCAGAGCCACTGGGAGTTAAATCAGAGGGAGATTTATGCTGTGGCAGTGTTAGCAAGAAGCACATCTGGGCAGGTTATTCATTTGCCTTAGCCATTTTCCCCAGGAGCAGAGTCATTTTATCTGCCTGGCCTTTAAAAGAAAGAATCAAAAAAGTTTCCCCCCCCAGCAGTGCTAAAGGTGTTTGGCGTCTGCAGCATACTGGGGTCCCCACGCCCTGGGCCTGCTCTCTCAATCACATCACAGGTGCCTGCATCACAAAAAATGCCAGTGCAATTGACGCTGGCCAGCAGCGCCTGCAAAGAGGCCGACTGGGTGGGAAGAAAGAATTCCCCTCTCACAGCAAGAGCTGTATGGCTACGTCTAGACTACCCGCAGTATCGGCGGGTTAAAATCGATTGCTCGGGGATCGATATATCGCGTCTCATCTAGACGCAATATATCGATCCCCAAGCGCACTTATATCGATTCCGGAACTCCACCAACCCCAACGGAGTTCCGGAATCGACAGGGGGAGCCACGGACATCGATCCCGCGCGGTGAGGACGGGTGAGTAATCCGATCTTAGATATTCGACTTCAGCTATGTTATTCACGTAGCTGAAGTTGCGTATCTAAGATCGATTTCCCCCCATAGTGTAGACCAGCCCTATGTTGATGGTCAGCACAGAAGCCCACAGCTGGAAGAGGAATGGAGGGGAAGCTTGCCTGGCTGAACCTGTCCTGGAGATACATGGTGCTCTCCCAGCCCTCGGGTTGGCAATGTGGCAATCTCCGCTGGCCCTGAGAGAGACAGAATCTCCCCCCTCTTCTGAATGTTCTTGGTACCCAGGGATGTAGAATTGCTGACGCCCGGTCAGGTGCAGCACTCATCATTAATAACTGAGGTCAGCATGTGCCGGGCAGTTCTGATACAGAGGCAACTGAGGTGCCTGCGATTTGCAGTGTAAATATAACTTACCTGGGTGGTCCCTGCTGCTGACTCAGAGAGCAGCCAGTGGACCTGTATGGCAGGGTCCTGTTATCCTCTGAGCAGCCTGGGGGCATGTCTTTGCAGTGTTCTGTGAGATATTGGCTAAGAGGTCCCCTGTTAAAGGTGGGCACTGAAACACTTGCCAGTCTGCTTCTGCCTTTCCCAGGGCCTTGTGCACGAGCTCTTCTGTTCTTTCTGCATTCACTTGTGAGCTGGTTAACTGCTGTGAAATCCCAGCTGGTGCTTTCCAGGTTCCCTCTTCCCACAATTCCTTCCAGCTCCTTCCTGGTGCGCTAGTGATATGGAGACTCTAGACAGTGTGTGGATATGCAGGGAGGCATGCTGCCCTCCCATTACTGGATACACTGTAATACTCCCTCTGTTCCCTTGCCACTGTCATGGGGACTAATGGTTTGTGTGGGGGTGGGTCCTAGGCTTCGGGGGACCCGGGGATCAGTGAATGGGAGAAAGAGATGGGAGCTTGCATCAGAGACAGGGAGATCAGCTGGGGCACATCCCAAGGAGAGGGATGACTCATTGCTGGCGATGGAGGGGTGCCATAGATCATGCTGGGATTGTTAGAGGAAAAATTAGGAGTTAACCCATAAGCCTCTGGGTAACGATTTTAATTTCCACCTGGGCTGTTCTTCCCTCGTTGTGACATAGGCCACCTATTCCACATGGCCCAACGGAGCCCATAAATCTGCCTGGGAAACAGTCAAACTTCTTTCAGTGTTTAATATTGCAACCCATGGTGAATGTTTAAACAAGAGTGTCCTTCCTCTGCCTGTTAAACACACGCGTGCCTTGTCTAGGTGATGGGGAGCTCTCCCCTTGGAGACAAGGCAACCTAGGTATTGTAGGTTCTCCCAACTCCCTCTCCTAACATTTCTCAGTGAGGACATTTGCCTCAAAACAGGATCTTTGTCCTCCAGTGCCTGCCTGTCTCTCTCTTTTTTCTCCTGAGCACTGTGAAATACTTGCTATTTCATTCCAGAAGTGTCTGTGCAACACACTGGCAGAGCATGTGTTGCACTGTCCACTAGTGGCCTGTCCACTGGAGGATAACAGCCTACTATTACTACCAGCTTAAGGAAGCTACTTTTTTGGATCAAGTGAGAGAGGGCAGTGCTGTGGATGTGAAGATCCTGCATTCAAACCCTACTGATGACCGATGTCATTACAACGTGATGCCTGAATAAGGCCTTGAGCTGCAGAAGGTATCGGACCTCCCTCCAACAGAAAGTCAGTAACATATTAGCAGAGTTCTACTGGCGGTCCAGGATGGCATGAACAGCTCGGGATGGGATGAACTACTGCTACCTAGTAATGGAGTTACTCCTTTAGCTCCAATGGTATGTGCTTGTGCTGTAGATCTAATGGTTCTGGCCACTGATCCGTGGAAAGGGGAAGCTGCATGTCACTGGTGGATGAAGTGATCCTGGTAACTAGTTTGGGTCCAATGAATCTGGATTTTTCCCAGTCTTTGCTCATGCAGCCCTCTGACGGAAGGGATGAATGTTGTGATGTAAAAACAAATTCATATGAGGGTGTTTGTTACTGTACAAAATGCTTTCATGCTGCCTGGATGTACGACATCAACTGCTTCCCATCTCCCCCAAATTTTATAGCTTGCTCCAAAAGAGAGCCACAGAGCTGGTCTGCCACGAGGTGTTCTCTGTAAACCCTCCCCAGGATGCTTGCCGCTTGCACTTCCATTATCCTCCAGATACTTACAGATGTTTCTCTCTTAATATTTGTTCCATTATTTTACTGGGATTGAAGTTTAAACTTCCCAGATGGTTAAAAAAAATCTCCTAATATTTCATGATGGATGGGACACACTGTAATACAAATTGCACTAGCATCTCCAGAGAGCCAACACTCCTAGCAAGGAGGCACAGCCTGCAAAGACTGCAATAAATGTCTTTGTTTCCCAGTTCTAGTGCACTGCTAAGCAGAAAAGGATTAGCAGGGACTGAGAATGATTGTGTAATCCGCAAATGCACTTTATTTGATTAAATGATAAAATGTGAACCTTCCAGCGACAACATACGCTACTGGAGACGGAGACGCAACTAATCCGGTAAATCATCAGCCACGATTGTAGCAGCATAAAAAACCAGACTGTCAAAAATATTTTGGAGCATTTCCTGCCTTGCCCTGCCCTGCCAATCGAGGCTCCCACAAGTACCTTATCTTCATTGATCCATTTGTAGGCTCCTAGTAGGAATTTAATGCCTGATCCAGAAGGTGGTGAGTGCGCTCAGCAGCCCACTGGAGGCTGGGTATGTCTACACTTTAATCACTCGGTGTGACTGCAGCTCAGGTACGGGAGCAGCTGTGTGTAATAACCCTGGGTGCCAGGAAGGCTTGTACAGCCCACACTGAATTATGTGCTAATGCGACTTTGCCACTCTGGTCCCCGAGCTCGGTAGATTAAAGCTCGCTAGGGTATATCTACAGGAAAATTTAAATTGTCTTGCAGAACTGGGCCCTTGAGTGTGTGTGTTGTCAGTAATACACTTGTAAGCCCAACTCAATGAAATGTTTCTACATGTAGCACTTGGCCCTTAGCACCTTGCAGCTGATGATCTTTATGCTCATTACCGCTCTGTCTGAATTCCACCCAACAGCACCCCTACAAAGGAACTATCATGAGCTTTGCTTTACATATGGGGAAACCGAGGCATTGTGCACCGACGTGTCTGGCTCAGGCTCATGCAGTGGGTCAGTGGCAAAGGTAGGAATAGAACCCAGTTCTCTTGAATCTTAGTGCTTTAACCACTAAGCCTTGTTCTTGTTTCAATTATTGATTTCCGGTTTTATGGTGGTTTTAAATCACTGGTCTTCAGGGCCTCCAGAAATCTACTGCAAAACTACCCTTTCTCTCCAGAAAGTGGGACCTTATCACCTCACTCATCTTCCCGTCCACTTCAGAATTCCTCTTTCTGTTTTAAATGCCTCATGGACTCCTCTTCACCCTCCCTCTCGGAGCTCACATCCCACTCTAAGCCTCCTGTGTCCCATAGCCCTGTCTCCTCTGTATCTGCTCTGCCCTGCCTTCCTCACGTTCCTGATGCTTTCTCCTTTCCCAGGCACTGCCTCTCGAAAGTCACCGTTTCTTACTGCACCAAGTTCTTGTAAAACTGTGGTCGAAGGGCACTGTCAAACAGTCAAAGGCATTGCCTCTGTGTGGCACCTGCACTGTGTTGCTCCATGGAACATGGTGTGTGTGTCTTTCTGAATGTACATGTGCTGGTGTGCACAGGGCCGGCTTTAGGCCAATTCCACCAATTCCCCCGAATCGGGCCCCACGCCAAAGAGGGTCCCGCGCCTAGTGGCAGAGCCGCTGGGGGGTGAGGCAAGTGGTCGAGAATCCCTTCCCTGGCTAGAGGCTCCTTTTTAATTTTTACTCACCCGGCAGTGCTCTGAGTCTTTGCTGGTGGGTCCTTCACTTGCTCTGGGTTTTCAGCAGCACTTCAGCAGCAGGTCCTTCAGTGCCACCGAAGACCCAGAGCAAGTGAAGGACCCACCGCCGAAGACTAGGAGTGCTGCCCGGTGAGTACAAGCCCCATGTGGGTTTTTTACATTTTTTTTTTTTTAAGTCATCCCTGCCGGGGCCCTGTCAAACCTGTTCGAATCGGGCCCCGCACTTCCTAAAGCCAGCCCTGGGTGTGCATATACACAGGTAGCTCCTAGCCACTGTCCTCTCACCAAAACGCCTGCACTTGGGCTGCCAGGAAAGTCAGCTTGATGAGACAGCAAGATGGAGTAATATTAGGACCATTTATGTTTCTCTGTGCCTACCATTCTGAAGATCACTCATAAACTATAGGGCAATTCCTGATGTTCTTAGCAGGGAAAACTCTGATTGTCTCCAATGAGGTTTACGGATGAAGGACATCAAGATTTGGCCTCATATATTCAGAAGCTGCGGTACTCCCCACAGAAATGCAGCTACCTTCGAGGTGGAGCACAGAGGGCGTTTAAAAGTGCACAGTGATGCTATATAGGTTTAGGACAGGAAAAATCCCATTGAAACTGCATGGGGCTTTGGGTCAGGCTTATGCAATTATTCCAGTGTCCTGGCCCAGATCCATATGGGTAATGCCTTATCTCTTCCACGGCTCCCTTTGCGAGGGAGCCTCAGGGCTGTGGATCCCAGAGAAGGCTTTCCTTCCCCGCATAACTCTGCTTTTGTTGCTGATTTGCTCTGAGCCTTAGAGCAGCAAAACTTTGCAACATGTGCATAGTCCTGAGTGCTCCAGTAATCTTCTTAAGCCATGTGCAGCACTGACCAGCAAGAGAACTCCATATTGAGCCCCTGCCCTGAGAGGCTTATCCATTAAAGATGTCATTAGACTCATCCTCTTCTTAGACTTTGCAAAAGGGCAGATGGAAAGAGCAGTCACTAACTGGCCACAAAGCTTATGAGTGCTGATTGCCTGTCAGGTCCTATTGCAGGGTATTGTTACAGCCCAGATGGCTAGCAGCAGCCTTTAATATGCTAAGGGCCTGATACAGGCTGCTCTCGCACAGACACCACAAGGTGTGGGAAGAGATTGCCCTTCTTCTTCCCCCATCCCCAGCATGTGTGCCCCCATTCAGAAGGTAGCTCAATTCCTCCACTCCCTAGCCCCCCCACAGTACAGAACTGCATCAGTGCAAGTTCTGAGAGTGCCGTGCATCTGCACAAGACATGCAGTTTCAGGAACAGCAGGCCACACACATCAGTGTCTGCAACTACTGCATTACCAGTGCACTATAGGTAGCTATCCCCCAGTTCCTGGACAGCTTCTTGAAGGCTGGTGTGCTTGTGTTGTGAACTCAGTGATTCCACAGAAGTGGATGCTACTACCTACCTTTTGTGGAACCTGTTTCGTCCAGGAAAAGGACCATGGTATGTGGGACAGCACTGGGGAGACCAAGTGCAGTGCAGAAGCAGCCAGCACGTATAACCCAGACTGGCGGTGTGACAGCGCAGGGCCACTGGATGCAGCATGGAATAGTTGGGAGAGCAACTCTGAGTAAGAGCAGTCGAAGCAGCGCTGGCAATGCTTGGGCATTGCTGCAAGAACTTTTGTGCATGTATATGAGGCGTGTAGCAAGCACAGCAAGTGCCGTCAATACCAGACGAGCCTGCTGGGGGAGGGCTGGTGCCATTGGCATGTACTACAAGGCCTTGGGTGTCTCTCTCGCTCCTATAATGCACAAAACACTGAGCTTTCCAGAGCTGCTGAAAGGTTTGGGGTCCCCGAGACCCAGTGAAGTGAATGGGAGATTCAGGTGTCCAAATCCCCTAGTTAGATTTGGAAACTCAGCCTTAAATAAATAAAACTGGAGCTATATACCAAGTCAGTCGTTAGTGCTGGTCCTGTCCTGGCACATGGCCGATGGGTCAGGCGCTGTCTTTGGGGCTGCAGGAGTGGATGTGGAATGTTTTCAAAAGGAGTAGGAGAAGGAGCAGCAGGGAAGATTCCTTTGGCGTGCGTGTGATGAGAACACTCAAACAGGGGCTTTCTTTCCAGCCATGGGTGATGATTATGTTTCCTCCGAGCTTCAGGGGAAAAAATCCATAAATCGTGAAGGCAGTAAAAGCTGAGTGCAAGCACCACCCTACTCGCCTCCCTCCCTTGCTAATGAAAATCACAGTCACTCCAGGAGGCAACTGGTTTATGTTTCTTTGCTTTAAACATACCGCTAAAAAGCCCACGTTTTCTTGGCTTGAATTGGAGCTGGGGATCATTAGCAACTGGCAGGCATGGAGTGATGCACACTGATGTGTGATGATCAGTGACTACCCCGCCCCATTACAGCAAATTATTGCTACAGGAGAATGACCACCCAGATCTGTGGAATTGAAGCTGGGGTATTGATTTATTTTGAATTGGATAGCCTCAGACTGACTGTTCTGGAGACTAAAGC
Source organism: Chelonoidis abingdonii (assembly GCF_003597395.2). Classification (NCBI taxonomy): domain Eukaryota; kingdom Metazoa; phylum Chordata; order Testudines; family Testudinidae; genus Chelonoidis; species Chelonoidis abingdonii. Next base: position 19,180,738 of record NC_133785.1, read on the forward strand.
CATCTCCTTCTCCCCAGGACCAGTACAGCAAGAAACAGTGTCAGGGCAGGCTTCCACCACAGCTGGTGTGTAGCCCTTTAAATCAAGATCTCCCAAAGCACTTTGCAAAGAAGGGCCACTGACATCATCCCCATTTACCAGTGGGGAGACCGAGGTGGAGTGAATTGTCCAAGGTTGCACCACGACTCAGCCAAAGATTTGGGAATAGATCCCTGTCTCCCAGCCTGGAGTCCTGGCCTCTGTACTGGGATCCAGTGTAGAATGTGAACCCAGCCTTCATGTCAGCTGAGTGCATGGACTCTTGGATCCGTGCCAATTATTTTCCTGGTGAAATAGGACAAAGACACCAGGAGTGTTTCTAAATTCATGCAGTCTGTGATTTTACAGCGATTCAATCACCTCTCTTGTGGCCAATCCCACTGTTGCCCTTGGTGGTACCCCCTGCAGCTTTCTTCGCTAGCAGCCTGTCCACTGTGCAAAAGTGTTTGGATAGCTCCTTGGCCAAGGCCGTCTCCTCACTGACCTGGCAGAGGGCACACCGCTGGAGTCCTTTTTACACACACTGACTAATGGCTCCTGGCCTACTGCCTTGAGGGAGAGCCTCTGCTTTCCAGGTCACTGCTGGTGGAACTAGCTGGCTGAAGCTTAGAAAGGTGCCCTCTTTTCTGAGACTCATAATTGCTCTGTGGAGATGCTTGGAGTGAAGCCACGGTTCCATTAGCTCATGATTATCTGAGCAGGGAGGCAGGAGGGGTGGAGCGAGGAAACACTGGCCAAGGCTAAAGACCATGACCAAGAATCTTTGTGATGACTGTCAAAAGCAATTTATTGTGAGCCGAAGTCAGCTGAGAAATAGCATTGCAGGGAAGCCTGACTAGTGCCTCATATGCTTCACCTCATGCGAGTCACAGTTCTACAGGCCAGCTAGGTGAATCCTTGGACACCAGGTAGCCTGGCCCTCTGGCATAATGCCCCAATAATCTAGGCAATTCCAGCCACCCTGATGTTAAGGCAATGCAAATAGGCTGTTAGTTACGGGCATGGCCACATGCCCAGCTCCTAGTTCAGATGGACACAGAGTTCACTTTCACACTAATCTCCTTCTGCTTCAGTGATTAATAACAACAATCCTGTAATGACTTGGCCTCATCTTCCCTCTGCTGGATGGCATCAGAATGGCTCAACTTTATGTCTGAGGCTGTATGCGCCTAATCTCTAGAGCAGGTTCTCCTTTAGCTCAAGCGGTTGAGAGCAGTGCTTTGGGAACATGAGGATCTGGGTTCTGCCCCTGTGGGTGTGATGTTTTCAGGGGCTGTGGTGTGCGACAAGGTAACACCCATGACGTTATCAGACACCATGGATTTGTTTCAGTACTTTGCACTTCCTTAGCACAAAGCACTTTATAAGCAATCATTTATTAAGCCTCCCAACCGCCCATTCCTTGGTCTCAGTGTCCCATTAGCCCAAAAGGGGAAACTGAGGCACAGGGGTCTGGGGAGACGTGGCTTGTCCAGTGTCACACAGTGAATCAGAGTCAGGAGTAGAAACCCTCCCACTCCAATTCTTATCCTCATGCTCAAACCACTAGACACTGCTCCGCCATCCACTTGTGTGACTGGGGCTTCCACAGCTACCAAGGAGTGCTGAACTGGAATTGTATTCCTTCCCAAACTGGATTTTTATTAACAAAGTTCTCCAGCCTCATATCCTATTCTCACCGGAGCTCTTCCACTCGGTGGTAGCCCAATTTCCTTTTATAGCCCATATGATGACTGTCCTAATTACAATTAAAACAGGGAATGCTCTAATCAAATCTTTTACTGTTCTTGACAAACCCAGAAAATGAGTAAAATTAGTGACACATGGCGAAAAAAGCAAGTGAGCTGGTGCTAATGCAGGGAGTGTTTAGCGAGGCAGGGTGATTTAATTTTTCAGCCCTTGTCAGCAATAAGAGGAGGGCACAGAAAGAGCAGGCAAGCCATGCTGGGGATGTAACTTTCAGGGTTCTCCATCACCTGACCTGTCCCTCCTGTTGGACACATTGATCTGAATATTTTTTACTAATTTTCCTCGGGCCTGTTACATGGCAGCAAAACCATTAACTAAAGGAAAAATGGGCTAATCTGATATTAGGGGGGTTGCTGGACTAGACACACCACTGGACTGACCGTGTGCAGGAGGTGGGATGGTGGCTAGACGGCTCGATGATCTGATCTGACAATTATCTGAAAATGTGGATTTAAATCCAGCCCAGGGCATATGCACTCCTGAGATGTGGGCTTGGAGCCCTACTCCCTCATGTTCCGTGACAGATGCAGGTTCGAACTATGACCACAACATTTGTTCTCCCTCCCCCAAAAATCTGCCAATGATCAAACAGTTCTCCAGCCATGGTCAATAGGGGCTTATGCTGGATCATACTGAGCACCTGGGCATTGCAGCTACACACATACAAGAGGCTGCTGCTGGTAAAGGGTAACCTAGGCTCATAGCCTCCTTTCTTATTCTACTCACTTGGGTGCATGATGACAGCAGGCTGTACCGTTCAGAAGTTGGGCTGCTCCTTAGCGCTTCAGGCATGTGTTTGTAGGAGCCAAGTTTGATACCTGAATACCTTGCAAGGGGGGGAGTCAAAAAGGAAGAGCAGGCTGCTTTGTGTTCTCCTCTCCACCAAGGCGTGGAGTTTGGCATCTTGTTTTCTTTTAAGCACATGTAAGCGTATGCACTAATTGTGGAAAGGCCAAGTGGAAGCAGAAACTTTTGGGGTTGACTTAAAGGATGCCATGTTTGTGCTCATTCTGAGTTCTTGTGGAAGGAGGTACTCTGCTGGCACGGTTCTACTCCCTTGTTCTTATGAACATCACTCTCGCTGCTGACAGTAGCCTGATGTCTGATGAGCGTGGGTCTCCAGAACTGCTGGCTGTATTAGGAGAGGTGATCCCTGAGGTACCTCATGCCCGGCCTCTTCAGGCTTCTGGCCTTGTGTGGGATGAGAATGTAGTGAGCAGGGGACTAGGGGCTCCGTTTGTGTTGTTGCTGACCACCTCACTGAGTTTCTTCAGGGATGCCATTTTCAATCCCCAGTGCAACGCGGTGCTGTAGTGGCGCCTGCAGGCCAGGGAAGCATGTATAAGTGGGGGAATGGTCCCGCTATTGTGGGGAACTTTCCTGGCTTCTGCACTACCCCAGTGAAGTGGGCTAGCGAAAGGATCTGAGTCCTCGCTCCCACTTCCTTTACCCAGAGACCTCCCTGCCCTTGAGGACTCCCCTTCCACTCTCCTGTCTGGCAGAGTTTTCGTAACCCCAACAAGGCTGGGCTCAGGATTCCTGGGGGGGCTCAACCCCCAACCCTGCTGTGGTCACCCAGGACAGGGGCTAGGGTGTCCCCACTCTGGGGTACTCTCTTTGCACTGCGCACCTTCCTGACCCACTGATCACATCATACAATTTAAAGCAAATACAAGTTATTTAACTAACAATTAATTTTAAAAAAGAACAAGGAAAAATGGGAAAGGTTAAAGGAAAACACATCACCCCGCTCTGTGGCAGGGACCATAACAAACAGTGTCTCTGGACATCAGGGCACTTCACAGTTTGTTCCTTGTAGGTCCCAGGCCTCCTTCTCAGGCCCTGGCTGTGCTGCAGGGACGCTGCAGGTTGGCCACTTGCTCTGGTGGTGGCCACACACTCTCAGGCTCTGGGTGGCAGGATCCTTCTCCCCAGTGTCACCCCCACCCTGTCAGGGTTACGATCCCCCTCCAAGTCTGGCCTGCAAAGCATCTTGGCTGAGGCGTCTCCCTGTGCTGAGCCCACTGCCCAGGGTCCCCCTCACTCTCCCCAGCTGCTCACCACACCCAGCTCTGGACTGCTCCAGCCCCAGCTCCACACTGCCTCAGCACGGCTGCTGCTGCTGTGCCTTCAGCTCCCTGGGCTGCTTCTCTGGCCTCTCTGGCTCCAGTTGCTACAGCTCTGCTCCCAGGGCAGGTCTGCTCCGCAGGCTGCTTCTGTGACTCTCTCTCAGCTCTCACCTGCTTCCTGGGCTGCTTGTCTGGCCCCTCTGGCTCTGGTGGCTGCAGCTCTCCTCCCAGGGCAGGTCTGCTGTCTCTGGGCTGTGCTCTGGCTTTTTGGGCTGCAGCTCTGCTCCCAGCAGCTTAGCTTGGGCCCCTACTCTCTCCTTAGCTCGGCCCTACTCCATCTGACTCAGACAATTCCAGCTCACACGGAGGAGGAGGGGACCCTCCTGGCCTCCTGACTCCTTGATTAGCCTGCCCGCCCTGTCAATCAGGCTGATCTGGAGCATTGGCCTCTCCACATTCTTCTTGGAGACTGTCAGTCTCAGGCTCCTGATTTCCTATCAACCCCTGCCTTTTCAGTGCTGGGAGGTAGCAACCAAAACACCCCCACTGAATGTTAGTAAGGGGGGCAACAGTCCCCTTACACATGGCTTCCTGTGAACATGGACCCTCTTGGGCCACCAGAATTTGTTAAAAAGCATTTCTGGCCACTGGAGCCATTTGCAGCAATGATGTCTGGTTCCATCGGAAAGTGCCCTGGATAAGGGTTTAGTGTAGTGCCTGGCCCCGCCTACCTCCAAACCCCCACTAACACCAAGACTTTCCTCAGGGAGTAGTGCACTCTGGGTGGGGGGAGCGTTGGTGTGTGTGTGTGAGAAACAAGCGGGTGACTCTCATTTTTCCCATGGGCAGTGCTAAGCTTTTCCTAAGAGGCATGTCTCTCCAAGGAAACTGACTTGCGGCTGAGTTCATTTGGAGCCAGTTGATAAATTCTGCTGATGCCAGCTCAAAGCAGGCAGGGATAAATTGTCAAATGCGGTGCCTGAAGGCATCTTTAAAAATTCACAGTCTCTTTTCAGTCACGGCTGCACCTGATTCATAGCCAGCCTACTGCTTTAAATGCAGGTTTTAACTGAGATTTGGGCCCCGGCATTATTTTCTACACTTATTACGATGACTATTTTTGTTCAGGGTAGAGCAAAAGAACAGAACAAGAGAGGGGAGGAAGAAAGGGTTTAATTTTGAGGATTCCCCACCACAACAAGGTGTTTCCATCTCCTCTCCCCACACTCGTCACTAACTAATTTACTTCTGCGTGTGTGACAGAATGTCAGCGCCCAGAAATGAAGGCTGATGTCGACGCAAAAATTCCCTCCTCGCCAGGCAATGGATTTCAATTACCATGTCGTTTGCTCCTGAGTGGATTTATCAAACCAGGCCCATAAAGCAAATTGAATAATCTTGTGCTTGAGACCTATCAAATATAAGTATTATACTTGAAAGTACTTCAACAAAGTAATAAAGGCAGAGCAAGGGGAGCAAAGTACCAGCCCCGTTTAATGTGCTATGACTGAACTGAATCGCCTCTGAGTCTGAGATACCCTTGGGCTTGGGAACCTTTGTGTTCTCCTCCCTCCAAGAGGGATATTTGGGACTTTCCAGATAACGTGGTTGATTGTCGGCCCCAGGCAGTTTGGACCACAGGCAGATAAGCCTTATGAGCTAAGGCTGCTCTGTCAATAATAATTCCTTGCAGCTTGGCTGGTAGAGAGTGAGACATAGACTAACACTAACTGTGGGGAGGGATAGCTCAGTGGTTTGAACATTGCCCCTCACCCCAGGGTTGCGAGTTCACTCCTTGAGGGGGCCATTTAGGACTCTGGGGGTTGGTCCTGCTTTGGGCAGGGGGTTAGACTAGATGATCTCCTGAGGTCCCTTCCAGCCCTAACATTCTATGAACACTCAGGAAACCTGGGTTCAAATCCCTCCCCCACAGGTTGACCTTGAGTAACTTGTTTCCTTTCCCCCTGTCATCTGTTTAAACTGTAAGATCTCTGGGGCAGGAAATGCTTCTTACTCTTAGCACAGTGGGGCCCAATTTCACTTGGGACATGTAGGCAGTGCCTATGCTAATCAATTATACGTAATGCTACTGATCTCCAATGCTGACAGTGCCTGAGGGGATGTCATTAGCATTGGCCTCACTTCAAAGAAGGGGGAACTGTCACAGTGAGAAGTGACTTGCCCAAGGGCATGCATTGAAGCTGTGACACAGGTGGGACTAACAACACTTCATGATGATATCTTTAAAAAGCATTCCTCCCTCCCCCCCGACTCAGAGGTGGGCTATAGACATCAGGCACTGGACTAAAATGATCAAAAAGCACATCAAAGTAAAACACCACCCTCTATCTCAAACCCAGGAGTCCTATTTCCCAGGGCACTGTGACCATAACCACTAGGCAACACTGCCTTCCCTTGCAGGATGCTAGTTTTTCCGATGTGAAATGAAGTAGGTTGGTGCTGGTACTACAGATAGCTAGAGGAGGAAGAAGACCAGTCTAGGGATCTGTTGCCTCCCAAATCTGTGCATCCTCACTTGCAAATCTCTAATCCATTTTGCCTGCCAGGGACAGCTTTGTTCCTTTGACATAAAGGCTCCCTGCAGTGAGCTCCACAGCAGTGGGATGCTAAGCCCCTTGGCCAGCCCCCTGCTTAACTAGTTCTTCCAAACTGGACAGAGAAACAGGTTCAGATCCCGGATGATCAGCAGAACATTGGTGTGGACTCAAAAATGCCAGGTGCACACTTTGTATGCTTCATAGTTTGGAAATAGCAAAGCAGAAGGAGCCCACAAATAGCCATTAATGGGCATATTGCCATTAATAACCAGGCCTCTGCTTTGCAAACGCTAGCTTGCAGGCCCAAATGACAGAATGTAACAGTCTGCTTATCTGTCTGCACCCACAAATGCTTTCAGTAGCTCCCTGAATGTTAAAGGCGTGGAGCACTATGGACATCAATGGGATCCAGGGGAGGGGGTGCCTGACACCTCTGAGACACAGGCTGCTTTTAGCTGCATCCCTAAATTTGCATCTAGGAGCCTAACTTTGTCTGGCCTTGACCAGAGCAGGTGTCAAGGAAATTCTCCCAGTGGGAGGCTCTGTTCCAGGCCCCTGTGAAGGAGTTTCCTTCTTGGGAGGCAAGCTTGCCCAGCAGGTGCAGTTTGATGAGAGGGTTAAACTCCCCCCAGCCTCTGAGGGAGCTATTGTGTCAGGGAGGGCCCAGGTCATTGAAAACTAACAATCTGGACATCTGTTTCCCAGGGGTGAAAGTGACTTAAAGGACTTACCGGTACTCCAGAGTCCTTAGGAGGTGGGCGGGGGATCAACCGGAAGAGGCGTGTCCTTTAAATCCCCAAACCCCTATTAATATTAATTGAAATTAATGAAAGAAGTGAAACACTGCAACCTGCTCTAATAAGAAGCTAGCTAGACAGACAGATAGGTTACTAAGAGGCCCAAATTGTGAGATTTATTCCCATCCTTGGATCATGGGAGCAAAATCTGCCTGCCCAAAACCACATTTTGAAAATACATTTGAAAATGTAGCCCTGAGCAGTCAGTCCTGCAAAGGTCTCAGACACACAGGACACTCTTTCTTCTGGTCTGCTGTTGGCTGCAGTATAATATACTGTATGTGTGCTTGTGAGAAACACCCTCCAAACTATGGCATACATTTCGCACCATTACATGTTAAATGGACTTAATACGGCACTTGTCAAATCCACTAAACTCTGCTTAGATCTGCAACCTCATTGTTTCCTCTGGAGATGTTGTCCTTCCCTTCCAGTCCTAATCTTCAGCCTCCAGGGCTGCCAATGTAGCTTCTCTTACCAGGGCTAAATTTAAAGAAAAGAAACAACTATTTCCAGGAGTGTATATTTTTGTCTCTGATAAAGTCTGTGTACATCTTAATTACATTCCTGCTCTCTTTTTGCATACAGTGTATATTGCAGACTGTTGTTATATTTACATAATAAAGCAGAACCAGGATTGTTTTGTATGCTTTTTCCCCCCTCTCTCTGATCTCCCTGTTGAAAAATGCATGGAAAGCAACAGATGTTTCGACTTTGTAGCTTGAACCTTTCTCAGCTGTTTGAAGATTTGATGTAAAGTTCTTTGAACATCAGTTTCAGAGGAGACTCTCTTGGTAACGGTTGCCATGCAAAATTCATAATTAATGGAGATTTCAAGGTTATGGTGGGTTTTCAAACTTTTTTTTTATTATTTTTTGGTTATTTTTAAATGGTCTGAGGAAGTGGCTTTGTCTGGCTAGAAGGACCCACCAGAGCCTGTAACCCTGGGTCTTGTGACTAGTGAAACACATACCTCCAGATTGTTTAGCTTGGGCTTAGTCTACACAGGGAAGTCACGTTGGTACAACTACGTCGTGCAGGGGTGTGGAAAAGCCACGCTCCTGAGTGACGCAGTTACACTGTCCACACTAGTGGTGTAGACAGTGTTATGTCCATGGGAGGTCTTCTCCCGCTGACATAGCTACTGCTTCCTGGGGAGGTAGAGTCCCTGCGCTGATGGGAGGCAGTGTCAGATGAAGGATCCAGTCTCTGGGAGATCCAGGAGCTAGAGGGAGTGAGATACACATTCAAAGATCATAGATTGTAGAGACCATTGTGAGCATTTACTCTGACCTGTACAACACAGGCCATGGGACTTCCCTGAATTAATTCCTGTTTGAACTAGAGGAGCATTTCTCTTAGAAAACAGCCAGTCTAGATTTAAAAATTGCCTTTGATGGAGAATCCACCACAACTCTTGGTCAATAGTTCCAATGGTTAATTATCCTCTGTTAAAAAGTTGCACCTTAATTCCACTCTCACTTTGTCTAGCTTCAACTTCCAGCCACTGGATCTTGTTACACCTTTGTCTGCTAGACTGAAGAGCCCATTTTCCAATTTCTGTTTCCCATTTGGTACCTATAGATGGTGATCAAGTCACCACTTAGCCTTCTAAGATATACAGATTAACCCAGTCAGTCTAAAGCATCTTTTCCAATCCTATAATCATTTTCATGGCTCTTCTCTGAACACTCTTCAGTTTGTCAATTTCCTTCTTGAATTGTGAACACCTAAACTGGATGCAGTATTCCTGCAGCAATTGTACCAGTGAGAAATACAAGGGTAATATAACCTCCCTACTCCTATGCAATACTCCCATCTATGCATCCAAAGATCGCATTGGCCCTTTTGGCCAAAGTGTTACACTGGGAGCTCACGTTTGGCTGCTTCCTTATCAGTTTGTTTATCTGAGTAACTGTTTCCCAGGATAGAGTCCCCCATCCTGTAAGTTTGGTCTACATTTTTTGTTCCTAAATGTATAACGTTACATCAGACTGTGTTAAAACATACACCTCTACTTCGATATAACGCTGTCCTTGGGAGCCAAAACATCTTACCGCGTTATAGGTGAAACCGCGTTATATCAAACTTAATTTGATCTCCCGGAGTGTGCAGCCCCCACCCCCCAAAGCGCTGCTTTACCGCATTATATCTGAATTCTTGTTATATCGGGGTAGAGGTATGGTTTGCTTTTGCTCAGCTTACCGAGTGATTCAGATCGGCCTGTATCAGTGACCTGTCTTCTTGATTATTTACCCCAATCTTTGTGCCATCTGTAAACTTTATTGGTGATGAATTTGTTTTCTTCCAAATCGTTGATAAAAACATTAACTAGCATAGGGCCAAGGACTGATCCCTGAGGGACACCACTAGAAACATACCTGGTCTGTGATGATTCCGTATTTACAATTACATTTTGAGACCTGTCATTCAGCAAGTTTTTAATCCATTTAATGCCTGCTGTGTTAATTTTGTATCGTTCTAGTTTTTTAATCAAAATGTTGTGTGGTACCAAGTCAAATGCCTTACGGCAGTCTAAGTACATTACATCAGCACTATCACATTTATCAGTCAAACTTGTAATCTCATCAAAAAAGATATCAAGTTAGTGTGATAGGATCTATTTTCCATAAACCCATGTTGATTGACATTCATTATATTACCCTTCTTTAATTATTTATGGAGTCCCATATCAACCAGGCCGTTATTTTGCCTGGGATCAATGTCAGGGTGACAGGCCTAAAATTACCCTTTATACATTCTGTTCTCCCTTTTTAAATATTAGCACAACATTAACTTTATTCCACTATTCTGGAACTTCCCCAGTGTTCCAAGACTTATTGAAAATCAGTGTTAACATGCCAGTGAGCTCCTCAGCCAGATCTCTTAAGATTCTTACATGCAAGTTATCCAGATCAGCTGATTTTAAAATGTCTGACTTGAGTAGCTGCTGTTTAACATCTTCCTGAATTACTGTTGGAATGGGAAGTGTTTCATCATCATCATATGATGTGACTGCATCATCTGCTTTTTTCTCAAATGCAGAACAGAAATATTTATTGAATGATTCTGACTGTTCTGCATAATTATTGACAGTCCCACTAATTCCATCTAGTGATGGACCAGTATAATTGTTGGAATTCTTTATGTTCCTAATATATTTTTAAAACTTTTTTTATTGTCCCTCATTCTGCTGGCTATAGATTTCTCCTGGTGTTCTGTTGCCTCCCTTATCAATTTTCTACAAGTGCTAGCTTCTGATTTATATTCGTTACTATAAACTTCTCCTTTCTTCCATTTGTTATATAATATGAAAAGCTTCTGGATGACTGTAATATTTTTAGAGATGGAGTGGGCATTCCAGAGAGAGTTACAGACAGGGAGGTGAGAGGGGGATGAGTGTGAGGTTAGGAATGGTGGCACAACAGTGTGTACAAGCACCACTGCCCTCTCCTGGAGGGAATCCCAACTACTCTGCTGTGTCATAGACCTACTAACACAGCTAGTGGAACTTCTCCTGGGCTCATGTGGAGGCAACCTGGGTTTTTAGAGCAGGAGGATTTAAGTTCTGTCTGTGATGAGATCTAGGGCGAGAGTTCAGAAGCACTCAGCATTGGCCTATCCCTGCTCCCCCTGAAATCTATGGTCAGAGTTAGGCTAACTCTGAGCCCTTCTGAAGCTCCCATCCTTAGTGCTCATCACCTCCCTGTTGACTTAAATCAGAGGAAACTCCATGCTAGATCCTTCCCCCCAAATGCCTTCTCTTTGCTGATGGGATGTTGCTCTCTGCACCTAGCCTCCGCTGAAGGAGCTTGGAGTCCCCAATCCCCACATCCCTCTCTGCAACCCCTCTACCCCAATCGCTGCCTCCTCTGGGAAACAAAGACAGGCTGGGAGAAGCAGAGCAACAGCTGGCCTGTCACTAGGCAGCACGGTAAGATCCGGACCGGATCTGTGTCACTCCAGCTGGGATCAGCAGTATGCAGCTGCCACCAGCGAGCAGCCACTAGCAGCAGTGGCAGCAGCAGCCAAGTCATGCATTTAATTGGTGTCTATTGGATTTTTTTCTGCAGCTACAGTTTGTGCTACCTGCTCTGACATGAGAAGCAGCAATTTCATTTATTTATACGTCTAACTCAGTGGATCTCTCCGTGATGGCATTTGACACCACATCCTGATTGCTGCTTTTCTGTGTCACTGGATTGAAGTGAGCAGAGGCTTTCCAGTCAAGGGTGTGTGGGGGCTGCGGGTCGGGGGCAGAACAGGAGCACAGCCAGGCTGAGAGCTTGCCACTCTCCTGGAGACCCATTCCTGCAGACAGAGTGAGACTGATCTCATCCGACCTAGGCATACCAGCCAGGCCTTTATCCTGTCAGCACCATGTCATCTCTCATCAGACTTGCAAGCTGTGTCCAGAATAGTGTGACCACAGGGTGGTATGGGGTCATGGTGTACAGCCTGAAGCCATCCGCTCTCTATGCAGTGCTGATCCTTCGGCAGTCACACTTTCTTTACTACCCCAGGAGAGCAGGTTTGTTTTCCTTCCTTGGGGCAAACTGGAGAGAGAAGGAAGGATGCATTCCCCCACCTCATCAGAGCCCTTAGATCTCCTGCTTTTTTGTGTCTCCACCTGATCTTCTCAGCTGAGGACTGCTACTAGTGCTCCTTAACTACCCAGCACTGGGTGCTGTTGGGTGTGCCCTGGTGAAGCTGCATGCTCCTCTGTCATGGTGGCCAAGGGAGGATGCAACTGTCTGTGGTATTTAAGGGATGCATAGACCAAGCAGGGGATGAGTTGTGTGAGAGGAGGGGGCAGGGCCTTCAAGGGGCTGTAACTAGTCATGGACTGAAATTGAGGAATTGAAAATTAAGTCTAAATACTGAGAAACTGTATCCCAGTGGTGCAAATGCCAAGGCTGTGGAGGAGTTTGCCAAGGGAATGGCAGAAGCCTCATTGCTCAGGACATTTCAAATTGGGCCAAGGACAGCCCTGGAGACAAGGTCCAGTGAATGGTCCCATTATGGACTCTGAGAAGGATGAAACAGATGTGACCTAACAGGGCTTGTCCATGTCCAGTTTCTGTGACTCTGCTTGGGATGGGCTGAAATGGAAATCTCATATCTGAGCATCCCTGTATTTCTGAGGCTGTTCAGAAACCAGATCCAAATTTCCCCTCTGACCCTGCTCTCCATAGTGGGCTGAGCCAACAGCCCCAGAGCCAGACAGCCCTAAAGTGTAGGGTCCCGAGGATTTGAATTTTGCAGCTCAGACCGAGCTGTTGATATTCCAGCTGTTCTGCATTACAACAGACCTGGGCGGAGAGGGAAGAACATGCCTGTGTGGTGGGTAGCAATGGAATGATATGCTTGTGGGGTGATTCTTGCTCACATGCACAGCCCTATGCCAATCTGTAGACTTCATTTTCCCTCTGATACAGTAGCTGTGACTTTGGAGGGGTCTGAGACTTCCCTGGGAGCAGTGAGCAGGGATTAGGGTCCCAAGTACCATGATTGTCCATGATGGTTTTGGTGGTACTGGTAGACCTCAGTCCTCCCACTCTGATACCGGGGTGGTGCTCTAAGAGTGTGTGTCTGGGAGATGCTAAAGAAAAGGACCCAGAATGGATCAGGCCAGAACCAGAGGCTGTTCCTGGCAGGGGGAGTGTGGTTGGTGGCCTCTAGGCATTGCTCGCACTTTCCTGTAGGAAGTCACACCGTTGCCATTCAGGGAATGCAGCACAGTAGGTATGTGGTGCACATGGAGCTAGGGACACTGGAACAATTTGTATAGTTGGGGAGCTGAAAGCCATTGAACCAAACTGTAAACTCTGGATAGGATGGAAATCACTTCAAGCCAGAGGGTGCGGCAGGACCCCCCAGCACCCCTAGTTCTAGCACCTATGCGTGGAGCTGTCAGATGCAGCCTGTCACAGATAACAGCATGACGGGGCCTCTGTGGGCTGCCTCACTCTCTGCCTGATGAATTACGCTGGGCCTTGCCCCTGCCTCTGTCATTTCAGCTCCCTGTTTCCTTGAGATGGGGGTCTGAAGCCCCTACCCCGCCCCCAAATCTCTGCCAAACCTCGTCAGCCAGCTTCTCACACAGATGTCTCTGCCCCTTCCTCCATACTGCCCCATCTGTGTGGAAACCCTCCCTTGACTGAGTGGAGACCGCTACTGTCTCCTCCTTTGGCCCCTCCTCCAGATTCACCTCTGCCACGAGGCCTGTAAGAATTTAGAAACCAGCCTGTTCAGGATGGCCAGACTGAGGGTAGTTGAGAACAGTTGGCTCTCACTTAACACTGTGGGGTTTTTTGTTTGGCTGCAGATATGTCTAGGCCTATAAAACTGTTCCTGTTTGGTTGTAACATCCCTCTCTTCATACGCCACTTGCCTTGGACTGTAAACTCCTCAGGGCTGGGACTGTGCCTTCCTATGCATGGCCAGCACCCTGCACACATGGGCCTTGGCTTTGGGGTTTCTAGGCACTGCTGGAATACAAATCCCCATGAGCGGGCGCCTCTCCTGCTTTAGCATCCCTATGCCCGCTTAGCAGGACTTGCTGCTAACACCAATCTGTAGTCAGCCAAAAGGGTGATATGAAGGTCTCCCTTAGCTTCTCCCTCTTGCAAGGCTTCTCACTGGTCCAACTCACCTGGAGAGCCAGAGACTAGAACCAGTTATGGAACTCAGGCCTTCTACCAAGCGCTAGCTGGACTCCGGCATGGGCAGAGCATGGGTGTCAGCAGAGAGGGCTGGGCTCCCATGTTGGAGGCATAGGGGGTTGCTCAGATCAGCTTGTCTTCTGCCCACTGCAGAATGTCACCAAGGAGCTGCTATCTGGGTGCTGCAGGATCCTTGCTGCCACTGGCTAGACTCCAACTGAGGGCTGATTAGGGCTGAGCAGTCTGCTGCCTTGGCCACGCAGGGTGACATCGGAACGGTCATGCCTTTGGAGCTACCCAAGCGACGATTTTCACTGAGTTGCTTCAGAAACACAAAGGATTAAGCCCCGGAGGCCCCACTTAGCCAAGTGCTTGAGGCAGGCTTGCTAAGTGCTCAGCATGCACAACTGAGCCCAGACTCCCAAAGGGTTCAGCACCTAACAGGAGTATTTCCCAAAATCCGTTGCTGAGTTAGGGGCCTAAATGGGAGCTGAACACCCTTTAAAATCCATTAAAAAAAATAAAACCATTTGTTGACTCTCTCCAGTTTTGCATTGCAATGCCCATCCCCTTCGTGTCTGGGAGCCACTGGGGTAGCTAGGAACCTTTGAAGTAGCTCTGTATTCTCTGAGCACCTGCATGCGATCTCCAGCGCTGATGAGCACTTCTGCAGTGTCTGCCTGCCTTTGCGGTAGCTGCACAGTCCCCGGGCACGTCTGCAGCTCTGTAGTATCTGATTGCCTCACAGGCATCCCCGTGATATCTCAGCCCTTCCATATTATCTGCCCTCCCTGCCTCATATTATCTTCATGTCTCATCAAACGCACAGCTGTCTGGCATTGCCTGGGATGTAAAACCCGTCTCCTTCCTCCTCCCCCCTTCCCAGCTGCTCCTCTGTATGTCTCTCGCTTCTGTAAAGCCATCTTGACCTGCATACCCGAGACCTCTGGTATTGCTAGCATCCAAAAGAAGACTGGAGCTCAGGGAACCCCTCCTGCACCCTGGGACACTGAGAGAGCCTGTCAGCAAAGGCACAAGGGATAAAGAGAGCCCACAGCAAATAACCATCCAGTGAAGAGTAGGGGAGAGAGTGCTGAGCAGAAGGGAGTCAGGCAAGCATGCACATTGAATAGAGCCTGGGTGGCCATGCATGCAGTTGTAAATTGCCACGTATTCGCAGGGGCGAAAGGAAATGCAGGCCTGTTATTTACCAGGCTGCATGTGGCAATGGACTGTATTGGTAAGGGATGCAAGGAGAGTATGGGCCACGATGCAAACTGCAGACACACACACAACTAAAATTAATCAATTTAAAGTTTTATTGGGGATAGTTACAAGGGGAAGGGGAGCAGCGTATGATTAGCTAATAGAGTTAATAAAACTTAAAACACACAATGACTAAAATATCTATTAACAATATTTATAAACAAAGATGCAGTATTTAGTACTAATTGATACTAACAAATACAAACCAACGCATAATGACCGGCAAACGTAGAAACCCTGTTTGAAACACGTGAGCTGAGAGAGAGGCTTTGAGGTGATCAGACTCGATTATGGGTGTACACAGGATACACAGGATTCATTTTTCTTTCTCCTCTCTCTGCCTGCGCATGGCAGGCCGGCCTAAAGTACCTACTATGACATCATAGAAGTGTCATAGGGGACGGGGCCCAAAACCTGTGTGTGTTCATTTCTGATTGGCATAAGCAAAGTTTACACCAAGTAGGGGAGCAGCTGCCTAAAAGTCTGGCTTTGCCCCCAAAGGGTGAGGAAATGCATATTGTTTTAGAATGTGTTCAACACTGAATGACAAAAGAAGAGGCCAGGGCAATACCTGTATGGGCAAGTTCTACAGGATGCAGACAGGACCTCATCTTAACAGCAGTGACTTCTGCTTTCTTATGAGGAGGAATTCTTGCTCTTCATTTTCCTTCTGGCTTTAACCCTTTGCGTTCAGCTAGGCACAGGGAACCTGTTGCCTCTAGTACAGTTGGAGCAACACGGGGAAGCAAAACACTGTAATTCCTGGTGCTTTTGTTCTCGCAGCTGGGGTACAATTCAGTCTCTCTCCCCTCCCCTCAGACCCAGGCCCCCTTTATCCCAGCTCCCATAACAGCAGTGATTCTTGCTGAGTCCCATCCTGAATAACCCAACATGGCAGGTGCAGCCTCGCAGACCTGACGGAGCTCTGTGTATGGGAGAGAGGAACGTCTCGGGACTCTAATCCGATCAGACAGATTGAGGTCAAATGATCCTTCCATGCAACCAATAGGGAAGGGAAGTGGGGACTGGAGCCTCTTTAGGGACTGAAGAAGAAACACCAAGGAGAGAGTCAGGAGGAGGTGAGTGGCTGGAAGGTGCAGTCACCTTCCCACCCTGAGACCCACAACAGCAAAGAGCACCAACCTGTACAGCGCTTCAGAAGGCTCCTGGCAGGGCAGCTTAGCAAGACTCTTGCAGCACAGCTTGTGCAAGGGAACCTGATGGCAAAACCACACATGAGATTTGGCTCTGTTCTATTGAAGAGCTGGGTGGTGGGTGGGGAGGATCAGTGGTAGCCACGTTCCTACCTAAAATCCCATCCAGATGGCTTCCACCCTCAGGCGGCATTCACCTGCCCAGTGCCAGGGCACTCTGTGGGCATTAGCATCTGAGACCAGAGGAAGGCTGGCTCCCTCAGACTGGGAGTGAGGATGAGGAGGAGGGGAACTGGCTTTGACACTCTTCATTGGCAGCCTCAGCAGTTACAATAGGTCAAGGACTGAGTGGGCCTTGGAGACCAAACTCTCCTCTCATGCCACGTTCTGCCTCCCGGTGCAGAGATGACGCATGTGGGCAGGAAGAAGGGCAGGACCCTTTCACTGCTGCTGCACTTTTTCTGTGGCTATGCAGAAGATTTCAGGTTCGTGGCTGTAACCAGCACTGACTTCACTGACAAGCCTATACACTGGGGAGCTTGGGCATTTGATCTGTTCTGGCCTCTTGGACAAATAGTGAGCAGCACTGGTTAAATTCAGCCCTGGTGTCAGTACGCACAACTTTGACATAGTTGCTGGGTCAAAGTCAGTGCTGAGGTGATGTAAATAGTGTGTAAGTGGTAAAGTAGTGTAACTTTCAGTGAGTCAGCGGGTGTGCAAATGAGTATAATGTATATCCTCAGGGAGCAGAACATGGGTGGGCATAGCAAGAAAGCCAACTCACCAGACGGTGTAAGATAAAGCAAACCCATCTGCTTCATCACACACTCTTTATATTAGCTGTTTTTCTTTGCAACATTGCTCATCTATGCCCATCAGCATGTAAATGTCACCCTCTCTGTCACTTGGTGCATAATACACAACTTCACAATTTACACCCCATGTGTAACTTACCCCCTTCCCCATCCTGAGGCGAAGAAAGGCTAGGAAGAATAGTAAGAGGGCAAGGTGGGTCCTTCAAGAGGTCTTTACTAACCTGAGAAATCAAAAAGGAATCCTACAACAAGTGGAAATGTGAAAATTTGCTCTGGGTGAGTACAAAAGAATAGCTCAGGCATGTAGGGATAAAATCAGAAAGGCTAAAGCACAAAATCCATTACAACTAGCAAGAGACATAAAAGGCAAAAAGAGTTCTATAAATACATTAGGAACAAGAGAACGACAAAGGAACGTGTAGGCCCACTACTTTGAGGAGAAGGAGAGCTAATAATGCAGCACACCAAAAAGGCTGAGGTGTTTAAGGTCTATTTTGCTTAAGTCTTCACTAAAATGTTAATTGTGAACAGATTCTTAACACAATTAAATTATTAACAAAAGGGAAGGAACAGAAGCTAGAATAAGGAAAGAACAAGGTACAGAATATTTAGAGAAGATAGATATATTCAAGTTGGCAGGGCATGGTGAAATTTATCCTAGGGTACTTAAGGAACTAGCTGAAGCAATATGGAATCATTAGTGATTATCTTTGGGAACATACGACACTCCTGTTACGACGCAGGAGGTAATTGTCCTGCTCTATTCAGCACTGATGAGGCCCCAGCTGGGGTATTGTGTCCAATTGTGGGTGCCCTACCTTAGAAATGATGTGAACAAATTGGAGAGAGTCCAAAGGAGAGGAACAAAAATGATAAAAGATTGAGGAAACCTGACCTATCGGGAAAGGTTACAACAACAGGGGATGTTTAATCTTGAAGAAAGAAGACTGAAGGCGGACCTGATAGTCTTCAAACATGATATGGGCTGTTATAAAAAGGATGGTGCTCAGTGTTCTCCAGGGCCACTGAAGGTAAGACAAGAAGTAATGGGCTTAAGGGAGATTTAGGGTTAGACATTAGGAAAAACTTTCGAACTTTAAGGCTAGTTAAGTACTGAAATAGGCTACCAAGGGAGGCTCGGGAATCTCCTTCACTGGAGGTTTTTAAGAACAGGTTGGACAGATATCTGTCAGGGATGGTCTAGTTTACTTGATCCTGACTCTGTGTGTGGCATGAACTAGATGACTTCTTGAGACCCTGTCCAGCCCTCCATTTCTATGATTCTATGTCTGTTACTGACTTTGACCCAGACACCCTTGTGGGGATTACACTGCAAAATGGTGGGCTGACTCAGCAAAACAAACAAACAAACCCAAGGGTAGTAAGACCTTGTCCTGCAGGGGAGGGGCATGCACTCCTAAGTTAACCTCTTGCTCCCTAGGGACCAGGAAGTACCCCTGCCCCCTGCCACATGCACCCACTTGCCTCAGGGATGCTTTAGGCCCTGTGGGCTTTATTTTCAGACAGGATATATTTTAAAAGGCTTGACCAGTTCTCAAAGCATTTGCTTGTTGAAACCATGTCCTGTCTGCATTGGACTGTCCTGTGTGACTAGAGCTCTTTCCTTATTAAAGGCAGTTGAATGGGAACAAGAGCTTTGCCTCTTGGGAGACGCCAGTGGTCTGGCTGCTTATTCCTCACATCAAGTCCCGCTCTTCTTCCTCTGCCCCCCTTCTGTCTCATGCCACGCTGACCAGTGCTGACATCTCGAGTGGAAGGATGAATTCAGCCTGTGGGGACAGGGTGACAGGAGCAGCAGAACTCCTAAGGGCCTGGACATTGTGATGCAAATCCTATTAACAGGAGAGACAGATGAAAGCGAGACACCGAAAGATGCGCTGAAGCAGAATTGTCTCCAAATAGAATATTCTTTCATAGTCTGGGACCCAGGAGAGTCTCTAAGCAGCATTTTATGCCGCTGCTTGGTGTGGATGTTCTGAATAAAGAGCTGCATTTCGGTAGATGAGCTGTTAAACCAAGGCCTTGGCCACTTGTGTCACTTTTCACACTAGTGGGGATGTTAACCCTGGGACCTTGGCCAAATTCTCCCTTGGGTAAGTGCATTTTGTCTTCCAAAAACCCAGGTGCAAGCTCACTCTGATTCAGTATTTTTCCTCAGTTTTTGCGCTGAGGTAGTGCTGCACTGCACTGTGAAACAGTCCCACCCTAGAGCTGCATTTCACTGGCAGGTATTGCAGCTGCTATATATAGACTGTAAAGTGCTTTGGGAGGAGACAAGTCTGCATAAATGTGAGGGAGACAGATTTATAAAATGTTTTGGGCCTGATCCTCAGCTGATCAAATGGGCATAGTTCCACTGGCCTAGGTGGCACTACCCCATTTACACCAGCCATGGTTCTGCCCCATTTATTTATGCAGTACTTTTTGTGCTGAAAGATCCCAAATATTTATTTACATGAATCTGGTAGAGAAATACCCAATGGATTTTATAGATATACCAAGATCATCAATGGTCCCACTGGCATGTTTGTTAGGTAGCTGCTGTAAAGCCAGCAGTGACATGGAGAAAAACCTTTTGTTTTTGTTTTGGTCCTGCTCAAAAACATAGGAACATAGCACTGGAAGGGATCTCCTGGGTCACCAAGTCCAGTCCCCTGCTGTCTCAGGCATCTCCCTCATATAATCCCATTTATAAATTTATCAAGGTCCATCTTAAAACTAGGTAGGTTGTTTGCTCATGAATACCCCAAGAATGTCTGTCTGTCTGCTATCTATCTAATCTTTTTGGTTAGGAACGAAACAATCTGTATATATCATCTATTTCTGTATCTATATAGCTGTATACCAGCTCTGCTGGTTGTACAACAGGAGCTAATTAGCCAACGACCGCTGGTGAGATTAGTTGATCTTACTGCACAAACAAGGATGTGAACTACAGCTGATCTGCATTTCCCAAATCTCGAGTTACTAATTTCTTCTTCAAAAATTTAATTTTTGACTAGTCTGTCTTCCCGCTCCCTTTCTCCCTCCCAAACAAACCAAATCCTGAAAATTTTCATATCATTTCTTTCAGTCAGCTTTAGACCTGGTGGAAATTTTTTGATGACTGAAAAATATGATTAAAAATGTTCAAATGTCTCTCCACCCACACCCTGCCAAGCTCTACAGTGGACCCCCAAAGCCACAAGACTTTCCAGTGGAAGGTACGGCATGAGCTGTGTCCTTCAGATCTGGATGAGAACATCTCCAAAGTTTAGTGGGCATCATAGCCTGGATTTGGTTCAGGCCCATCTCTAGTTTCAAAGGCATTTAGAACTGTCTGATGAGATTGTACTTAATCTGTTTGTGGCTTGCATTAGGATAAATCCTTGAGCCCTTGCAAACTGATCTAGTGGGCGGTATCTGTGATGAGGGGCTGGAATCTAATCTCAGTTATTCTAGGGTCAATCTCCTTTGTAGTAAGTGGAGTTATTCTAGATTTAACCTGCTAAAATCAGAATCTGGCCTGAGAGATCATGTTGTACCATAAAAATCCCAGAACTCAATAATCTCAGAGGTGTCATGTCCCATAAGCCATATTACCTGAAACCTATCTGCCTGTGGGCTTAGATGGCCCCAATCACCACAGTATCTGACCGTCTCACAATCTTTAATGCATTTATCCTCACAACACCCCCATGAGACGTAACAGTGTTGTTATCCACATTATACAGGTGGGGAACTGAGGTAAAGAGAGATGAAATGAGGTCACACAGCTCTGTGACAGAGCAGGGGATGTGAACTCAATTCATAGGTGAGTGCTTTAATCACTGAACCATCCTTCCTGGCCTTTCAGTCTCTAGCTTCACACATTTTCTTTCTCCTTCTTTGGGTCACACATTTCAGGATGAATCACTGAAACCTGCCCACTGCGCCAACAACCTTTGCGCAGGCTCTGCCTCTGCACTGTTTTCTCCTAATGACCAGGAACTAGCCAGCAGCTCCTGCTGAGTATGTGTGTCTCGTTCTCTCTCCAGCAGCTTTGCAGAAACGTGTTTTCCACTGAACCTTTTCCATAATTATCTTTTTGTGTGTGTGTTTGTAGCATATTGTCAGTATCAGCTGGTCTTCACGCCTCCTGGGTCCCCCCAGAGAAAACATGAGCTGATTTGGTCTGGAGAGGGAGCGAGCAATCTCCAACTTGCCAGGCCATGTGGATTATCTTGTCCTCTTGCTTTTTAATAAGCTGCACAAGATTAAAGAGTGACTTTAGGATTGAGTTCCTCCCCCTTCCCCCCCCCCCCCCCGCACAGTTTTTACTTGGCACATAATTGAGGGGAGAACAAAGAACTGTGGGTCCTGTAGCATCACAGTCTTTCACACTGGTATTGATGGTAAACCTATTAGCGAATCCAGCCTGTGGCTAGAGACTGAGGGGTTTGTGGCTTTGAAGGACTTACATGCTGTAAAACATCTTACATCATTTGAACTGATTGTGTGTGGTTGGGTATTTGTTTTCTTCCAAAGCTTGCAACTTCCGCCTCACCCCCAAACCCTTAAAAATAAACATACTCATTAATTTATGAGCTGTAGTCAGTGCTCAGGTGATGAATGAGAGGGGGTTGTGCAGCCAGAGGGACAGTAATGAGATCTGGGGGCTTGGACTCTGCTCTCAGAAAATGGGTAGGGATAGCCAAGAGGCCTGATCCTGAAGCCAGAGAGCACAGCACATCACAAAGTCAGCCCCAAGTAGTTTAACATTGCTGTGGCTGGTTGATAATCTGGTAGATAGGGCCTTCTAGCCAAGGGTCCCGAAGCATTTCACACATGTTAGACTGAGCTTGGCAACACGTGAGGCACATTTGTGCTGTCATCCCCGTATTAATGGTCATGAAACTAAGGCACAGGCAGGGAAGTGTCCCAGGTCCTCTTTGCAGATAACTATTCACATGCTGGACTTTCCAAGCCAATTTAGAACTCAGGTGCATCTGCTCCAGCCTCCTTGAGGATCCAAGGAACAGAGGGTTAAAAATATAAAGCTGTCAAGAGCGATCACTGAGCCCTCACGCAACGGAAACAAAACATGGCTTTTGTGTCTTCTAAGGACTGTGATGCCTGAGAAAACTCAGACACGTGGTGTGTGGAAAGGAGGAAGGCTGGCCGCTGGTGCAGAGTACCAGAGTGTTCTTTTCTATTCTCTGCATTTCAGCTTCTGCCACAAGCAGTGCCGGCGCTTCCATTTAGGCAGCCTAGGCAATCGCCTAGGGCGCCAGGATTATTGAGGGGCGGCATTTTGCCAGCGGGGGGTGGAAAGCGACTCCGGTGGACCTGCCGCAACCATGCCTGAGGAGGGTCCCCGATCCCGCTGCTCCAGCGGAGCTGCCGCAGGCATTCCTGCGGTTAGCCCGCTGCTCCTGCGGCTCCGGTGGACCTCCCGCAGGCACAGCTGCGGCAGCTCCACCGGAGCCGTGGACCAGCGTGTGAGGCGGCGAAATGCTCGTGCGCCTAGGTTGCTAAAAACACTAGCGCCGGTCCTGGCCACAAGTATACAGGCTGGGCTAAAGCCTCACTTCTGGCTTCTACATATAGGGCCAACCCTGGACCAACGGCGCCCCAGGTGAGGAGAGTCTTCACTGCCCCCGCCTCCATTTGGTAAACTTTTGAATACCTTATTTTTTTATTGCATTTGTAGCCTATTTCTTGACTTTGATGCACAACTTGCATCCATGATTTATCCCAGTTGTATAAGATGATAAATTTGCATGCTAGGATCTGTAAATCAGTATTTATTCATGCCATGTATAAGCAAGTAAAAAAAATTAGTTTCCTCTAAGCTTTCACAATTGCACAATAAAACAAGTATCAGAGGGATAGCCGTGTTAGTCTGGATCTGTAAAAGCAGCAAGGAGTCCTGTGGCACCTGATAGACTGCATGCATCCGACGAAGTGGGTATTCACCCACGAAAGCTCATGCTGTAATATGTCTGTTAGTCTATAAGGTGCCACAGGACTCTTTGCTGCTTTTACGATAAAACAAGGTTCACAATATTTCAGCTGGGCTCTCACTTCACTTTGTTCTTATATCTCCCTGACTGACTGATGACTCCCCGCCCCTTATATACTCGCAAGGAAATGGCTAACAACATTCTAGGAGGTTCAAGGAAAATGTAGTTCTCTGAAAGTTTGAAAGGTTCCATGAGATTCTAAACAGATCCAGAACATTCTAGGATGTTAATGAAAAGTGAATCCACATACAGAATACCTGAAACATTTTACTTCAAACATTTTATTTTCCCTTTTGTCCCTCACAATAAAAACAGCACCCCGAGCCCAGCGCTCCCCAAGCCCAGGCAGCCCAGGTGGTCACTAAATCTGGCCCTCCCGACGAACTCTTCCCACACCTGCCTTACGATCCCTATCATACATCTGCATGTGCCCAGCCACAGAGAGCTGGAGGAGTGCAGGCCTTCTGAACCTGCCACAACTATTCCCTGTGTGGCCAGAGGCATCACTGTTGAGCAACACAAGGTCCTTCCTCTTCAGAGGCTGAACATGCTGCCTCCAAGCTAACCAGTGCTTTATCATATGGGTTTGCAGTATCAGAGCTTTCTCGATCCACCTTCATCCTTCCCCTCCCCAGCTGCGCTAGCATTTAAATGCTGTTAAGAAGGCATAGAGCCATCTCCAGTATGCAATGGGACCCTCAAGAAGGGGGCCGTGTGAGCAGATTTTTAATGCTGTCTGTGGTGTAGGTAAGAATTAAACTGGCCCTTACTGGTATTCCTACTCTGATGTTCTAACTTTTGTCTGTGTTGGAGATGTCTTGGTGGGGGGGCGGGTACATTATCTCTAGGAAAGGTACATCTCTGTGCCTCTGGGAAAGGTACATTGCCTTTGTTCCCTGCTGGAAACCAAAGTGCTAGCAGCTATGGAGACTGAAGCATGCACGGCTAATTTATGTGCCTCGGCTTTACCCCAAACTAAGCAACGTGACTCTGATACAATATTGAAGTGTTTTCAGAATTTTAAATACTGTTTTGTACTTACTGTTGTTTTTAATACAACCCCAGGGAAGTTGAGAATGAGACTGGTTTCCCTATTCCAACATCCCCCTCCCCCATCACACACTGGTTTTGCTGCTCACAAGAACTGGGCACACTGCTTTGTTACTGTTGTGTTATGCATGAATACTGGGCTGTGAATACTGGTTTGTTATTGTAGGGTTGCGCACGTGACGATCTCTGCTTTAAAAAAATATTTAAAGCACTGAAGCATCTGGGTTTTATGATGATTATTTCAATTCACAGCAGGTTATATGGCTTTTCCATAGTGGTGTAAAAACAAAAAGATAGGTCATAAGCTGAGTCAGCTGACCTCAACAAGCATCCCATTAACTAAGGACCACATGTTGCTAGAAATTGGGGATTTGGCCTGGTTGCTTGTGGAGAAAAGATACTGCAGTGGGATGTGGGAAGGAATAGTGCTTTAACTGTAACCTCCATATGCCCATTTAGGATTTAATAAGACAGTTACCACATAGCTGGTAAGTGACAGCTGGTTATCAGAAGCATATGCTGGAGCTGAACAAGCTCCAAAGGCAGAGCTAGTGCCTAGTTCATCAAACACCAGTACATCTGCTTTCAATAATTACTTTTAATTTTGTTAACATATATTAACTACATTGTTAAATCTGACTAAAATGGGAATCTGACACTTTATGCAACCTGCTGAAGAATAAGCCCTCAGTGTCTGGGTTTACCTGATGGCAACTAGGATTAAAATGCAACTAATCAGTTTGCTTAAACTGGAGTGTTATTCCGGCATGCTCACTCTAACCTAATACTTCCCACCATCTCCTTCTTCTTCTACTTCTGACTTCTTTGCTTAGCCCCCTCTAGGGTGTACAGCTGGTCTCTCTGCAGTCTTCAGTTACTGGTTGGATGGAAGTTTAGGTCATAAAAGCAGCCAGAGTTCTTTGGTCTAGAAATGGCCAGATACTGTAATTTCTTAGTTTGCAGGAGATGACATAGTTTATGTCCTTTTTAAATTAGAAGTAGTCTTTAATCTAGTCACTGGATTCAAACACCCCTTGATTTTGAGGGAGTTCAGGTCAAGGGTAGGGTTCTATCTGTTTTTTAATTAACAACAGTCCATGGAGCTTTTACTGTCATGGAAATTCTCATCAGCGCCCAGCGCTGGATGAATACGACCAAAACATTTCCGCTGATAAATGTCGGGATTTGTAAATGGCTTCGCTTGAACTGTGCTTGCATCCTTTTTGCATTCATCTGCCAGGAGCATTTTGAGTGAGCGGGTTTGCATGCAGGAAGTGTCATGGTGACAGTGAATTTTAGATGACTATTGCAGTGTATGACGTAGATGCTTCTCTCAAGATCCCAACAATCAGTTCCAGGGATTGCAGGTCTGGGAAGGCTGGTGGGCTGAACCTCAGTATGCCTTATTCTCCTTTGTCTTTCCCACTCTCTTGTCATATGGCTGGGCTTTCTACAGCTTTATCGCTGATTACGAGAGCCCCCTTAAGCCCTTGGAGATTGAGAGTCAGGTGCATAAATGTGAGTGCTATTGATCATGTCCGCTGCCTGGGTACCCACCCAGCACTGCCTAACTCCCCAAGTTCCATCCTAGCAGGCACTGGTGTAAAACCTGATGTGGATTCTCTAGAGCCCATGCTCATCTTTTGACTGGCCTGAAGTCCTGCGCGACCCTCTGGAGGGAAATCCCCAACATATTACAGTTCAGCTGTTAACTCTGTGCCCTGAGCTGACTCATCTGCCTTTCATCAGGGTCAAGTGGCTGGGTTCCCTCCCTTCCTCCCCAGCCTCATTCCAGGAGGATTATGAACAATTTTGCCACAGCTCAATCTCATTTAGACACAGAAACTCTCAAGAGTGGATCACAAGAAGTTGCTGAAAGCTGAAACTCTGATTGCTTTAACTCAGCTTCCCCATCCCACAATAACCAGCCCCCAAAGCACCCAGAAGAACAAAGGGTGGCTCCTTAGTTAGAAAATCATCCCCCTATATACGGTAGGAAGGACCCCATCCACAATCATCCAGTACACAACCTTGTGCAGGTGTAGTCTCTGCTGCCTGATGACACATACAATCTGTGGGTGCTGCTAAAGGGGTACTATTTCCAAAGCAGCTTGCCCGCTGCTGTACTGAGGAAAGCTTATTCTAATTAAATGAAATCCAAATGATCACAGAGAAGGGGACCTCCCCAAGGGGCTGTGTCTCATAACAGGGCAGCCCAGCTGCTTGTGTCTTTCTCTTTCTTGCGAGAGTGCCTAACATGACAGCAGCCTCTGCGCTGTGCTGAGGTGAGTGCACTCTCAGAAGCCAGCCTCATCGGTCCCTACTTCCATCTAACCAACAGAGCGGAGAAATTGCCTGTTACCTTGAGTCGATTTCTCGTGCACTCCTAAATTGCTTTGTATTGATACGCTGTCAGAAATGGATTGTCACATTAACCCACCGAGCCCGGCCTGGGTTCGTGAGCATGTGCTGTCGGACTTTTATCTCCACCGTTTCAGGGCAGACCAGTGGGGCTTGGGCTTTTCCTCTCCCCATCCCTCCCGCTGCTGTTCCACTTGGACTTGGAGAGGTGTTTCATGACATCTTCGCCAAACATATGTGTTTGGCGCTGTGGTAATTTAGCCTCCTGTCCCAGACGTGGACTTTAGCGTCCACAATCTGGACCTGTCCCAAACCTGGACTTTTGTGTCCTAAATTTGGGGGCTTACCTGAAACTCCCCCAAGCTCACTACCAGCTTGGATATTCTCGCTGCCACCAGATCAGGAATTGATGGGGCCTGATCCCCCCTTTCCTCTCTCTGGTGTCCCCAACCCTCCCTTGGTGGGACACCCAGATTCCAAATGCCTTGGATGCTAAAAGCAGGGGAGAAAATCCCTTCCCCCCTCCTTCCCAGGCTTGCCAAGAAACCGGTTTCTCTGCTTCCCAAGAGATAAGCGTTATTTGCCCTCAGGACAATTGAGATGCAAAATACCAACAGCTTGGCTTTGCCTTTCCCGTGCCTGCCTTCCCATGAGGGAGACAGATACCTGATACAGAGGTGATTCTTTTTCTCTTTCCCCGTAGCCTGCTCTTTCCCTGAAAGCAATAGGAAAATAGCCCACAGCCTGGCTTTTCCCTTCCCTTTGCCTCCCTAGGAAAAGAAACTTCCACACGTTTTAAAAGAAAAGGTTATATAAAAAAAGAAAGAAAATATAAAACAATAATCTTGCATTAAGAAACTCAATACAGGCTCTTGCTTATAAGAAAATATGAAGAAACAGTCTGATTTAAAAGATAGCCCGATTAAACCAGTCCAACCAATCCACATACATGTAAATACAACCCAAAGCTCCTCATAGCCGAATTGCTTGGGGTTCCTTTGTACTCACAGATGTGTAGGAGACACTTGGAGATAAGATGCAGTTAGGAGGAAGCTTGTTAACTCACAGCCGAGAAAACAACAAAAGACACAGCCATCCACATCTATTCGTACAACCCAAAGCTCCTCATAGCCGAATTGCTTTTGGGGTTCCTTTGTACTCACAGACTTTTGGTATAATATTTGAAATAAGAAGGAGTTAGGAGGAAACCTTGTTTACTCACAGCCGAGAAAACAAAAAAGACCCCGAGTATACAAATTCCCGCCCCTGACTTTAAACAATCCAGTTCTCTGATTGGTCCTCTGGTCAGGTGTTTGGTTACCCTTTCCAGGTAAAAGAAACTTAACCCTTACCTTACCTATCTATTTATGACAGGCGCACAATCAACACACACAGCAAGTGAGGTTTAGTGCTCAGCGCAGCCTCCAGCCCACATATCTTTCTTCTCCTTCTCCCTTAGCTAGTGGTTAGAGCTGGGGAATGGGTGACAGGGCTGCTAGGGTTCTATTCCTGGCTATGGGAGGGTGTGTGGGGGTCTAGTGGTCAGAGGGGGACTCATAGGTTGTGTTCCAGATGTGGAAGGTAGTGTGGACAACTGGTTAGAGTAGGGGAACTGAGGTTCAGGGGATGTGGCTTCTAGTCAAGACTCTGCCAGCGAGTCACTGGGTGACAGCACTTTTCTGTGCTTTTGTTTCTCCAGCCATACGAATGGGAAGCAATGCTGCTTCATGAACTCTGTGAAGTGTTTTCAATTCCATGGATGAAAGGGGCATAATAATGAGCTATAGCACCAGTCTTCAAGGTGAGGCCTACACTGCAGACCTTGCAGCGGCATAACTGTACCTCAATAAGCAGCTATGCTGGCAGGAAAGTGTCTCCCGCTAACAAAGCTCTGTTCACAATGATGCTTTTGTCGGTGAAATTTATGTCAGTCGGGAGGGGTGGAGGGGGGGTTTCACACCCCTGACTGACAAGATTGCTAGTGTAGACATAACCTTAGACTTAAACCATGTGTGTTCTATTTACAGTCCCCTTCCTCCTGCTCTTTGGCAGTGATCCTGGATGCCCTGCCTGACCCATCACTCTGCAGTAAACTTCCTTTTTTAATGCAGCATCGTCCACATTGCCCACCAGGCGGAGGGTGCAGCTATAGACCCCGGTAGGTGAGCTGAGGCTGCGGCACAACACATTGTCCAAAGGACAGTACATGACCGGGACTGAGTTTCTGGTGGAGCGACCCCTCTTCAGAGCCAGGCCTCTGAGAGCCAATTACTCGCCCCTGTTTCTTCAGCTGATTTTCTAGCCTATATGTAATTTATGTAGCTTCCCATCCCCATCCCTCACAACCTCTTCATTTAGCTTCTCAGAGATTAGTAAATGCTCCTTGAGATCTAAGTATATAACCACCCACTGCATTTCCCTTGTCTATCACAGCAGCAATATTTTAGCAAACAGGAAAATCAGACCTTCCCCAAGCTAAATTGAGCTACTGACCTCATAGCACTATGCTGCATATGGGCCCAAATCCAGTCAGGGTTGCTTTCTATCTAGCTACTTATATGGTGCTTATCCTCCTAGTGACTGAGCACCTCACAGTCATTAATGGGTTTTACCACCACAACACTCCTTTGGGAAAGGATAGTATTACCCCCATTTTACAAATGTGGGATTGAGCACAGGGTAGATTAAATGATTTGCCCAAGGTCACACAGCTAGTCTGTGGCTGAGCTGGGTTTTCTTGCAGTTTCTTCCAGTGTCTTGTCCACAATAGACCTGAAGGTAACATCTCTGTTGGTACCACTTGCAGGGCTCATGGAATGATGGGCCAACCTCAGAAAGCTTAGGCAAATTTGATTCATGTTGAAAAAGTCCCTAAAATAAGGATCCTGAAGCTTTTCTGCTGTTTTTTGAGGTCTTCTCTGTAGGTCTGGCTTGACATGAGTAATCAGACATAGGTGAGGTCTTATTTTTTGGGAGGCAGGGTTAGGGAGGTAAATTGATTAGCAGGCTGCAAATAGAATGGTTATGCTAACAAAGATAGGTAAATGGTTCAGTACGTTAAAAGACAGAATACCTGTACTAGCTAAGATTAAGCAGAACATCCAGGGAACCATTTACTATGGACAAGATAACCCTGGGATGTAAGATGAGGTAAAGTGTATGTTATATATGGACAGTGCATGAACAGGGCTTCTTTGTGGTTCCCACAAACTAACCAGGCCAATCCCTAATTGTGAAATGCAATGTATAGTAAATGTATGTGAAGAAAGAGATTTTCTATGTAACACTGGATGTGCGGTGTGCCCTATTCTCACCCACTATGATTGAGTCTAATCAACTCAGTGTAGCTTTGTTGTGTGCCAGATAAAGGAACCTGATTAGTGAGACTAGAATCAAACTGAACTCTTGGGGAGCCGAGTGGGAGAAGTCTTCATGGAACCCCAATATTTCCCCGTTTCTTCCTGTCCCAGCATTCTCCTAGCTGCTCCCATTTTCCCCTGCTCCAGCATTGCCTTGCCTCTCTTGCCAGCCTGGTCTTCCCTTTATTCAGTAGCAGGGAGGAATTTTCTATGCAATCCCATCAATGACCTTAACCATGACTAATGGTGACCTCTTCCGAAGCATTCAGTGTTTAGCTTCTTTGCTAAGATCGCCAATGAGGGGGCCAGCTGCAGGAGAGGCTTCTAGTGAGGCAGACACCTCACCCTTAAGACTTGGAGTGCGACCCATGAGCAAATTTTACATTGACCACCAAACTGCCATTAAATGGTAACGTGTTCCAGTCGCTACCAACCTGAGCCACTTTCCCTGCAGCAGCAGAGCTGAAAGGCTCTGGATTTCAAACCATCCTTCGTCTCCTCCTGTGCAAAACACCTGTTTAACACAGCCACTCTTTGTCCATCCTCCATGTCTAGTTTCTCCCTACTCTTTCTAACTGAGCTGATCCCCTAGCCCTTCTGGCTCCTGACACTACTGTAGTTTTCCATTTAAAGACAAAAAGCCATTGTTACATGGAATATTCCCTGCAATCTGACAGGCACTCAATTTCTCTTTCTCTTCTAACTTTCCTGTTCAGCCTCTTCTGCTTGTTCATATGCTTCTCTTCCCTCTCCTGCCCTCCAGTCTATCAGAGTTCTTCTAAGCTGCGATCTGTTGTGACTGGGGCTGACTGACAGCGCTTCGTGCTTGACATGCGTCTCCACTATGCCGCCCAGGATCTGCATTTCAGAGCAAAGTCAGATTGTCAAGTGCCGTGTGGGAGTCTCCGAGAAAGGAGTCAAAACACCATCAAGCTGATTCTTCTCGAGAACAGTGGAAATGTCACATGGATGCCTTTGATGTCAGACAAGATTCCTGCTGCACCAGGAAAGGCTAGAGGTCATCCACCCAGTCGCTCAGTGAAACTATTCATTGGCTTCCTTGTTTTTAGTCTCTTCACACAGCCAGGGACTGAATGTGGCAGGGAGACTGACCTCCCCTTCTCTGCCCTGGAGGTGGCGCTTCCAGGTCAGAGCTGGGGATAACGAGCAGGGAGTGGAGTAGAGTAAGCATCCTCGACTGCTGCCTGAGGTATACGTGTTGTCTGGGTGTCACTCTCATGGGCTTTCAATCCAGCACCTTTCCCCAATCAACAGCAATTAACTATATTAAAATAATGCATAGACAAACAGCCACCCAGCTGGTACTCAGGGACCAGTCTTGATTCATGCCTGGCGTGCCTGGCCTGCAGGAGCAGTCACAGAAATGAGAGATGGAAGAGACCCCTTAGAGCATCCACTGCATCTCCCACGGCTAGTACAGGAAGAGACTCCCAGGCTGAGTAAATCCAGGTTTATTCCAGGACCTGTAACATCAGGGTGCAGCATCACAACAGAATGAGATTGTATGGTTGTGCTGTCTGAAACAAGCGAGAGAAGGGGGTTTAGATTAGGACGCAGGCCAGATCTTTGGGAATTTGGATTATCCTGGCAATGCTTATGATGGAGGGAAGTGACCCTAAGAAACACATTGCAGAGATCCATGATTCGCATCACTGCTCTTCACATTTGCTTTCAAGGCTACTCCAGTTCTCCCATCCTAGTCTCTCCATCCTTTCATTGTGTACAAAGCCAATAACATTTGGCTTCTATAATCTTCCTTGGGCTGCACTGGCTTCTTTGGACTCTAGTCTCAGCTGCAATACAAACAGAGCTGAGGGTGAATGGTAGGCTGCATACTCCCAGATCCAAGGCTGGGATTAAAGCTTCATCTCTATATGTCCTCCTCCTCCTCCTCTGCGCTGTATGCTCCTCTCGTTCCAGCTACTGGTTCCACCCTTATATCCCAGCTGCTCAGCATTTGAATAGGTAACTCAGTGCAGGGAGGGAGCACATGGTGGGAGGAACACTGGGGAGGAGAAAAGTGAAATCTGAGGCAGGATCTGAATCAAGGGATCGGTCACCTCTGCTCACCCCCTCAGCAGTCACTCTACCCTCAGGGATGCCATTTCTCCACTTCTTCACAAGTGCCTTTCATTTCTGCTCCTCTCACTGTGGTGAGCTTAGGTGTGAACTGGGGCAAACACATAGGACAGTCCCTGGGTGCTCCTGCAGCTATGAACCAGTTGGTACAGCTGCGGCATTCACCCTGCCAGTCACCGCCTCTCGGTTCAGTCCTGCCCAGCCTTTGGGATATTATTAGCAAGAGCATCTCTGAAGAATGGGCTCTAATGAATCCATACAGAGCTATACCTATTGAGGAGGGCTGCGGTTGGCACAGCAGACCTAGGTGAAGTAGAAACAGCTGCTGCTGCCGTCACCTGCGGCACTGAGATGTCTCCAGCCTGCCCTGCACTCCCCGCCGTCCCCCTGTGCTCCATGAGGCCATTGTGTATGCGTGTGTGGTGGTGGTGGTGGTTGGGGCCTGACATGCTTGAAGGAGAAAACTACATAGCAAAGTAATAACTTGTTCTGCATTCTCCTTCTGCAACAGATGCTGTGGAGGCCAGGATGCTGTACACGGTGTCTAGTTAGAAAAC
Source organism: Chelonoidis abingdonii (assembly GCF_003597395.2). Classification (NCBI taxonomy): domain Eukaryota; kingdom Metazoa; phylum Chordata; order Testudines; family Testudinidae; genus Chelonoidis; species Chelonoidis abingdonii. The sequence goes on from NC_133785.1 coordinate 19,213,282, forward strand.
AATCTAGCAGCTCAGTGTTGGACCTGGACCTGATCCAAGCACCCCCTCGAATGCTGGGGGTTTAGAACTGAACTGAGATTTAAACACAGCAGCTTGAGGATACCTCTCCTCTAGCCCCACGTGTTTAACTCTTCACCTGACCTATGGAGGATGGTAAGGCCTATAGAAGCATAAAGCAACACGTTTCTCTATGTGAGGAGCTGCTAGTGTCACGCTCACTCACATCCCCTCTTTTGTAGCGCTGTTGGTGTTTTGGGAGTGCTGCTGTGAGAGCAGCCCAGTCATCTCACTGTGCTTATCTAGGAGTCTCCCTCTCCCTTCTTATCATTTATGATTTCTTCCCTCCTCCTCTTACAGAAAATCACCTGTAAAATCCTCTCTGCTGGTTCCTCCTCGGACCCCAGGTGCTGCCTGGAAACCTCTTAAAGAACTAATCATCCCATTCGGATTGCACCATCCTTCACCTTCAGTCCCTGTGACAGTCCCCATTTTGCTTGTGTGTTCGGCTGTACAGCGCTGGAAACAAAATATTGTGGGCTTTTTTTTTAAGTTTCCTTCCCCAGGAGAGAGGAGAAAAGAAAGGTCATTTGTCTATCTCTCTCCCCCCGACCCAGCGCCCCATGGCATTCTCCTTTGAAGGCTTTTACCATTGAAATGGGAAAGTGGGTTAATAATGTCGCTCAGCTGGAAGGTCTCCCAACCCATCACAGTCACACTGAAGGTAAATCTAACTTGGAAGAGAAGGTATGTTCTTAACTCAGATTAGGTAACCTGCGTTAGCCAACTAGGGTTGAAATAGCAGAGAAGACACAGCAACTTAGCTTTTAACTCGGGAGAGCAGCTTGAGCTCAATCTCCGGCTGCCCTATAGGCTCGAACTCATGCTGATAATCTGGGTTAAAAGCCGAGCAGCTATGTCTTCCCTGTTACTTTAACCCAAGTTAGCTAACCCGAGTTAAGAACACCGTTTTCTGCATTGTAGACATACCCTGATTTGTTCTGCTCTGGAGCCAGAGGGTCTAACCTAACTGGCCTTGTAGCAGGTGAGGAGCTGTCACTTTCCTCGGCATGGGTTAGAAGTCAATGATGACCATACTGAAAACTGGGGATCCATTGCTGGCTCTCATCCCCTACTCACCAGCTACTTGGCACATTGGTATTTAACTTTCTCTGCCCCCTTCCTCTTTCCTGCCTCCAGTCTTATTTTTCAAGTTGTCTCCTGTAGAACAAACTCTTTGTTTGTTTATCTCCTTTCACTGAGCTTCCTGCTCCTCGCCATCATCCTCCTTCTCCTCACGTGTTTTTGTTTGCTCTCTTTCCTTCTGTCTCCCTCTCCTGGGCATCATCAGGTCTTCTGTGCAACCTCAGGTCTTCCTTCAGATCTCTTCCTTCCCCAGTTGTCCCCCTTCCTTCTGTTCTTCTCTTCCTCACTCAGGTCTTCGATGCCACTTGCCTCAGCCTCTTTGTGTCTTCTAAATTCTGATCTGTTTTGGTGGGAGTTGGACACAGATTGATGTTCTTCCTATAAGTGCGGGAGCTGCAGTAGGACTGTGTGACTGTCATGGGTAGCCAGGACCAGACTTCATTTCAGCTGAGAGCCCACTACCAAGAGGTGGAGCTGCCCCCTACGGTTGCTAACCCAAGGTGCTTCACTGCCTTCAAGGCTCTGGACTACTCTGCCTTCAAGGGTGTAGATTACTCTTGGCCCAATCCCTGTCTCCGTTTCCCTTACCAACCTTCTGCCCACATCCCAACACATCTTGTTTGTGGCATTCTTCTGCCTTCGAGGCTACTCTCTTTATCTGAATCCACTAGTTGGCCTCTATTCACTGAGGCCTTTCAGTGATAACTGGTCATGCACAGAACATTTTAAACCTATGTCTTTGTAAACAGGCAAGACCCCACACAGATGGCACACACACACTGTGTTATGCTCCCTACTCAATATCCTTCTTGGAGTTTGTGTTTATTCTTAACAAAGGTCTGAGGGAGAACTGACTTTACAGTCATGAAACTTAGCCCAAGTTCCCTCTTGAGCCAGCTGTTCTTCCCTGTAGAACCTTCTGTCCTCCTTTCTTTTTTTTGCCTTGGACATTTTATACTCTTGAGTTGGAGCTAATGAGATCCACTTGGAATCGCTGCCAGTGTGAGTCAGTAAAATAGCTCTGTACCTCTACATGGGGTCCTGAAGCTCAGCACCTGGTCACACTACCTTATAAGTCTGGAATGTGCGGTCTTTCTCATTTAGATTGTAAGGTCTACATTGGGGCATGAAACATGTCTACGTCTGTAATTTGTACAGCATCAAATACTCTGCCTATGTTCAATACGTAATGATATGACCTTGGCCTGAAAGATGCACTTCAAGAACAAGCTCCTCTCCATCTTTTAAAGGGGCAACTCCCCACTTACGCCATGCAGACACTCCATAAACCTGAAAATGTCCTAGATTTACTATGGGTCTGGCAAAATTAACCTCTTAGAAATTGGATGGAGCTGTGGGAAGGTTCCTGACTGATAATTTATCTTGGCTAAATATGATTTCCGTAGGTTGACTTGGACCTGCTACCTAGGGCCATTCCTTCAGAGACAGTAATTCCAGTGCAGGAATTAGCAGTCAATGCACCTGTTACCACAGGAGACTCCAGCTGAAAAAAAGAGAAAAAAAGAGGCACTTCAATTTAGTGCAATTATCTCATTTTTCCCAGGATAAGGATCCTTGAGATATTTATCTGATTTACAAGGGTGTTCTGTCGAGGTGGCAGGCATGAGGCCTTAAAGAGGCATTCATTAATTTCACATGAATTCAAAAAAATGAACGAGTGGGAAACAGATGCTGTGAAGAGAGACATTTCAGAGGCTGGAAAGGAAAAGAACCTCTCCCTCTCTTGCTGTTTTCACTGATGATAAATTAAACAATTTGCAGGAAATGGTGCCAGCCACAGGGAGTGTTGGATGTTGCTTCAAAGAGGTCACTAAGCAGAAATGGTGGGGGGACAGCATATTATTATTACGTATATTGCAGTAGTGCCCAAGTGCCCCCAGTTGTGGACCAGGACCCCCTTGTGCCAGGTGTTGTACAAACAGAACAAAAAGAGCGTCCCTGCTCCAAATAACTTGCAGGCTAAGTACTTCCTGCAAGTACTTTCCAAGGTGTTCTAAGTATGTATTTCTAGAGGAAGGTAAAGTAGTTGAAATACTTTCTAAGGAACTTGTTTTGCCAAGTTAAGAACTTCCTTGTGAAAATAATGGCTTTTAGATTTAGATCAGGATTCTAAAAGCCACAGGAGAAGAGAGCAGAACTGTGGGGCTTTGAGTCTGGGTGTTGTAGGAACACCAGTGATCTGTATGCTATGTATAACCTGTATGCTCAAAAAGTCTGTTACACTCCCCACCCCCCCGCCGCCGTGCCTCATGTCTCCTCTCTGTCTTTGAATACCTGTGAAGTGGCTTTCTCCGTCCCCGTCCCTCCTGGAACGCTTGTGGGATGAATGGGCTGCTTAAACAGCTGGAAGATCAGATATACCCAGGTAGACAAGGTGTCTGGGACTCTAATTAGGCAGCACTCACACGCTCAATGCCAGAGGTGGAGTGTGAGCAACCGGCGTGGCAAAGTCATCTCTAGTCGCAGGCCATGAGGAGCAGGTCCTTAAAAGGGGAAGGAGCCATGTGCTCAGGAGTGAACTCACAAGCTTGTACCTCCCGTGAAGGTCCTTTGCCCGGACCACCTGGCCAGTAGTTCACTGTGTTGCATTTCTTCCTGCCTCGGGAAGACATACCTTCATCACACTGTCCATCACTGCGCTGCCTGTGGGATACTTATCTTCAAGGCGCCTAACATCTCCAGCGCCGTGCCTGTCCTGGGAGCGTGAGTATTCGAATGTGGGTGGACATCCCCTCCCCCTTCTTTTGAGCTTAGCTATCAGTATAATAAACGCGCTGCTTTCTGCCAAACTCTAGTGGGTCATTAGTCCTCCCTAAACTTACTAGCTGGCCCAATTTTGGGTAACACTGGGCACACAGGACTTCTCATCTATTATCTGCTCATTATTATGCTGATTCACCTGGCAGAGCCGGAGGAGCAAGGCCAGAATGCCTGTCAGGCAAGAGTCTTCACTGTGTGCACAGCACCAGTTTTCTCACGGTTGGAAACTCATGGCTCGGTAATAGTGCATCGTCCTAGGGCAGTAAGGGCTTCAGTTAAAGAAGGGCAAGGGAGAGGAAGGAATGTTTTGCACAGCTCAAATAAAATTCTCCATCACTTTCAGGGAAGAAAGCAAGTTGGATAAGTTTCACCAAACACAGGGTCTCCCAACTCCAGTGACAGAAATAGACACAACTGCTGCTCAAGCCCCCGCCCCCAAGCTGAGGCCTCTGAAAAAATAATCGACCCAGTGTCCAGGAGCCTGGAGTTAAGATACTATGGCCTCTTTATGCTTTTCTTGTCGCATAAAGTGGCCTTGATGTGGACAGACTGGCTTCCTAAGAATGTCCCCTGAGCAAGAGGCCGACCTAGATGGTGTAGAGCTGGTGTAAAGGTGCCACACAAGTTCTCCTCCCATTTGCAGTGTAAGGTGTGTGCACTGGGGTGTGTGATGAAAGCAAGGGACTGGGTATGGAAAAGGGAACACGGGTGACCAGAACACACTGCACTACAGCTAGTCTCTGTTCTAACTCACACTGAGGACTGGGAAGCTGTCTGTCTGCCTTAGAATCTGAGGAGTGCCAGGGCGGCTTAAAGCTAGCTTTGCCCCTATCCTCCCGAAGCACTTGGAGAAACTGAGAATCAGGGTCCATATCTCAGTATTAAGAGCTAGCAGCTTTATTGAGTATATCCAGCCCAACCGGAGCTCCCAAGGCCACTCTAGAATCTATTAGCTCTTGTCTAAGACCTGGGATAGAGTCTATGGGGAGTTGTCTCTCATTCAGTTCACTTGAAGTCCTGGCCAGGAGAACTCTCTGGGGCATTACATCAGCCTCCCTCCACAGCTGGGTGACTAAAGTAGGATGGGGAACCCTGAGTCGCCCAAAGATCTTCAGAGAACCATCTTAGCTCCTTCCCTCAGGGGGGCCTCCAGGATTCCAGCTGTTGTTTGTGAAGTAGCAACGACTGGAGTCCATGCAGAGGTATCACATCCAAGGTTACAATCTGGCTGTTTTTATTTTCTGCTCCGAATGGGGAGACTTTGACTTCTCTAAATGTAAATGACTGCAGTTTCCTCACACTTCAGAGGAATTAAATTCACTGTGTTCGATATTGCAGGCAGACTTGTCCTGGGATCCATCTCTCTTCATTTAAGGTTAGGATGACAGAGGCCAGATCACCCTGAGGTACACCCAACGGAAGGTTTTTGATGCACCTGGCACTCTGCAGCTGAGTCGATTGATCGTTCTGCAGAAGTGGCTTTCCACAGCCCCTGTTATGCAGAGCAATTTGATATTGTAACCTTAACGACATGGCCAAGTGAAAAGTGCCTCTTACCAAGCAAATGAGCAGCTTAGGCTACCTGAGGGCATTTGGCCTGCCCTTGTAATCACAGGCATTAGAGATGGAAAGGACTTATTAGGCTGTCTAAGCTATTGTCCTGCCCCAGAAGTCTATGATGAATGCTCACATTTTGGTTGCCTTTAAAAATCCATGCCTTGCCTGCCATTTCCCTACCAAGAGCTGAGGGTTGAGTAAATACTGGGTTGTATTGTTTGTTGTACATAAAATTACTCACATCAGCCAGATGCAGAGGCTGGTTTGACACTGGTATGACTCCACTGTCTCCCATAGAATAGCTTCTGATGCATATGGGGATGGGGAGCTGGAAATCCATGATATCTAATTTCTTTTTTCACTTTCTCTTGCCCCTTGACAGAGTGGTTTGATTTTTCTTTTGGATGCACTTGTGGGGAGAGGAAGAGGGATGGACTTAGCCTAGTCCCAGTACTGGAGTCCCCTGGCACATATGGAGCCCTTAGCGATGAAAGCCCACTCTAGACGGAGGAAGACATCACACTCTTCCACCGTCAGGCCTTTCTGGGCCAGCATCTCTCAGGCAGAGTCACCTGGAGAATAAGGAGTGGGCAGGAGATACAATGACCCAGCACTTTCACCTCAGCAGCTTCTCCCAGCATTTTACAACTAATACATTTAGGGCAACGCTACAGATGTATGCCACAGCATGGCAGCTCTAGTGTATGAAGATCATCTTTGCACATGGGGTGCGTGTAAAATACAATCCGAGTAGAAAAGAAATGAAGGGTCACGCTCCATTCCATTTATAGAACTGAGTGTGGGCACAGCTCACTCTGCCAAGATAGAGCGGATGCTAGGCACACACCTGGGCACAGGATACCGGTGCGAACTGTGGTGGCAGTTTGAATCAGTCTCCACCCAGGTGACTATTATTATTTATTAATTCTCGAGCTCAGACGGCAGTTTTTGACAGTGGCCCCTGAGGCATGGGTCTAATCATAACCTCTGGGCTTTCCTTCCTTGGAGTGGGAGTGCAGGAGATTCCCGCAACCCCAGTACTTATCTTGTTGCTAACAAACACTTCCCTCTCACTCTAGAAAGGGTTGACCCCTTTCCTGGGGACCCGCCTCAGTTCTCTCTCTCCTCAGGCCTCTTGACTTCTGCCAACATCTCTTCTTAGGGCTAACCGGGAATCTCAGCTTGCTTCGGCTGTGGCCACCAGATGGCAGACGAACAGGATATGTTGTCCAGTCCCATCCTTACCTTCAGTTTGCTCAGAGCAAAATGACAGGACCTGAATATCCTGCTGGTGTAGCAAAGTAAACGTAACATTTATGTGCCCCCTTCATCCTGCTGGCATTCATCTGAGGCCTGTGTGCTTCTGGAGGGACTTGTCATCGGTTATCCCTTCATACGAGGATGATGCCTGCCAGAGGGAAATGTCATTGAGGAGACTTAAGATGGCTGAGGAGTCCAATTCATGCTTTACAGGTTTTTCCACATACGTAACAGGTGGTTGCTTGCAGAGAGCACAACTGCTGGCTGGGATGCTCTGCCCTTTCCTTCCTCCTCTGCTGTTTCTCAGCTTCTCGAGCAAGGTGATTCTCTTCAAAACGGGCTGAGACGATGTACAATGCAATGCCATTGCAGTCTATTGCAACCCAGCTCTTCACAATTCATAGGGTCAATGCCGCCCTTCTTATGATGTACTCTCAAGGTGTCGTTGTAGTTTCCTCTGTCTCCCATGGGTCCTCTTACTGTGACTAAGTTGAGAAAAGAAGACATGCTTTGGAAGATGAATATCAGCCATCTGCACACAATGAACAACCCAGGGAAGTTGATGTTTCATAAGGCTCCAGGTACTGGCTATGTAAAGTCATGGTGCCGCATCAGTCATGGGTTTAAGGCTTCAAAAAGGTGTTTTCTAATCTCATTTGGTGGAAATCAGATGCACTTTGTCACTGTGCACAGCACCACCATCCTTTCTGTCACTCCAACTTTTGATGCCTCTCTCTCTCTTGCCAAGTCCAAATCCTGCTGCTTCTTCCTCCATGACATCCCGAAGAGCTAACCTTTTTCTCATTGCCTCTTTAGGTAAAACCATTCTCTGGGTCCTCTCCAGCTGACATCCTGACTACTGCAGCCTCCTCCTCTCTGGCCCCCACAGCCAGACCTTCTTTCAGGCCATGCAAAACATAACTGCTATGAGCATTCTCCTTGCCTGTCCCTGTGATCACCACACCCACATCGCTTCACTGGCTCCCTGTTTCCCCTTCCATCACATTTAAGCCTCTTGTCCTCCCCTTTAAGCCCCTTCACAGCTGTGCCCTTGATTGCTCAGCCGCCATTGTCTCATTGCATCACTCCTTTCTCCTGTGCATTGCTAATAATGCCAGGGTGCAATGGCCATTTCTCAGTTTTTCCCACCAATATCTCTTTTTTCCCACCCTGAACCAATCCTTAAACCTACCACCCTCTCCTCCTCTCTAAGATACCAGTTACTGTTGTCTATGATGTGGAAGAGTTGAAGAAGGCCGATATATATTAATTTATAGGCTAAAGCAAACTTGGAAAGAACTTGGAACCATCAAGATGTGCATCTTGTAATCACAGGATCTTCCTACTGTCCCCTCCATTCTCCTGCCCTCTTCCCTGCTATTGTTTGTTACACTCACTTCTGTGGAATTAGTCCTTGCGTATGTTTGACAGCACCCAGCACAACAGGATCCTAAACTGGATTGGGACTGTTGGGTGCTAATAATAAAATGGCATGCAGGAAATGCTGGGATGCTGAGCACCAGAGGTGCCAGGGCAACTGTGCAGCCTTTCAATCCTGTTGTGACTTCATCTCCTGTGGCAAGAAGGAACTCCCTCATTCCCACTCACCTGCCCACCAGTCCCATCTTATTCCATCTCCCCTCAGTGTCATCCACACTGCCCCCTTCTGTCCTTCTTCACTTTGTGTGGTATCGCTCACTCAGTGCAAGGGAATTGATCTATGCCCAGTGGGTCTGCCAAGTGGAGAAGTCACTCAGGAGGCAAATGTAGGGGAAGAAGTCAGCTGGTGAGCATCATCTCATAGATTCATGGTTTTTAAGGCCACAAGAGACCATTCTGATCATCCAGTCTGACCTCCTGCATAGCACAGACCATAGAATTACACCCAGAATTATATTCCAGCATCAAGCCCATAACTTGTGGTTGAGCTAGCCTAGAGCGTACCATGTAGAATGCCATCTCATCCTGATTTAAAGGCTTCAAGTGACAGGGAATCCATTACATCCCTAGGTATGTGATTCTAATGGTAAATTATCCTCACTTAAAAATTTGAACCTGATTTCTAAAGTGATCTTGTCCAGTTTGTTTCACAGCCATTGGATCTTGTTATATCTGTGTCTGCTAAATTGAAGAGCAGTCAGAAATCTTCTCCCTGGGTAGGTACTTATAGACCACAATCAAGTCACCTCTTAACCTTCTTCTTCTTCAGTCTCTCACTATAGTGCAGGTTTTCCAGACCTCAGATCATTTCTGCAGCTCTTTTCTGAAGCCTGTCCAATTTTGTCAACATCCATTTCAAGTATGCATACCAGAATGGGACACACCATCTCAGTGATTATCTCACTAATGCTGTACGCAGTGGTAATATCAGAGGCAATTGGAAAAAGTTAGTCAAAACATGTTTTCATTGGAATTTGCCGATTTGTTGAACTCAAAATGGTTTGTGGAGATGTTTTGGTTTTGGCAAAGTCGCTCCAGAAACCAGGCAGGGTTCTACCAGCTCTCAAGCTCTGCATCCCCAGGGCAGCCACCCAGGCAGACTGCCCTGGAGTCAGGGCTCCATTCCCTTTCATGGAGAATTTCAAAATTTGGGGGTTTTGTTCTGAATTGGAACAAAACCAAATGTCAAAATATTGAAATGATTCACAAACTGGAATACATTTCTCCACCCAGCTCTTGTATATCACCTTCTTACTCCGACTTGATATTCCTCTGCCTATACAACCAAAGACTTCATCTGCCATGTTAGCCACAGCATCACACCGGGAGCAGACATTCAGTTGATTATCCAGCGTGACTCCTAACCCCTTTTGGAGTCACTGCAGTCTATACAGTTCCCTGTCCTGCAAGTGAGACTTCCATTCTTTGTGCCTAGATGTCTGAACTTGTATTTGGCCTCATTTCTCTCTACTTTCTTTCCTCCTCAACTAGTTCCCTCCTCGTCATTCTTCACTCCTCATTCATTTGCTTTCTCTGACACTTTGCACTTCCCCTCTAATGCTGCAGAAAGGACCTAAACTCCAGAGATGCTGCTGTTGTGCCTTGAAGGCTAGTTAATTTTCAGAGTTTCATTAGCTTTTGGGGCTTAATGCTCCTAGTGGTAGTAAATACCCACCAGGTGTTCAAAAGTAAGGAAGGAAAAGGAGGAGCTTTACTGGGCTCTAGCCAAACACTGTCAGGTTAAAATGGAGACGAGAGAGAAGGAAGGGGGAGGGAGGAAGATGGGAAGAGAAAGAAAGAAAGGGAGTCAGAGTCAGGGAGAAGGGAAGTGGAGAAGGGAAGCGGCGAAGGAGGGAGGGAAGTTCAAAGAGAGGAAATGCTGTAGCTTAACTCAGCTCTTGAAGTCACCTGGGGGAGTTATTGACTAAGGGGTCACTGACCCATGTGAGTAAATTTCTGTAATAAACTGGAGAAAGTACTGGCAGGCCCCAGTGATTTAGTTTAGAAATTGCTGTAGCTGAACTCCCCTCAAATACAATTCAGCAGGACTGTTAGTAAGCGCAAAGCCCTTGCCAGCCTCAGTATGGATTACTTTCCCTTGTCCCTTAAGTTCATCTCTTTACAGCATGGTTATGTTCTCATAAATTTGTTGCAGCGGTCTTACGAGCAGCTGGCCTATCAGAAAGGATTTGTGTCCGCTGGAAAAGCTCTGTTTGACAACGTGGCCCTGTAAGTCCCCTCAGCGGCTGTATTGTTACATGGAATAATAGCTTCTTTGAGGGCCAGCAAACCCCAATGTCAAGGATCTAATTGAAGCACCAATCCTAACCCACAGTGCACATGCGCACACACACACACACACACACTCTCCCCCAGTATATCATTGTCTGCTGCTATTCCACTGGATGCTGCCCTCCCCTATAATAAACAAACAGTAGGACTTTGATAAAGTTTAGGCAACCTTTATCAAAGAGGAGAGATTCTTGAAGGCGTAAATGGCAGTTAGGCTCCTGACTCACGTGGAAGGTCAATATATGCCATGTTGTTGCCATGTCAGTCCCAGGCTATTAGAGAGACAAGGAGGGTGCAGTAATACCTGTTACTGGACCAAGTTCTGTTGGTGAGAGACAAGCTTTTGAACACAGAGCTCTTCTGCAGGTCTGGGAAAGGTATTCACAGTGTCACAAAGCCAAACAGATAATTTAGCATAAGTAGTTAGTACATATTCTATGGGACCATTCAAGGTGAAGTGACCCATTAACACCCCTGTAGTCATAGGACAAAAAGCGGGTTATTACAACAATCTAACCCACTAACCCCCCTTTTTGTCCTATGACACAGGACTGCAGGGGTCCTCTCTAAGTGCAGGTGATAGAACCCTGTATAAAGATGCTGTGTAATTTCTGCTGACTCGATGCCAACTCTGCCCACATATCTACACCAGCGACACCATCACAGGATCTAACCAGATCAGCTACAACATCACTGGTTCATTCACCTGCACGTCCACCAATGTTATATACGCCATCATGTGCCAGCAATGCCCCTCTGCTATGTACATCGGCAAACTGGACAGTCCCTACGTAAAAGGATAAACGGACACAAGTCAGATATTAGGAATGGCAATATACAAAAACCTGTAGGAGAACATTTCAACCTTCCTGGCCACACAATAGCAGATTCAAAGGTAGCCATCTTATAGCAAAAAAAAACATCAGGACCAGATTTCAAAGAGAAACTGCTGAGCTTCAGTCATCTGCAAATTTGACACCATCAGCTCAGGATTAAACAAAGACTGTGAATGGCTTGCCAACTACAGAACCAGTTTCTCCTCCCTTGGTTTTCATACCTCAACTGCTAGAACAGGGCCTCATCCTCCCTGACTGAACTAACCTTGCTATCTCCAGACTGATTCTTGCCTGCATATTTATACCTGCCTCTGGAAATTTCCTTTACATGTGTCTGACGAAGTGAGCATTCACCCATGAAAGCTTATGCTCCAATACATCTGTTAGTCTTTAAGGTGCCACAGGACTCATTGTTGCTTTCTGCTGACTCATGTTAGCTGGTGGATCTTGTTAGTTCCAACCAGTATACAAGGAGATTTGGTGTGACTCCTTGAGGCAGAGGGAACTAGGGGGAGGGGGCAGATGTGGTCCTTTGAGAAGCTATAGGAATGGCCAAACCTGGGGGGAAAGCTTATGGTATGATGTATGTGTTATTATTGTGTGTTTGAATTAGTAATAGTGGCAAGTCCCAGAAAGGGGGTAAATTTGGGCTCTACACAGTGTGTATATTTTCTTTAGAGCAGAGTGGGAACTGAACCTGCTTACATACATATGCACATGCATAGGGATTTACATCTCCACTCATGGCCACGTGGCCACCCTATATATATCTTGAAATCTGCTCATGTATACCCTGTATATACAAATATACAGTCCCAGATACACCCACATCTATCCATACTCCACGTTCACAGTTTCCCTTCCCAGCTGCTTGAACATCAGTCTCTCACTTTATCTAAACAAGCCCAAATCTACAGCGGTTGCTGTTAAAAAGATGAACAGTTGCCACAGTGTGGTGTCTGAGATGCTGAGATACTCTGTCTATAATATATGGTATCTGCAAGACAGCTGTTAGTAGCTGTTGACTTCGTAAAGGCAATCACTTGTTCTGCATCCCATACACTGAGTATGTGAGCATCTCCACTTCATTACTGCTTGATACCCACTGTCATCATTTACGCTTATGCAGTATGGGTGTCAGACACAATCACTGGGGCAAATGAGTTAAGAATTCTCATCTGGTATCACTTTACGCCCACTTTGCATAGGCGTAAATGACAACACAATGTGTAGGGCAGTGGGGAGTCAGGCGCCTCGAGGCAATTGGACCAGTCCTGTAAGTATGACTCAGCCTGTCTGACATCAGGAATCATAACATTCAAAAACCAGTGGGAGAACACTTCAACCTCTCTAACCACTCAGACTTGAAGGTGGCAATTTTGCAACAAAAAAACTTCAAAAACAGACTCCAAAGAGAGACTGCTGAACTCGAATTAATATGCAAATTAGATACAATTAACTCAGGCTTAAACAGAGACTGGAGGGTATGGCTACACTCACACTTTACAGTGCTGCAACTTTCGCGCTCAGGGGTGTGAAAAAACCCCCCCCCCCCGAGCGCTGCAAGATACAGCGCTGTAAAGCGTCAGTGTAATCAGGGCGGCAGAGCTGGGAGCGCGGCTCCCAGCGCTGCACGCTAAACCCGTAGAGGATGTGGTTTACGTGCAGCGCTGGGAGAGCTGCCGCTCCAACCACACTCACACTTCAAAGCCGCGGCAGCGCTTTGAAATTCCAAGTGTAGCCATACCCTGGGAATGGTTGGGTCATTACACTAATTGAATCTATTTCCCTATGTTAAGTTCTCCTCACACCTTCTATGGGTCATCTTAATTATCACTTCAAAAGTTTTCTTTCTCCTGCTCATGATGTTAGGCCTGAATAAAGATATAGCACACAAAACCAGGTATGTCAGCCTGACTTAAGTCAGGCTAATAGAGGTTTCTGGGAAATCTTTGAGTGGAAAAATTCTGAGAAGCAGCATGTCTCACAAAGAGCTGGAAAAAAGTGAGGTAAGGGAGGAGCTGCATTCCTGGAATAGTACCAACTGTGCTGTGTTAGGGACAGTTCCTTTCAAGAACTGATAAGAAACCCCAGCATCCCAGCCTCCCTGTTTTCACTCCTTGGTTCTGTTTTCTGTCTGTTTTTAACTCCCTTACATTTCTAACTTCTGGTGCTAGTTAAGATATTATTAATCACCTAATGCTGTAAAACATGTATACTAAAGGTGTCTGGTTTCTAGTTGTTAGAAGAAGGGGGTGGGTTGCTCAAGTAAATAATCTATGACGCTATGGAACTGTCTATATAGGCTTATACTAAGACGTAAAGAGGAAGCTGATTCTCTCTGGAGAGGAACTGCTCTTTACTGTGTGCACTCTTCAATAAAGAGCTTTTGATCGGACCTTGCTGGTGTTGCCTGTCTCTCTCATGGTCAGACAACGAACCTCGCCGTCTGGGTACGAGTCCCCGACAATGATACCTCATCTCAATTGATTAGACTCTTCCTGTTGGTATGCATACTTCCACCTTTTCATATTCTCTGTATGTATAAATATCTCCTGTCTGTGTGTTCCATTCTATGCATCCGAAGAAGTGAGCTGTAGCTCATGAAAGCTCATGCTGAAATAAATTTGTTAGTCTCTAAGGTGCCACAAGTACTCCTGTTCTTTTTGCTGACTCAGCCTGTTTGGAAGCATTGCAGGATTAAGCCTTAAGCAAAGGAAGGAAGGACCCTTTCCTAACCGAATATCTTGCAGGGGAGGCCAGGTGCATTCCAATAAAGATAGCATATTTGCGGAGAGCTTCGAGCCCTGGGTATCTGGACCCTATTGAATCTAGTCATCATTTCCACCTTTCTGTTCTGCTCCCAGGGAACTGGCTTTTATTCATTAGCTGCACACTGTGCCTTAAAAATAAAATAAAATAAAATAACAATCCAAAAGAACATTACATTCTTTGTTGTTTGATCTTTGAGGAGTGTTGAGGAAATCTCTTTAGGGCTCTGCCTCCCCCAGTAGTGCTACTAAGGAGATTATAGGCCTAGTGTTTTCACAGGCAAACACCAGGCCTCTGGGCCTAGCACACTAATCCAGACAAAGGATAACAGAGGCCTAATTAATTCTCATGTCTCAGAATCTGATAACAGCACTGTACACAGCTGAGTCCGTAAGGACTTAATGAGTTTAATCGACTGCGCTTCATGATTTTATTTGAAACCTTGTGCCACAAATTAAACTATTAAAAATGCACTTGAACTTGATTGGCAGCTCTAAGCCTGACAAAGTCTATTTAATCCCTGAGTCAGAAAGTAGGGCTGCCACACAACTTCTCTTATATTCCGAAGTGAGGCAGGACACGGAGGGAAGGCAGGAAGCTGAGGTTTCGGGAGAGGCCTTTGGCTGGTGGTGAGAAGGAGCTAGGTTTGAGAGACAGCAGGGCTTTGGAGGACATCTAAATACGGGACTGGGAACAGGAAATGTGTAAACAATGAGGAGCGCTCTTTAGGGTGATTCGAGGGCAGGCGGTGTTTGTAACTAGGGTATGACATTGAACCAAAGAAAATATAGGTTGAACATTCAGGGAACAATTTGCCAATGAGATGGTCCCCTGGCAAGGTCCCAGGGAAAGGTGGAGGGGGCTGCAGTCTTTCGGAAGTTGTGGAGGACAGAGAGAGAGCCTTAGCTGGGCTTTAGCCGAACCCAGGTGAAGAGTTAGGCTCATGCAATGGGTGAAGAGTTGAGTCTAAGTTTATTTTCCATTGAAGTGTTTTGCCTGTCCCTGCTCTCTCGGGTGTGTAGAGTGGCTCTTTGGGAAATTCAGCTGCCAGATTAGCTAAACTAATTAACATCTCGCTCCTGTGGGCAGCTGAACTCACAGAGCTTTCCAACCACTCAGTGCAATTTCAAGGAAGGGGAAATAGTGGCAAAAGTGTGAGGTGTGCAAATGGATTCTACTAACAATCCTGGTGAAAGACAGGAGAAAGTTCCTACATAAATGCATGCAGACACGCATGTCTGAACAGTTTTGCAGACATGTATAGTCATACTTCCTCTATCAGAACCATCCATACTCATAGATACACACTGAAAAGTGTTCACTTGCCCACATGCAGACTCTTGTGCATACACAGATAAATACACCCTCATATACATGCACATTAAATCACTCTCACGGTCATGCACCCTCTCATGTAAACACACATGAATAAATGCATGTATACATTGATCCTGCTCAGAATAGGGCATTGGCTAGTGAGCAAAATAGCACAGAACTTGCTATAGAAAGTCTCATACCCGTCCTCTGATATGAAGTCACTTGCATGAGATTTTAAAAAATCATAAACCTATTTGCAAATAATAATCATGATGACTGGAGTATCCTTTATGAAATGACAGGTCTCTTATCCCTCTTAACGTGCATACAGAAGCCACCATTAACACTATTAAGAGTTAGGAAACTGTGTAGAAGTGGGAATAGGCCCCAGCTTTGTCTTCACTGCAAAAAAAAGGTGTTATTTTAACCTATATTCCTGCTTGTGGTTGATCTCACGTAGCTACCTTACAGTAAGAACCGCTGTGCCTTTCCTCCCTAGGCATTTACAGTGGGATAGCTTACATGTATTAGTTATCCCATGGTAAAACACACACTGTTTTGATGGTGAGAATAAAGCGTCCCTCCACTGATTAGCAGAAGTGGGAGCATAGCCACCATAGTGAAACAGATCAATGGCTTATGTAACTGGGTGTCCTGGTTCAAACACTAACGAGTGCTGGATGCATCAGTGAAAAGAGAATCCTTCCTCCATAGTACTTCTAATGGTGCAACACTGGACCTGACCAGAAAAATTCAGGTGCTGAAAGAAGTGGTGTTGATTATTCAGTTAGTGAGATTCCTCCTTCTGCGTCAGGGTAGAACAGAATGAGGGGAGCTTTCAGCTGAGATGAAACTCAGGGCTTCTTCCCGCTTGTCATTCAAAACTCTGGCACTTTTTTTGCAAGATTACAGTTGTTAGCTGCAGTGTTATGTACAAATTCCAAACTTGGCTGGTTATTTTATGCTTCCCTAAGTTTTCCCTGTAGTTTCAAATGGATGTGGCTTTCTTCAGTGCTTCCTGTCCTAAAATGTTATATAATGTTGCAGTTCAATGTTAAACAGTCACGTGCTTCCTCGGCAGTGGTTGCAATTTTATTTTTGATTGAAAAAAAATAACATGAGAAATGGTCCCTGAATATGTTGTCAGAAAAGTGCTTGACGAATCTGTGTGGAGGAAAGCTGCTAGACAAAGGCAAGATATTGCTTGTAGATTGCAGAAGTCAAGTCCATGAAATATACTTGGTGCTTGAATTAAACTGCACAAGGTCTCTGAATCCTTCACTTAATCTTGACACATTGGGGCATTAGGTTATAACAAAATTCCCTGAATAGTGGCCACATAAGTGGCTGTCCTTAAACCATGTGGTTTGGTAATACTCTAGTATGGAAGGCAGAAGTAGCCATTAATTCGATGTTCATATGGCTCATATAACATTGTAATGGAATTATTACATGTTATTGGTGCCCTGTCAAATCAGATAAACTCACCTGACCTTCTAGATTTTGTCATGCACACAGCAGACTGGGAGATGATGTCTGAGAGCAGTAGGACTGGCATAATACCACCTTCTAGCACCGGAGAGCTGCAGAGATCAGAGGGAGGGAGGCATGGTGGAGCAGCAGCTCAGCATGGGAACATACTGTGTGGCCAGCTCTATGCACATGGCCAAATATTTACCCTTGGTTTCAATATTGACTTCTTTTCTCCCCCAAGATAAATAATTGAGCATGGGGCCTTGAAAGGCTAATTTTCCGTTTGCTCAATGTTTCAGGACTCTCAGCTCATGAAAATCCGACCTGCTGGTTGCTGGCTTATTCAAATCCAAGTGCCATGTTTTCCCCCTTGAAAGTCCATAAAATAAAATGTTCTCTGTATGCGGCTTTTAGGTGTGTTGTTAATGCCACCAGGATCAGCACCCTCAGGATGCCTTCGGCTCAGGTTGTCTCAGCCCATTCAGGCCTATCATCCAGTAGCCATTCCATGAGGCTGGTTCTGAACTTAGGGAGGGAGGAAATGGGGAGGGAAGGGCCCTGTTGTTTGCCATACAACTTGTGAAACAGTCACCTCCTTTTCCATGCATGACAGGAATTGCTATTCTGTCAAAAAAAAAAAGGGGGGGGGGGCAGGGAGGCGTGTACTGGAACTAGGAACCTTCTCCACCAAGTCAAAGTACATGGGTAGAAATAGGCCAGAGACAGTTTTTAAAAGAAGGCTGCTTTCTAAGCAAGGGGACATTCCATCACAATGTATAACTCGACCAGGCCGTAGAAAAGAAAAGGCAGGTGAGACTCTGCCTTACCTATGGACACTGAATAGAACCACAACTCACAGACAGGGTGAGAGGAGACCAAAGGGGTTGCATTCAGGGCTGCTTGTTGTTCTCCATAGATCTGCAAGTCTCTTGTGCTTTTTTAAAATGAGTTAAGTGTTTGTCATTAAGAAATTCTCTTGCTTTGCCTGTATGCCTTGCTTTACTGCCATGTTGTCCCTGAAGGGTCCCGGAGCTTCAGCAGCCAGGTGGATTCTGGGAGAACGTGTCTAAGCAACTAGGGGCTTAGAAGGCTGTGTCACTGGTTCTGGGGTCTAGATAGCTAGACTGCAGGGTTTCACTGTCCAAGAAGGGTGTTGGACATGGGGTCTGCCCCTGGGAGTGTGCTTTGGAGACACAGAACTAGAAAACAGAGCTAGGAACAATGACCAGTCACTACCCAGACCCAGGGGGCTTGGAAGCGGGTTTGGGTCCATTTACAACAGACTGGTGTCCACAGAGAGGGTCAGGTTGTGACATAAAACTGACCTCCGATACCCAGTTCTGGTAGGAGAACATCTTCCCTTATCTTCTCAGTGCAGACCTTGCTGTGCTCTGAAGGACTTTCCAGAAAGCTCCCCAGTTGTTCAGATACTATCCTCACCTCCTGCAATGATTACTGCTCTTGTCTCACCACTTCAGAGTCTCTTGTTAACTCCCTCCCCAGCCCTGTTTTAAAGGCCTCCTGAAGTCAGATTGCTTAAATCTCTCTCAAGCAAATAGTCCCTGCACCTGTTAGCACTGAGCACGCTCACCCTGGGAATGGCGTATCAGGGTGATGGGAGTGCGATCACACCCCCCGGCAATCACATTTTCACCTGCTCAGGTGTAGCACAGCTATGACTTGCTGGTAATTACATGCCAATAACTGATGTGAAGCTCCCACTTTCAAAGCCAGCTGTTTAGCTCTGTAGTCCTGTTGTGTGATCTCTCATTTGGAGTTTGCCTCCATATCTTTCTACAGTTTCTATGAGCACAGTCTAACTGGAGTCCCCTTCCTCAGCTGGCTTCTCTCCTTTCAAAGGACCAAGCCCCATAGTCCTTACTTGATCCTTAAGTAAAAGTCAATGGGAGTCTTGACAGGTGAACCTCCAAAGGTTTGAGGACAAACATGCAAGAGTGTTGATGTATATCCTAACAATCCAGACCTCCTAAGCTGGAGGCCTAGTCAGAACAACACTCTCATGAGATTCCCAGTACTTGAGTACTGGGCTGGAAATATTACAAGAATAGTATCTCTCGTGACAATTCAGGCCCTGGCCAGAATCATGAAGCGGAGAGGCAGTAACAGAAATGAAAAGCAATTTAGGTTTTGGGGGTTATTTTTAGGAAGGACAATGGAATGTGTTTGAACCTGGGACTCAGTTTGATTTGGGGTGAAGGTTCAGCTCAGCTCTTATTTAGTTCTGACTCATTTGGCCTATCCTAGTTAAAACACAAACATGAGAACAGATCGGGCTAGGGAACTGGACAGCGCAGGGCAGTGAGAATAGGAGAGGAAAGTCTGGTGTGTGAAAGACGAGGATGGTTCATGATTCCCTGAAAGACTCATTGTCAAGTGCATACAGGTAACTAGTCCCACCCTGGTTCCTGAAAGGGTGCCAGTTGTGCATTTCGTACCTTAATGTAGGTAAGGGTGGTGGTGAGAGAGCACATCCACAGTTACCTGAATTGGTGTCTAGTTGCAAAATCCTCTAACATTTGAGAGTATTTGAATAAAGGGTTTTGGTTTGGCCCCTCAACACTGCAAGTAGACACCTGAGGCTGGTCTGTGCCCCCTGATTCATTCTTGGAGGGGTCAGGCTAAGGGTCTGTTTAATTCTGGTGTGGACGGCTGGGCTTGGGATGCAGCCTCAACTCTGGGACCCTCCCACCTTGCAGGGTCCTAGAGCCTGAGCCCAAATGTCTACATCACAGTTAAACAGCAGCTTAGCCTGAACCCGAGTCAGCCAGCTGTGGGTTTTTAATTGCAGCATAGGCATGCCCTCAGAGACAGGAGCAGCTGGAAAATTCTCATCCCAATCCGTGCTCAGATTCCTAACCTCCTTAAAGTCCCAGGATGTTTCATTCTGGGATTTTAGTTCAGACTTTTCCCTTATAACTCACCTGGTATACTCTGCTTCCACGATTTAACACTTTAATTCATGCTGAACATGCTTCAACACCCTTATAATTTAAGCAGTTCCCATCAAATAGGCACTCACTCCTATAACACCCTACCTCCTGGAGTGCACTTAATGCAGCCTCACAGCTTTTGTACTGGGATGGGGTGATTGACATTGCTTTGTGTGTCTTGATAATGGAGAAATAAACCGTTTATAGAGAACAAATTCACATCAGTGTCCCCCCAGTGAGCTAATCTTGAAAACTGTCTTTTTCCAAGCTTATATATATATAAACCAGCCAGAGGCAGCTGCAGTGCCCTCAGAACGAATAGCACAGTGCAGTCAAGGATGCAGGCTCTCCTAAGGTGCACCAATGCAGATCTGTGAGGTGCAGTACATGGAGCTGCTGAACCTAGGACTGGTAGTGGGCATTGGCTGGGATCAACCATACCCCAAAGCCCAACCGATGGGTGCTACAAACCAGGTGCTACAAACCAGGATTCTGACTTAAGAGGTTAAAAAGGCATCCTTGAGCCTACTTAAACAAATATACAAGGGTTCCCTACGCCAGGGCTTAAGATGGAAGCTCAGAGGCTCTGTCAATCCAAGTTTGGGAGAAAGGGGATATTAGTACAACTACTACTCCTTACCCCACGTCTGGTTCTTCTTGCCCTCCCCCCCCCAGCACCTTCTTTTGATAGTGTGCAGGGGGAAATCAGAGAATCCCTGCAGCTGTGCTAGCCCTGCTATGCAGCCACTCCCAGCACCTAGTCCTTGCAGGTGCTTTGGAGAGTGAGGACAAACCGCCAGCGTGGCCAAGTGTGGACAGGACTTATCCACCCAGCGCAAGTACAATGTGCTGTTCTTCCCTTGTCCGGCAGAGCAATAGTTAAAGCTGCTGAGCAGCTGAACTGATAGCACTCGTAAGAGGAAGGGATGCTGCAAAGGGCCGTATAATGTGGGATTTTCCTCCTCTTTTCTTTTAGAAAAACCTGTAAATGAAATTGTAGAAAAACAGGAAAAAATTAGCTTTTTACCGTTGGCTTTACACACTGGGCTTCTTTTCATATAGGCGAGCAGGACCACTCAGCCTTATTCCCAACTCTGCCACCACTTGGTGCTATGCAAATAATTAATAATAATAATCAGATCCCTGCTTCAGGGACACACATCTTTATGGCCTGGGATTGGCGTGAGTTCTCTCCTAGCCTCAACATCCATAGCGCTGCATTACTGTTAAAATTGAGGCAGTCTCTGCCCGGTGCTGTGAGTCTGTTGGGACTAAGCAGAGTTGCGGTAGGTCAGAGGAAGTCTTGCCTAGTGGTTGGGGCACTAGCCTGGGACTCAGGAGTTCTTGGTTTAATTGCCTGCTCTGCTGACTTCCTTTGTGGCCTTGGGCAAGTCATGTAGGCTTGGTCTATACTTGAAAGTTATATTGGCATAGCTACATCGGTTCATACCCCTGACTGATCTAGTCAGTGACATAACTCCCACTGTAAGTGCTGCTGTGTTGATGGAAGAATGCTTCTGTTGACATAGCTAACATTATTTGGGGAGCAGGTTTTCCTACACCAACAGAAAAACCCCTTCGGTCAGGTAGGCTGAGTCTATGCTATAGGGTTATGCAGGCATAGTCTTCATAGTGTAGACATGCCCCTGTCTCTCTGTATATCAGTTCCCCATCTGTACAATGGGGTCAATAGCCCGACAGGGGTGTTGTGAGGATAAATGTATTAAAGACTGTGAGACACTCAGATATTATGGTAATAAGGGCCATGTAAAAAGCGAAGGTGGATAGCTATTGGGTAAGAGGGTTGCTGGAAGTAGGTGTGTGTAGTAGGAAGTGGTGCTTCCTAACGAATGCATATCCTACCATGGCACTGGGGCCGATTGTGACTACTCATGTTGTTAAAGATGGCCTGACACTTTACAAAAGAGTCAGACTTCAGTGCCGGTCATTACAGCTTGCTTTCCTAATTCTCTACAGTTTCAACTGCATGTAGTACTATTCACTCCCCACCCTAAGTCGTTGTGTAGTGTTGCTGTGGGCCAACTGACAACTGGTTCACTTCACCACAGAGGTAGCTGCATTCAGTGGTCTGTGCTCTGGTCAGTGGTCAGTGGTCAGTGTTCTGGTTCTGCAGGGTTTGTGTAGCATATCAGTTTATGTTTGTAAAGAGCTTTGGAATGAACGGGGCTCGGCCCTTATCATTAGAGATGAGGCTGAGGTGCAGAGCTCAGGGGTGTCCTGGTTTTTGATCAACAGCTCTTTGTTCCAGTTTATCTCTAAATCTTAATCCTAATTATTAAGGGAACTATTATTTGATTGTATTAGTTTTCTTGTTTGCCTTTGCCTGAAGCATCAAGTGCAACTGCTGCTTCTGGCGGTGGGATATTGGATCATGACTCTCTTTGTCAGGGGCACGTGTGATGGTTCTTATTCCAACAGCCCAAGCATAGGGAAGCCAGGTATCTCTGGTAGGCTAACAGAGTTAGAGCACAATAACAGAGGCAGCCAAGTTCATTTCTATTTCTTTGGTCTAAACACTGAGTGTTGAGTATTTTCAAGCTACCTGGTGGAGCCCATGACTGCATTAAACAGGCCCATATGAGCGCAAAGCCCATCTGCTGTTCTCTCCAGTTCTGATGTGTCCCTTCTTCTATATAGTTTAATCAGGGAGTCCCGTGTTCAAGGGACTTCTCTGTTATCCCCATAATCCTCCTTTAACTGCAGCAGCGGAGGGAACCGATTTGTGCTGGGATGCACAGTCACAGAAGGCTGGGGGAAGGTGTGGGATTAATGAAGGAGATTTGTTCATACAAACCTTTATGAAAAAGGAAATGGAGGTTTTGCAGGACGTGCGAGCGCAATGGGCAGATTAGCCATAGACTTTCCTTGGCAGGGCTTGAAGCTCATATTCAGAAGAGAGCAACTGGCTCTTAGTAAATAGAAATGATGTGTGTTTGATATTAAAGAGGGATACTGCCACTGGGGGAAGCTTTATATCCTCCTGCCTCTTACCTGGATCAGCCAGGAATTCCCTTGCCACTTCTGCTGCTCATCAGAGATGTGGGAATTGGGTGAGGGTTGTTTTTCCACATGGATAATTTCTCCCTTCATGGTTTGCCTCCTTCCTCTCCTTTGATGCTTCACAGAGGTCATAGTGCCATTAAAATCATCTCCATGGCAACAGCTATGGAGGATAATGATCTAATGGTTAGAACAGAGGCAAGGAGTCAGGACACCTGGGTTCTATTTCCGATTCTGCCTCTGACGCCGTGTGATCTTGGGCAAGTTGCTTAACTTCTCTGGGCCTGAGCTGCCGTCTCTGCAAAGCACATAGACATCTGAGGCTGAAAGGCACAGTGGGCTTGACCCAGGGCCTGCTGTAGTCAGCGGAAAGACTCCCGTTGACTTCCATGGGCTTTAAATCAGGCAATAGATGTGTAAACTATGATTGATAAGGGGCATTGGCAGAGAAGAGTCTGGACTGTGCTGCATTCACAGAACAGAGTAGGGGCCCAGGGCTGGAGGGGTCTGCACAGATCAGGCAGGTGGTGCATTGGCATAGTTATAGAGCGTGTGTGTAGGGGAACCCAGGACAGGAATAATAGACTGGGGTGTAGGTGAGGCGCCTTCAGAGATGTGCGTTAATCATGCATCAGTGCATTCATCCCCTGCTCCCTTTTTACAATTTGGTATCTGCTGGCTCCATACCTGAATAGTGGCTGTCCCTGCGAAAGGGGGCAACATAGTTAAGCTGCATGAAAATCCAGGGTATAGTGGGCAAGGCCAGTGCTCAGCTTGCAGTACAAAAGGGTACCTCGGAGACTAGCAGCTCAGAACCAGGAGGCGGCGTGTCCTGCCACTGGGTACGATTGCTTAGTTTAACTATTTGGTTCCTGCTTCCCCTTTTCATGCTCCTTTGCCTGTCATCTCCCGAGTGCTTCTTCCCTAATTCGAACAGATCCAGCGGGTCTAGCCTCAGTGAAGCATTCAGAGCTTTTGCCGTCTGCAAGGTGACATTATGCAGGAAGGATCTGATAATTGTATGCATATTTACATACATCTGCATTCCAAATCGTCTCCAATTTGTGCATTTGTCACAACCAGCATGCTCGTATTTTTCAGATATTTCACTAGCTCTGCCTTTCCCATAACCCCTTCTGTGCAGGACAGAAAAGGGCCATTCCCCTAGAAGAAAGGCAGGCTCCGTGGACTCAGAAGGCCTGCCAGTCTGTGTGGTTCCGGGGATGCCCGGTTTGAAAGGTCACACTTGAAAACGAGTTTGAGGAGAGGGGGATTGTTGCAGGTGCAATATGAACAGGAAGCCCCTCTGCTGGATTAAGCCTGTGATCAGATGCTCTTGCCACTCAGCCATTAGAGTTTCTCGGCTCCTGGAGAAACCAAGGTGCCTTGGCAAGGGGAGCCATGTACCTATCCGGGGCAGCTGCACTGATAATGGAATGTAGCCTCCTGCCCCACTTTGTTCGTGGACAAATGAGACGAATGACAGCCACTGACAAAGCAAACGAGCTTGAGATGCAATAAGGAAGAGCGATGCCACTATTTTAGTGCCCTACTCCATCTCGTTAATGATGTCCAGGCTCGTTTGGAAGGAGAAGCGTAAAGCTCGACAGAACAGCATGCTGGAGCTCTGAGCAAGCAGAAACGCAGTGAGGAGTAGTGACCAGTTTCAGCCAATTTATTCCTAGTGAGCAGGGTTTTCCCTCTGCCTGCCCCATCTTTCTTTGCTCTATGATTGGCGAATGTGTGCTTGCTGAAAGAAGGCAGAGCCCAGGGAAAGTTTGTGAGGGGCTTGGAGTCTGGTGCCCAGGCTTTATGTTGGTTCCTTAGTTACAGTATTTAGACATTGTTAAACCAAACTTGATTTGGAGCTTGGGTCACTGAATCTAGATTCCAACCCCTGGAAAATAGACTGTAGGGACGACTTTGGCTCTGGTGGATGTGGCATGGAGAAGATGTTGATCTAAATTAGAGATGAGGCTCAACCAGATCTTCCGATCAGAGCACCTGCAAAATTTGGGGTCTTCAAAATCCAAGCAAGAACTGGATGCAAATTGTGCAGCGGCAGTCCGTCTAAAAGATCTTATCCATCCAACCTCTAGGATTAGAAGAGTCTAGAATGAAGGAACCATCCATGTATTCCAAGCCCATTCCACACCACTTCAGTGTGCTTCACTGTGTGAGAGGATATGAAGCAGTGCATGTCTGGTTTTAGAAGTGGGCCCATATGGAATCGGTTCTCCTATGGAGTAGGGCTGTACATGTCCAGTTACTAAACAGGCTTTGTGAATCCTTTTGTAGCCGGCTCTGTTTCCAGGTCTTATAGCTTGAGGGAACCCATGGTCAGGTCTCACTGTGAAGCCATAGGGAAGTTTTAGGTTAGAGCAGGGGTCCCCAACGCAGTGCCTGTGGGCACCATGGTGCCTGCGGGGGCATCTAAATGCCCCTGCATCCTGGTCGGCGGTCAAGCATCCACCGAAATGCTGCTGAATTTTGGTGGCGATGCCTCTGGATGACGCTGCTTGCTGCCGAAGAGCGACGTCATCCAGAGGCATCGCTGCCGAAAAGTCACTGAATTTTGGAGGCATTTCAGCGGATGCCTGACCGCCCCCACGGTCCTTCGTCTGGCGCACGCCAGACGAAAAAGGTTGGGGACCACTGGGTTAGAGGGATGTGTTTCTGTTCACAGCGGCTTGCTAGAACCACAGGAGGGGCTAAGCCTCTGCTGTGATGGAGCAATGGAACTCTGTTCTCAGAGAAACAAACCTCCTCTTGTAAAATCAGGGCATGGTCATTAGGTGAGACATTCCCGCTTTCACTGAAGGCGGATATGGGGCCGCAGACAATAATACCCAGAGACTAGGCTTTTGCTGTGATCTGAGGGAAATACACTTCCCCTTGTAAAATGGGAATATAATTAAGTGAGCCAAACAATAAAATAATAACAAGGCAGTTCCCAATAAATGGTGGAATTAGAAGGGTAATAAAACCCAACTAGACTCCTGCCTGCCAACACACGTGGGAGAAATAGATTTTCCTGATTGTTTTATTTCCCCTCAGCTAGACGACCACGGAGCTAAAATGCAGCCTCTGTCTCTTGGAGAAACCTCTTCTGTGCTGAGCGGAGCTGCCCTTCTGGACCCCAGGGGATAGGTTCAAGCAGTCAGAGGGACAGGAGAAATATCAGCAACAACCCGAGAAACACTAGCTCAACAAACCCAGCCCTGGGAGCAGCAACCTTGCATTCATTGGAGGGATGGGCCCCCATCCCTCTTGCTGAATTAACTTACACTGAAATATCACAGGAGGTGATAAGTCAAGGAACAGCTGCAAAAATAATGGTCTTGTGGCTCATTCTGGCTCTCACTGAAGTCAAAACCAAAACTCGTTGCCTTCAGTTGGAACTGGGTTGGGCCCATAGATTGCTGCTAAGTTTTATTGCCTACAAAAGATGACAAACATTTGGAGCCCATCCTACTCCCACTGGAGTAAATGGGAGTTTGGGAGCAGGTTTTCCACAAGCTTTGATTGTCACCTGAAAGGGGAAATGTTCTCTGGAGCCAGAGCTGGCTGCTGCGTGCAGATTGGACTTGGCCCAGGGCTCTGCTCGGAAGATGTTGCAGCTTCAGCTCTGCTTTCTGCGTAAGGATGTGAATGGGGATGCTAGTGAGAGCTAAGAGTTAGTGCTGAGGAGAAAAAAACGCCCTATAGGAGTCAAAATGGGGCACACAGAAGTGCCCCTTTAAGAGCCCTTTCCCAGTCCCTAGCTGCCGCGGAATGAGCGGGGGCATTTTTCAAACACTCTCCTTAGCTTTAGCTTACTTTCAGTCACACGTATCATTTCCTCTTCAGCATAGTGGGGTGCGCTGGAGCTATCCATTCTTCTGTCTGACCAGTAATTAATTAAGAGGGGATCACGGCTGATAATGCCCTGTAATCCCTTCCCTCGGATCATTTTGTTCCATAATCCCTTTAATGCTAGCAATTCTGACAAGGGGTGGGGGTGGTGGAGTGGAAAGCAATGGCAGCCATGGTAGTTCAGCTATGCCAGTGATGGCAAGTTTATGTCATGCAGTGCTAGTGCTGCTGGCCAGTGCCCCCGACAATGGTATTTTGGAAGTGGGGGCCAATGGAGGGTAAGTAACAGAGTGGGAGCGGCGGGAGGGGAAGGATATAGACTGGAGAGAAGGGGACAATCTATCAGAACTGAGGAAGGAGAAAGGCCTAATATTAGGACAACAGGACCCTTGCGTCAAACTGTTTGGAGTGGCTCACGCCTGTGCATGCCATCCTCAGGCCAGACTGTCAAGTATTAATAAGTGTGAACTCCTCAGGCACTGTGACAGCCTTAACATGGAGTCACAAACAGTCCCCTGGGGCACTCCGGTCTATCTTGCCACCCAGGCAAGCTCCTGCCTTGGAGATAGAAGGTCCCTTACACCAAAAATCACAACAATATTCAGGTGACTCCCAGTCCCAAAGGACTAATCACTTACCCCGGGTCAAGTGCTCCCTAGGTCTCTCACCAAAGACAACGCTTATAGCCAATCCTATAGTAAACTAACTAAAGGTTTATTAACTAGGAAAAAGAAATGAGAGTTATTTACATGGTTAAAGCAGGTAAACACACACACAAATGAAACACAGTCTTAAATTCTAAAAGGGAATAGTGGTAGCTGTAATATGCAAGCTTTGTATGTCCTTTAGGGCTAATCCAAGCCAATCAGCCTGGGGATTGCTTGCTTATGCTTAGAAATATTGCCATCTCTGAACTCAAAGTAGCATAGCAATAACATTTTTCTTCTGGTCAGTTATTTTTATACCCTTCTTCCAGAGTTCAAACTGTGATGGGACAAGGGCTTGTGCGCTACCCTCTTTGTGCGCGTGGAGGAAGTAATCAACAATGGCTGTTGTCCACTGATGTTCCACAATGGCTTACCTGGTGGCTATAGGCCTTCTTTTGTGGGGAAAAAGATGACCCCCCCCCTTGTGGTAAACTAGCACTTCATACATGGTAATGCTTTTCTCCTGATTCTGGGGTTTTGCAGTTTTAGCAAACACTTTTAGAGTTACAGCACGAACACTTAAATATTACTTTATACTGCTGGATTCAGATGTTACAAGTAAGATTAATACCTGCAGCATCCTATGAGCATTTCATAAAGTCTAAACTCCAATATCCATTTTAACAATACTAGCACACGGGCGAGGTGGACTGCTTTCCAGCTATGGACTTCTCAGTGTTCAGTGAGGCTTAGGGGCCTTGGCATAAGCTAGCACTTGGTCTGCCAGGATCACAGCCTATTGGTAGCCCATAGCTCACCAAATGTCCTCATCTTTTGGCCCAGCTTTCATATTACTGGCATGGCCCCTCAGCCCCTGCTCTAACAGTACCCTAGAGTCAAGAAGACATTTCATAACCAGCTCCCTCCAGGGACTCCTGGCTAGTAGTGCGCAGACTAGCTCCTTCAGCCAGCCTTCCCTAAGGCAATAACATCTGGGCCTGAAGAAGCTGTGCCACAGCTCTCCGTTGCTGTGGGATTTAGAGACAGTGGCAGTTGCTTGATGAAATCCAAGGCCACAGTGCTGCATTTTAGCAGCATCCAATGAACCCACTGGATGAAGAATAGCATGAGGCTGGGATTTGTTTCCTAGCTTTGGCACCAGGAGGGCTAGTGGGTGGCTGGGAGGGCTGGTGGGCAGCTAGGCAAATGTAGGAGCTGAGGGATCTATGACAAGAGGAAGGTGTAGGGGGTCAAAGGGCCAGCGACTAGGAGTTGGGGGAGGTGAAAGTTGGTGACAAGCAAGGATAGGTGTGAGGTGGGATCTCAGAGATGCTGGTTTGATGCGAGGAGGCTATGGCAGCTCAGAGCCAGTGTGTGAAGGAAGGTGCCCTCCAGCACTGGCTCTAGCACTCCTCCAGCCACCCAGGGTCAATTTAATAGACTAATGCTGAATTTCTGTAAACTGACCCGTCCTTCTGGGACAGGAGGACGCTGACGGGACCAGAGTGGTATAAAGCAAAACATCTGGGCATTCAGAAAGTCCACATCTGCCAGAACCTCCTTTATAACCAACACCTTCCTGTTCCACAGCCCAACACCCACCCCCCTATCTCTTCCAGACTCCGCCCCCAAACCCTTTAAACTCTTTCCCCCTTGACAGCTGAGAGAGGAGATGTGAACCTGCTGATTACAGGCACTACTTGGGTCTGAAGGGCTGTTTGTTTGATCAGAGCTGCGATTATTACCCCTGACAGTCAGAGACAAGGAACTCTTCAACCTGTGTTTTGTTGAGTTAAGGTACCTTTGATGCAAACTTCTTTTCATCCCACTTAAACAGCGGATAATTTCCTTTCATGGGGCAGGAAGGCTGAATAATTCAGCACCAATCAGCAGTGTCCATGCTACATTTACCTGGCAGGTGTCATGGTAGCATTTCCTTCGGAGGAAGGATTGGCAGTTACAGCATCTTTGTAGGCTGAGTGAAGGTGTCAGGTGTAGTGGCACTCCCCTGTGTGACAGAGACCTGGATTTGTGTGGTGCTTTATAGACTGATCTGGGGAGCCTTTGCCATTGAAATCCCTAAATCCCCTTTCTCGGTGTATTTAATAACTCAGATGTCTGCAAAGTAAATTCCAGCTGATTATCAGAAAACATATTTACTGAGCATGGACAACTTTGTAATACTCAAACTCTGCAGATAAACATCGACTGCATGCTTCTGTAGCCTCAGAGATTGGGTTTATAATCTGCTACGTATGAAAAAAATAGTTTAAGCCCTTCTGCCTCGTGGCTGCCAATCCAAACGGAGTAACTAGTGAAAAAGAACTGTTGCTGTCCAATGGCTGCTAGCCAGCCCCTGTGCAAGAGTGTGCTTTGAAACTGCTAGGGATCAAGCTTCCAAATCACAATTCACACCAGTTACTGTGATCTGCATCTGCCGAGTGAGACAACAAGGAGGCCCTAGAACCCAGCCTCTCTATCCACTGACTAAAATGAGGTCCCTCAGGCTTCTGGGTGTGTGGAAAGGGAAGTTTGTCCTGCGGCTGTACTTGTTCTGTTGACAGAAGTTTGCAGTTTCCAGGGATATCAATACAACATATATGTGAATATCAGAACTGAGGCTGACACAGAATGCTGGAGTGGAGACTCTTTGAACTCTGGGATGTTTGGGACCGGATCTGAAGCTGCAGCTTGGTGAAGCTCAGAGTAAATCGTGACCTTACATGTTGCAACTGATTCCCATCCCCCTCTGGTGCTGGACCTGTTCAGCCCTTGGGGAAGTTTAGATTTAGATCCTGTTGTAGTCTTGGGCCTTTCACTAGTCAGTGGCAGTAGCTGCCATATTGGATCTCACTCCAGACACTTCTGTGAAGTGAATACAAAGCGATTTTCAAGCATACAGAACAGGGATGGTTAGGGGAGCAGGAAGCACAATGCATGTGATTGTGTAACTGCTTGGGCCACACAAAACTCAGCACTTCCCCCACACGTGAGGTGTGTGCATGTCTCCTTTATGTGCAGTCCCAATGGGGCCACTCCCACATTTGGCCGAAATTGAGGTTTGTGTTCATCCAGGAAGCGCTCATAGAGTTTTGGGATGAGCCTGGGCTGAGTGTGGAGTTTAGTCACCCATAGAAGTCATTCAGTTTTATTATGTTTTAGATGTTCATGACTGCACATGCAAACTATGCATCTCATCCTAATGGTCATTTAAGCAGCTAACTCCAAAGCTGGCCATCTGCAAATTATTGCAATCAACACCTTTGTGTGCAGGTGTGCAATCACACACACATTTTTGCACATGGATCTTCTGCCCCCATCCTCTCTGAATATGTGTTTGTTCTATGGGTGGTTTTAAATAGCACAGAGAGTTAAACATATATTTTAAAATAACTTCTTTTTACAAACTTCACTCCCTGTGATAGTAAAAGGAGAGGGGGAAACCCCCTTCAGCTACTGCTAAGCTACAGAAGAAACGAACGGTGTGCAGAATAAATGCTGTGCCTCGGCTTGACACTTCTGGCAGGGCCAACTTTTCCCAGCACCATAATGAGATCTTGTTAGGAAAGCAGGAACTGTGAGTGCTGCTCTTTTCTCTTGGATCTCTGCATTTCAAGCCACCGGTGGAAGGAGGGTGGTTGGGGATTGGAGGGAAGAGAAATCTTGAAGCGTTAGATATATTCCACCTAAGGCTTAAATGTTCAAGGAACATTCTTGTGGAAGTAAAAGAAGAATCAACCCCCCTCCCCTCTCAACCTCCCTCCCCCAGAGAACAATACAGGCCCTTTTGCGCTGAACTTTGTTGAGTCCTTTGTTAGATGCTAACTCCAGGTTCAGGTTTCATGATAACTGAGGTATGAAATGTATTGGAAAAAGCCTGGTATCCCAATTATAACAGCAATAAATACATTTTTGGTTTTTGCGGCATTTAAGGCGGCGGCGGGGGGGGATCAGAGCTTTAAATCAAGGGCTTCAAGCTCTTTTCCAATGGAGAGGAATAAGGTTCCCCTTGTTACAGCAGAAGCGAAAGTGAGTATGGGCAGCCTGCCAGGAGCTGTTTAAGAGGCAGGTGAGACTTTCTGAAGTAAGAAATATCAATTCTACTTTAAATGGAAGTGTGTTAAATGAGGATGCTGTTTAGAACTAATGAGACACTTAGTGCACTGGAGATCAGCAGCTGACGCAGTGAGTTACAAGGCTTGCTTGGCTCTGGGGACCCAGATTCAAATTCTGCCACAGGTGTCCTTGCATTTGGAGCTGCAAGTGGAAGTGAGCTTTGAGTAGGTGTCGTCCTAGTTCATGTGCATGCACACGATTAAACTACGGTGTGGTTTGCTAGCGTTAGCCATTTCTGAACAGCTGAATCCCAGGCCTGGAGTAACCGGGGTTGGGGCAGGTCAGAACAAAGAGCTGCGTTGCTAGATCTAAGGGACAGGGAGGGATTCAGGAATGAAATGGCAGGGGAGGTTGCAGCGTAGGAGTGAGCTGTATTGGCAGAGCCCAGGACTAGAATAGCTGGGTACTGCAGGACAGGACTGAAGTGTGTTGCAAGTCCCGGTCTGGGGTGAGAGAAGCTTGCATAGCATCTGCCTGTATGATGTTTTGCTCTAGCCATTTGCCATCTCCAACTTTTTTGGACAAGAAATCCACTCTCTTTTTATAAGTTCCTGAGTTCTTATTCATTTTTCTCTACAATGCCAGCAGTTCACAAAAATAAAAGAAGAGAGACAAATTAACACATAAACGCAGAAAAAAGTGTCATAAAGGGACAGCTATAGCATGTTAATTAAATAGCATGAGATTCTCACCATGATGTTCATTAGCCTGTTTTAAAAAACCAATTACTATTTGTTAAATACACAATAATTACTGTCACTGGACACAGTGTGGCTGAAATTTAATAAGGCTTAATTTGATCATCCAGTTGGTCAGTAGATGATCATTTTGTCTTTCCACAAGAGCCTCTGTCTGTCTGTTTATCTGTCATATTTAATTTAAGAAGTGGGTTCAGCAACGTCCAGTGGATAGGGCACTCAACCCGGGTTCTATTCTCCATTCTCCTGCTGACTCACAGGCTGATCCTGGGCAAGTCACGCTACCTCTTTGTGCCTCAGTTTTCCCAGTTGTAGAATGGGGCTTGATCTATATAGGTACTTATATTATGATCCTCATCACTGTAGTATCTGCGTACCTCACATGTATTGTCTCAGTTTTATAGATGGGGAGCTCCCGTACAGGGAAGAATAAATGACTTCTCAAGGTCACATAGGAAATCTGTGACTGAGCTGGGCATTAAACCCAGGTCTTTGGTGTCCCAGTTCAGTGCATGCAGGTGCAGTCACTCTCTCTCTCACTATGTAAATTACAGGGGAAGCTGGTAGTGATTGTTATAGTTAGATTGCCTAATGCTTTCCATGATAAAGGATTCTTTAGTCCTTTTCTTTGAGATGCTCTCACCTCCATTCCACACAGCAGGCCTTCAATGTGCAGTGGAGGAAAGGTTATGGCAGTGCTTTCTTTTTTTTGTCCTGTGACTAAAATTGCCACCTCTGAGGTACAAAAAATGAGACATTCAGGACGACCCTGAGCCAGTAAAACTGTCCAGCTGGAAGTGGGTATAAAGCATCTTTCCTGGGGCAGCTATCTCAACAAAAGGGACAATCCTGGGAAAACCTGGGCAGGTGGCAACTAGGGCTGGCTTTACATGTGGGCGACATGGGTGGCCACCTAGGGTGATCATGGGTGTGGGGCACCATGCTCAAGAACAGTGTTTCTCAAACTGGGGGTCCCAACACAAAAGGGGGTCACAAGGCTATTGTAGGGGCTGCTGGCCAGGTGCCAAGCTCTGAAGACAGTGCTGCTGCCAGCAGCAGCGCAGAAGTAAGGCTGGGATGTCATGGTAAAGAAAGAGGGTGCCAACATACAAGCTCGCCCAAGAAGCCATTTTCCCTAAGGCTGGCTCTGGTGATGTTCTGTTCAGCTTTTGCTGAGATACAAACAAGGGAAAATTGTCCTTTGAATTTTGGCAGCCTGGCAAAATGATGCTTAAAGATACAAACATTCTAAGGCCAGGTTCACACCACCATCAAAGCAACAGCAGCAGCATAGTGCTCTGGACCACCTGTTTGCTGCTGGAGTGGCTGGTAGGGTGGAGGGTGGAGAAGAGAGCTGGGGTGGCACATAGGGTGACCAGATGTCCCAATTTTATAGGGACAGTTCCAATATTTGGGACTTTATCTTATATAGGCACCTATTACCCCCCACCCCGTCCCAATTTTTCACACTCGCTGTCTGGTCACCCTAGTGGCACATAATCCAGTGGTCCATGTCCCCCTCTGCTGGCACCACATAGGACAGGAACTCTCCTGGCTCTCAGCTGGTGGTGTGGGGTGGGTGGAGGGGAGACCGACAGAGCTCTTTTTATAAAGCCCTGTCTTCCCATCCCCCTGGAGGCACCATATGGGCCTGGAGACTCCTAATTCCTGAGGGGAAGTGGTGGAGGGAAGAGACTAAGCCAGGCTGGGCTTGCCCTGCCCCGACCACCCACACCCAACACCTGGATCCAGCACTCCATCCCCTTTCTGGGACAACAGTCATTTCCGGTTGCCAGCTAATGTAGTTATTCCCATAGTTCTATTGGTAGCAGTCTGTGCTGCAGAGCTCAAGGCTCAGGCTTCAAATGCTGCTGATGATGCACGAGGTGGGTGTTGCTACAGCTACATGTAATAGAATTTCTTGTTCCTTTTTTCCTTTCAAATAAAAAAGTTCGGAAATTATATAATAAACAAACAAAAACCTCACCACTATGTTTAAAGAGCGTTCTTTAGCTTGAAAGGCGAGCGCTTAAAAGTTTAAAAATGCTCACGCAGTCTTAATTCAGCCCTCTGGTGTATATGCCTTATGAGCCATTGTTTAGTTGCATGATCACATATGATTTTTCCACAGGGTTCCCCACCTCATTCTGTGCATGGGTTGGATGCACTTAGAGGCAGAACTAAGGTTGCATGTACAATCGTAAATCTGTATTTCCTAACTTTCAAGGGCTTGACTTTGCAACCTAATAACTTTTATATGTACATAGGGTTTATATATATATATGAAACGTATGAGGGGACTATGGATGGACAAAAGACCTACATCAACACTTACTGAGAAACAGCTAGTTACCCAACACTTCAACATAGTAAAGAGGAAGCTGCTCTCACTGCTTGAGATAGACCAACTCCACATTACATCCCAGACTCAAGACAGAACAAGTGGAAAGATGGTAGATAAGTACCTGGCCTTGAAAGAGAACTAAAGAGGATGTGGAAAGTGAAGGCCAAAGTGGTCCCAGTGGAGGTAGGAGCACTCGGGCTGTGACTCCTAAGTGGGTGAAGTGGCTCCAAAGATCCCAGGAACAACATCAGAGCTCTCTGTCCAGAAGAGTGCAGTGCTAGGAACAGCTAAGATACTGCGCAGAACCCACAAACTCCCAGGCCTCTGGTAGAGGACTCGAGGTTGAGGAAGACACATACCACCCATAAGGGTGAGAGGGGAATTTTTATTTGCTGACCTGAATTTCGGCTAGTGCTTTGAGATCTATGAACTGAAAAAAATGCTACAACAGTGCTGAGTATTAACAAAACCCAGCTGTTCCTTGCTGTCGTGCAGTATTGATTGTGCTGCTAAATGCACAAGATATTCAATGAGTCGCTATTGGTTCTGCGTACCCTTCTTTTAAAATGGAAATGACGGAAGTTCACTCGCTCTTGAAGATGCTGAGAGAAAAAAACTCCTGCCCTTCAGAGCAGCTCACAACTCCCTGCCTAGGGGCTCAGTCCTGTGTGGTACTGAGCACTTCCAGTTCCCATGGACTTCAATGGGAGCTGAGGGCTCTCAGCACCCTTACATTGCTCACTGATCTCTAATCACTTGTTAAAGCAGCACTTTTTGTTCGGCGGTGGTAAGAAAGATGCCACAGTATTCTAGATCCAAGCTCCCAGGTGCTAGTGATGCTACTAGAGTGTGTTGGAAAATGGGGAGAGGGTGGGGTATGGCCAGCAGAAAATTTTGCTGGAATATCCAAAATCTAAAAACCAGAAATTGGGGGCTTTTTGATGGCGAGTATTTTGACCAGCCCTAGTGACTAGAGCATTTTGTATCCTTACTCTAGGGTACTGCAGGGTTATTTTCACCCAGCCAAGCTCACAAACGAATACATCTTTCACCCCCCCCTGAACATAGCTGAGTGCCTTGCCCCCACCCCCGCTTCTGATCTTTAAAATGCATAATCCGAGCACCCTGCATCTCTGAAGCCCAATTTAATGCTAAGCCACATGCTGAGGAATCAGACACACCTAGCACGATGAAATCCTGTTCACGGATTAGAGAGACCGGGCAAAGCAGTCCTAGAGATGGAACTCAGTGGCTGGACTAAATCAATTTGATTCACCTAAAGGGCAAAACCACCACTCAAATCCATAAAGTGGAGAAGGGCAGGAGCTCCTGTTACTATGCACCTAAATGATGGCTGAGCCATTCAAAAGTGCAACTTGACCTTTCCTAGATGAAAGGTCCTAAGCTCTCACTTGACTCCCTGCTTGCTTTCTTTATTGCCTTTGCTTTCCTGCCCCCCTCTCCTCCACTCTGGTGGTATTTTTAGGCTCCAGACTGTGACAGAGCTAATGATGCTGCAGAAGAAGGAATCCCTGTTAATGCATAAGCCTTAGCGCAGAGCTGATCCAGTGCATATTAATTCCCTGGTGTGCAATCGTGATATTAATGCCGAGACCAGCGCTCTACATTAGGGAGGGAGGGGGCTGGATGAAAGGGCAGCATCTGGATCAGTGTATTTTTAGAGGACTGTTGGGTGTTTACTGACCCATTGGGACCTCCCCATGGACTGAAACACTATAGAGAAAAGAGGGTAACTGTGCTGAACAATGTGAGAGAGGAAGGTATGGTCACTACTCTTCTGCCCAGTGGTAGTGACCTTGTAGGTTAGCTTCCTGTCAGAGAAGAAATCACTCTATGTGCCAGCCCTTGAACAGAGGGGGTCACAAACAGCATGCAGGTAATTCCCTCTTTCTGGAATCTCAGCCAAAATTCCAGTGCCTGGCGCACCAGGGAGCAAGTCTAGCCCAAGATTTGACTGTAGTAGGAGAGAATAAGGAAGAAAGTGAACTCCTGTGTTGTTTGCAAGAGCTCCACCAGAAAGAAAGTACAAGAGGTCATGAACAAGAACACAGCATTTCTTCAGACTGAACAGGGCCCACATGGTAGGAAAAAGAACTTGTAAAACTATGTGTAACAGTGCTGTCTGGTGACTCCCACCAGTACTGTATTTTACTTCCTGACCCCCAGACCGTCATCTCCTGCCTGGAGATGGCAAACAGTTGCCAAACAGATGGTTTGTTTTTGTGTAAGCCAGCCAGCCAGCCAGCTAAACCCATAACTTCCACCATTTCCCCAAACCAAATGCCCTTCATACCAGGGAGAGGCTCACCTGAGTCAGGGCCGGTGCAACCATTTAGGCGAACTAGGCGGTTGCCTAGGGTGCCAAGATTTGGGGGCGCCAAAAAGTGGCGCCCCCCAAATTTTTTTTAAATGATTGCAGCTGCTGCTGCTGGAGGGGCTGAGCTGCCGGCAGCAGCAGCTGCCTGCCGCCGGCAGCCCAAGGTGTCCCCCGGGTCAGGGCGCCGCCGGTCAGCGCGCCCCTGAGGTCAGTGCGCCCCTGAGGTCAGTGCACCGCCGCCGCAGCCCGGTAGCCCAGGGTGCCCCGCCCTGGGGTCAGCGAGCCGCCGCCGCAGCCCGGCAGCCAGGGCGCCCCCGCCCCCGTGGTCAGCGAGCCACTGCCGAGCCGGCAGCCCAGGGCGCCCCCCCGGGCGTCAGGGAGCTGCCGCTGCGCGACCCAGCAGCCCAGGTGCCCCCCCCGGGGTCGCAAGCCGCCGCCGCAGCCCGGCAGCCCAGAGGCCCCCCGGGGTCAGGGCCCCCCGGGGTCAGCGAGCCACGGCTGCAGCGCAGCAGCCCAGGGCGCCCCCCTGCCCGGGGTCAGGGAGCCGCGAGACCCAGGCAAACGGGTGGCGAAATGGTCGACGCTAGGCGGCCAGAACATGCCCATGGTTCCGACTCGGACGTGCGAAGAAGAGTCTTAAAAAATGTTTTCCCCCCACTTCCTACCC